>NW_026975550.1:600000-970458 GCF_030014295.1 Loxodonta africana
GCTAAGAATTGTGTCACGGTTGCTATAAGCAGGTAAGTAGCAACCACGTTCATGGAAAAAAACAGATTAGGGTTCATAAATCTAACAGCCTACATCCATATTCTAGTGAAAATAGCCCATGGTTCTCATGGCCAGGGAGCTAGAATCCATATCCTATGAAACGTAAAGACAGAGTTTAAAGAATCCACATCTGAGTAAAAACCTGAAACCGGATCTGAGTGTTAAAGAGGCCGTGGTTGTTAGAGTCAAGAAACTCACATGTTGGGAGCTGAAGGTCAGGGTTCCCTGAGCCAGAAAAATGCATCCATAGCCAAGGGAAAAGGGGGTCAGAGTAGGTACAGCCAGATAGGTAGTATTCATATTCATGATTAAAGACGGTCAGAGTCCATATGAGAGGAAATTTGCATTAATACCCTACTTAAAAAAAGACACATGCCTTGTGAGGGCTGGAAATTAGCGTCTATACCCAGAGAAACATGAAGGCAGGATTCATAGAGAAGAACCTTAATGTATGTACTGGTGAGGAAAAGGTCATTTTTAACAAAGCTAGAAAGAGACCATCCATAACCTTAAAATAATATCTATGTCTTTACTAAGATATTGACACCATACTAAGGATTATAGCATGACTGTTACAAAAAGGAAGTTACCAAGCATATCCAAGAGGAAAAAAGAATAACAAAAAAGATCAGGTTTCATAGAGCCAGGAGCTTGACCCATATTCCGGTAATGAAATAGTCAAAGGCGGTACAGTTAGAAAGCTAGCATCCTATTCAAGCAGACAAGAGGCCAGGGTTCACAGAGCTTGTTACATGCACATATTTTTTCATAAGAAATATGACGTGAGTGTTACAGCCAGAATCTGCTAATAGAGAAGTTCATGATCCATAGAACCAAGAGACTAAATCAACACCCTATTAAGTTATGGGGCATGGTTCTGGAAACTGGTCAGGTTCTGGAAACTGGTCAGAGTGGCTGGATGCAAGATCTGTGTTGAGTGTAATGAGAGGTAAGGCTGGATGCATACACAGATTTGAATGTTAAGAGTATAGCAAATTGGGTTTTAGATAAAGATAATATTGGGAGTAATTATCAAAAACACAGCTGGGTGTTTCTTTAAGACCCTTAAGGAGTCCCAGGGTGGTGAAAATGGTTAACACACTTGGCTGCTAATCAAAAGTTTGGAGGTTGGAGTCTGCCCAGAGGTACCTTGGAAGAAATGCCTGGCAAGATACTTCCAAAAACTCAGCCATTTAAAACCTCTGTGCTACACAGTTCTACTTGGAGTTGACTCCATGGCAAAAAAAAAAAAAAAAAGTCTCTAAAGGAAACCCTGGTGGCATAATGGTTAAGATCTATGGCTACTAACCAAAAGGTCAGCAGTTCCAATCCAACAGCCACTCCCTGGAATCCCTATGGATCAGTTTTAGTCTGTCCTATATGGTCGCTATGAGTCAGAATCTACTGGATGGCAGTGGGTTTTGGTTTTAAAGGATATATTTCAGTTAATAGAAAATTTCACTTTTGTGTAAAACCATGCACTACTAATGGTATAGGAATAAAGAGATCTATTCTGAAACATCGAAATCTTTGAATCAGCAATTGAAAAAGTTTTCTTTCAGATAATGGAGGAATTTTTATCTTACTTGGCGAAAAATTCTTATGTACACAAACATGAGGACTAAAATGATGAAAAATTCCAATTGAAATACATTGAAATCAAGTACAAGTGGAGACAGACTAATTATGGGAAGCAAAAGACTTATAGCCACTAAAAGAATGCCTTTCCCCCACAGCCAAAGATGGGTTTTGGTCCCAGGAAAGATTCAAAGCTGGACAAGTACAGCCAATAATAACCTGGTATATGAGTCGGAATTGACTCGATGGCCACAGGTTTGGTTTTTTGAGTATATATGGGAGTCCCTGGGTGGTGCAAACGGTTAACATGCTTGGTTGCTGGCCCAAAGGTTGGAAGTTTGAGTCCACCCACAGATGCCTCAGAGGAAAGGCCTGGAGTTCTACTTCTGAAAAAATCAGCCACTGAAAACCCTATGGAGCACAGTTCTACTCTGACACACATAGGTTAGATTTGACGCCGTGACAACTTTATATTTTATAGATGATACAGATGAAGACCCATGGGTTAAATATCAAAAGCTAATTCTGATCTTGTGACTTAACGAACGGTGTTCTTCATTGAAACGAAAGTACTAAGAACTTCTTTGATTATTAATTTTAAAATGAAGGTGATCTCCAACAAAGAATGAAAAATCGCACTACCAGAATTCCACTGGAAAAATCAAATAACACAGAAAAAGCAAAAGGGTATATTATACCAAAAAAAAAAAAAACTCATTGCCCTTGAGTTGATCCCGACTCAGAGTAATGCTATAGGTTAGAGTCAAACTGCCCCATAGTGGTTACAAGAAACAGCTGGTGGATTCAAACTACCAACTTTTTGGTTGGCAGCCAAATGCTTAACCACTGCCCCATCAGTGCTAAAACAAAACTCTAGCTCAAAAAAAAAAAAAAAAGGACCAGATTCACTGGCTTGACAGAGACTGGAGATACCTTGAGAGTATGGCCCGCAGACACCCTTTCAGCTCAGTAATGAAATCATTCCTGAGGTTCACCCTTCAGCCAAAGAATGGACAGGCCCATAAAACAAAATGAGACTAAAGGGGCGCACCAGCCCTGGGGCAAGGACTAGAGGGCAGGAGGGGACAGGAAAGCTGGCAATAGGGAACCCAAGGTCGAAAATGGGAGAGTGTTGACATGTCATGGAGTCAGTAACCAATGTTACAAAACAATACGTATACTAATTGTTTAATGAGAAGCTAGTTTGTTTTATAAACATTCATCTAAAGTACAATAAGAAAAGGAAAAAAGAACAAGTGGTTTTCTTGGAGCCTACTTTTTCCCGTATCTGTTTTTGTATGCTGAATATATACGTGTTGTTATTGTTAGGCACAGTCTAGTCCATGTTGACTCAGGGTGATCCCATGTGACAGAGAAGTACTGCTCTGTAGGGTTTTCTAGGCTGTAATCTTTACAGGAGCAGATCCCCAGATCTTTGGCCAGCAGAGCCACAGGATGGGTTTGAACTGCCGACCTGTCAGTTAGCAGTGGAGCGCTTAGCCATTGTGCCACCAGAGCTCTTTGAATATAAACATACCTGTTGAGACAGAATCCATTCCACGGCAACGAGTTTGGTTTGGGTAGATTAAAGAGAATCGTTTAGCAAAGGCAGAAATTAACATTATCTGAATTCTGAAATGATGTGCTCAAAATCACCTACACAATGTCCTTTCCAAAAAGCTCAAACGGAATCTAATCATGAGAAAGCCATGAAACAAATTCAGGGCAAAGGGCACTCTATGCAATAACCAGCATGCACTCTTTACACTTGTCAAATATGTGAAACAAACAAACCCAAAAGCAGAGGGACAACTCCATATTAAAAGAGAATAAAAAGACGTGTCACCCAAAGGACAGGCACATCGTTTACGGAGCCAGGGTTTTAGAAAAAACAAGCATAACGGGCCATTTTGACACGATGGAAAACTTTTAATATGAGAGGGTACATTAGAGGACATTATTGTGTCAATTTTGAAATATCTTAGACATGACAGTGATAATTTTACTATGGTTATGTAGGAGAATGTCTTTGTTATGAGGAGATGCACCCTGAAGGATTCAGTATTTAACATGTCTCGGTGCATTACTTTTAAATGATTCAGAAGTATGTATAAAACCCACTGCTGTTGAGTCTGTTCTGACTCCTAGTGACCCTATAGGAAAGCGCAGAACTGTCGCCTGGAATTTCCAAGGAGTGCCTGGTGGATTTGACTGCCAATCTTTTAGTTAGCAGCCATAGCTGTTAACCTCTACACTACCAGGGTTTCCTAAACCACTATGTATATGTGTATGTATGTATGCATATATATGTGTGTGTGTATACACACATATATACACAATGGTCCTTAGAAGAGAGGATGGTGAGACTTCATCCCAACTACTTTGGACATGCTGTCAGGAAGGACCAGTCCCTGGAGAAGGACATCCTGCTTGGTAAAGAAGAGAGGCAGCGAAAAAGAGGAAGCCCCTCCACAAGATGGATTGACACAGTGGCTGCAACAACGGGCTGAAGCATAACAACGGTTCTGATCATGGTGCAGGGCCAGGCAGTGTTTCATTCTGTTGTACATAGGGGTGCTATGAGTCAGAAATGACTCAACGGTACCTAACAACCACAACATTGAAATATATATATGATATATGCACTCTGGTAGTGCAATAGTTAAGGCCTTGGCTGCTAAATGAAAGGTTAGCAGTCAGAACCCACACAAGAGGCTCTGCGTGAGAAAGACCTGGCAATCTGCTGCTGTAAAGACTACAGCCTAGGAAGCCCTATGCGTCAGTTCTCCTAAGTCACATGGGATTGCTATGAGTCAGAGGACCTGGGCAGCACTCAGAACAACAATGTGTGTGTGTGTGTGTGTATTTGCACATGGGGAGAGAGACAGAACACAAGCAAACCTCTGTGTTGTTAGTTGGTGTCTAGTCAGCTCTGACTCACGACAACCCTATGCTCACTGCCCGGTCCTGCACCATCTTCATGATTGTCGGTCGGCTTGAGTCCATTGCTGTGACCACTGTGTATTCTGGTCGGCTTCCAGCCCGAGGGGCTCATCATCCAGTACTGTATAGGACAGTGTGCTGTTGGGATCCACAGGGTTTTCACTGGCTGCCTTTCAGAAGTAAATTGCCGGGTCTTTCTCCCTAGTCTTAGTCCAGCAGCTGCACTGAAAGCTCTCCACCATGGGCGACCCTACTGGTATTTGAAAGGCCCATGGGATTGCTTCCAGCATCTCAGCAGCATACAAGGCACTATGGTACAACAAACTAATAAAGGAGACAAAAAAGGTAAAATATTAATAATTAGTGAATCTCCATGAAGGGTATACAGGTGTTCATGGTATTATTCTATTTTTCTCTAGGTTTGAATGTTTCTAATGGGCATTTGAGGGAGAAGTGAAACAGGCCTGACGCTAAATGAGGAAAACACAAGTAAAAGTTAGTAAATACTTCCTACAACAACCTTTCCCTGTCCAGCCATCAACTAGCCCCTGTGTTTTGCTTATCCCATTTGGTCTCTGTATTTTAATAGCATTGAAATTGCTTTGAGAGACAACAATTTTTTTTTTTTTTTCCTGTCTCAATGATGTGACATAGTTTTTAAATCTCTGACAGTGGCTTTCAGCCCAGGAAATAACTAAATTTATGCAGAGCTAACTCCCATGAATTAGGTGGGCAATCCAAATGGTAGCATCACAGAGTAAGACAGAATAGAAAGTGAGTTGGAATATCAGACAGAGCCGGTGAGTTCAGGTCTACCTCACAGAGCCACAATCATGGCGCCCCCATGTGTGTCGGAGTAGAACTGAGCTCCCAAGGGTTTTTCAGTGGCTGATTTTTCGAAAGTAGGTTGCCAGGCCGTTCTTCCAAGGCACCTCTGGGTAGACTCCAAACTCCCGGGTTGCCGCTGAGCTTGTTAATTGTTTGTACTACCTGGGGACTCCATACAGTTGATAGGCGTAACATATATTAGCAAAGTGGGAAATACTGTCTTTGTTAAAATCTAGACATTTTAAAGCTATAAGACTGATTCTTTTTTGTACATCATGTACTATCCTTTCAAAACAATTTCTACCAAAGGAGTTTAAGAAATAGTTTGAATGATGACATTAACATTGTGGAATAACACGGGTTCGTAGATTAGATCCATCAATTTTAAAGCGCTATATTAACCAATGAAACAGGTAACAGGCATTTATATAGGATTACATTTGTATGTTCATATGCAGTTAGGCACATAGTGATAAAAGCGTCAAGTGATATTCTAAAAGCTGCAAAAAAGTGGGACAAAGTCACGAAAAGGAATGAGATCAAATAAATAAGGACAAATTCTGATTCGTCAGGTGTAAAATGAAAACTGTAATTTCTAGCAGACAGATTCAGGCAGATGGTGGGATTTAAAATAGAAATTGGTTCATGGAAACTATTGGTGAGAACTGACTGGCTGAACAATCAAGAACTCTGAAAGAAAAAAAATCACTTTTGCGGTTGTTAGGCGCCATCAAGTTGGTCCCGACTTACGGGAACTATAAATATGACAGAGGAGAACTGCCCCATAAGGATTCACAGGCTGCAATCTTTACAGGAGGAGATTGCCAGATCTTTTCCCTCTTGACGGCACTGGCTGGGTTCACACTATCAAGCTTTTGGTGAACAGCCAAACACTTAACTACTTGCACAAATACAACCGTCATCTTCATTAATGAGTTGCTTTTCCGAGAGTTATTTTGCTATAACCACCATTAATACCTCTATCCGTGAGGCTCAAGAACTTAATGGATTAACTTTTATTTTCTTGAGATATGAAAGATGAAACCAGACCCCTGGCCAGGGAGTAAATTCTGACTCATAGTGACTCTACAGGACAGAGTACAACTGCTCCATAGGGTTTCCAAGGCTGTCATCTTTATGGAAGCAGACTGCCACATCTTTCTTCTGTGGAGCAGCTGGTGGGTTCAGACCGCCAAATGTTTGCTTAGCAACCAAGCGCTGAGCCGCGAATCCACCAGCCTAATCTCTCTACGTTGTCGATCACATTGTGATTTTCAAAACCACGCCCCTAGCATCACTCTTGTCAATATCCATGCAGGTCTAACAGTATATTTTGTTAACTTTCCCTTCCATAATATCTTGCTTCACCCAGAGCCCATTCCAACTCATGGCACCCCCCATGTGTGTCTGAGTAGAACGGTGCTCCGTAGGGTTTTCAAACGCTGATTTTTTGGAAGTAGATCACCA
This sequence comes from Loxodonta africana, assembly GCF_030014295.1. Taxonomy (NCBI): domain Eukaryota; kingdom Metazoa; phylum Chordata; class Mammalia; order Proboscidea; family Elephantidae; genus Loxodonta; species Loxodonta africana. The sequence continues at coordinate 606,877 of NW_026975550.1, forward strand.
GGCCTTTCTTCCAAGGTGCCCGTAGGTGGACTCGAACCTCCAACCTTTTGGATAGCAGCCCCAAGCTTGGAACCATTCAGGGACTCCTGGGTTTAAGTCAGCCCAAAAAACAAACCAACCAACCAGCCCACTGCCATGGAGTCAATTCTGACCTATGCTGATCCCATGGGGTTTCCAAGGCTGCAAATCTTTAAGGAAGCAGGCTGTCACATCTTTCTCTCATGGAGCCACTGATGGTTTTGAACCGCAGAACTTTTGGTTAGCAGTTGAGCACTTAACCACTGTGCAACCAGGGCCTCAAAGTCAACAGAGAGTAATTTCTACTAAATAAAATACATCGTTGAAGGGGAAACCACACAGACATCCAGCAGCAGATAAATGGATAAACAAAATGTGGTCTACCCATACAACAGAGTATTACCTGGCCATAAAAAGATCACAGTACTGAAACATACACAACGTAGAAGAACCTTGAAAACATAGTATTAACTGAAGGAAGGCAGTCCCAGAATACCACATGTGGTCTTTTTCCACATATATGAAATGTCCAGAACAGGCAAATTTATAGAGACAGAAAGTAGTTTGTTACTGCTGGGTGCTGTGGAGTCAATTCTGACCCCATGTGTTACACAACAGAAGTGCCCCAGGGGGTTTCCCAGGCTGTAATCTTTATGGGAGCAGGTCACCAGGTCTGTCTTCCTCGGAGCTGCTGTGTGGGTTGGAACCCCCAACTTTTTGTTTAGCAGCTAAGCACTTAAGCAGGGCTCCCAGAAGATAGATCAGTGTTATGCTTATTGTTGGAAGCTGGGAGTCATGGGGTGATAATTAAAGGGTAAAAGGGTATGGGTTTCTTTTGGGGGTGATGAAACTGTGCCGAAATTGATTGTGGTGCTGGAAGTCCTATTAACGACCTACAATAGAGGGAGGACACAACCCAGCTTGATGGGGGAGGGGCCTCACGGTCGCGGAAGTGGTCTTGAGGCTCCAAAGGGAACATGATGCGAGGAGCTTGGAAAGACGATGCTCCCAGGCACAACCATCAACGCGAGATTGCCTGCCCTTTGGTTTGCAGCAGCCTTTAGACACTACGGCACCAGGGTATCCAACTGAGGACGGAGAGACAAATGAGTACCTCTGGAGGTAGGCACAGAAGAGAGGCGCCACCATGTGCCTGTAGGTGCAGCCTGGACCTCCTGCAGCGCTAATGACCAGGGTCCAGCCACGTTCCATCTGGAAGGCCAAGATGACCCCCTCTGTCCTGTGCAGGGCGCCCTCTGCAGGGTGGGGCCCGGTAGTGCAGAGGCAGCTCTGAGTGGGAGGTGGGATTGGTTCCCTTCAGGATAACCGCCTGGGGCAGGGCAAAGCTGGTTCCCGCCGGAAGTGTGCAGACTGTGCATAGCCGGGGTTAGGCACCCGCGCTCTGTATCCACCAGGGGGCGCTTCTTAGAAGAGCGGCTTACCCGGGCCAGGTCGGTCTACCATCCCCGTGACACCTGCCCCAGGGGCCACCAGACCCCATGGTGAGTGAGGCACGGCCTGGGGAAGGCCGGGCTGCCCCGGGACCTTGGGAGGACAGCGGCCTACGAAGTGGCCCTTTAGAGGGACAGTGTGCAGGGTGTCCTGGGGAGCAGCCCCCGGGGAGCTGTAGCGCCAAGGGGGAGCAGGTCGCAGCAGGTGCGCAGGGAAGGACGAGACGCCTGAAGAGGCCGCTGTCTTCTGTGGGGTGCTGGTAGAGGAGAGCGGGGCCGGGAGGGGGAGAGTGGGGGCGCAGGAGGAGGTGGTGGTGGCAGGGGTGGAACTCCGGAGGTGGAGGTCGTGGCCATGGGAGACGCGCAGCAGCAGGAACAGGTGAAGTAGCAGGAGCACCTCGAAGAGCCCGAGCCCAAGCTGGCCCAGCCTTGGCCTGCACCCTGCAGCCTCGGGCGCTCCCGGGAGGTTGTTCAATAGAGCTGAACGCCAGAGCCAGCAGGGCCTACTTCCGCCTGCGGTGTAAGCTGTTGCAGACTTGCAAGCCATACCTGGTCCGGAGAAGACTCATCACCCAGTGCATCCCCGGCTTCTGAGTCCAAGCAGTATCCATTCTGTGGCTGCGTCCCAACGGCCTCCAAGGGGTGCAGAGTGGGAGACAGGGCTAAGAGGTAGGAAAGGGGGGTGGGGCTGGTGAGAAGAGACTTGGAAGGGCACAGGTCAGGGCAAAGAGCCAAGACAAGTGGCCAAGAGACACTGGCCAGGGACTGCTAGTGAATCTTTAGGTTCTGTACTGAGCAGGGAAAAAGTTCCCGGGGAAGTAGGTACAGAGTCCACAGAAAGCAGAAGAATTGCTCAAAGACCGGGACACTGTCAGCAGCAGGAGTTACCCGACAGGCCAGATGCACACGGTAGGAGTTTTCGGCCAGCGTACAGCACAGAGGAGACAGAGCTCAGGAGTCTCAGGAGAGAGACTGCTTGTAAGCCTTCGGAGAGCTTCAGATGAGCGCAAAGGCCAACTTCAATGCCCCAAGGGACGTGTGAGGAAGAGCCATGGTTGTGGGGTAGTAGGGGTGGGTGTGGCAATGATAGGAGGCGTGGAAGACTGTCTATCCCAGCCACTGCTTGCTGGCCAGGTGGGCTTTGACTGCTGCTAGCCCTTCTCTCCCTGGCTTCTGAAAGCTCCTTGACCCCATGCAGATTATGAACCACCCCCAGATGTCAGCCCTGATCAGTGAGGAAGAGGAAGACATGCTCAGCTACATGATCAATTTGGAGGTCAGGCCGGGGTCAGGTGGGGAAGGGGTGTGGGAAAGGATTCATCCATGAAAACAGACAAGGGCAGGGCTCCCTGAAAGGCGAGTCACCTAAAAAGATGTTTTTGCTGTCCCCATCTACTCCTTTCTCCCTGGTGGAAAAGCTCATCCATCTTAATAACCAAATGCAAAAATCACATTTCACTTTCAGGGCAGCCCCTATTTTCGGAATGAAGGCATCATCAAAGAGTATGGCCTTAACATCACTGGTAAGAATGGCTTCCTTGATGGGTAGCGGAGAGTGTCAGTATGACCCAGCCCCTTCCCTACATTCTCCTTTTTCTCCAAGGTGTACACCATCTCACTCCACTCTACCCCAGTGGTTCCAGGACTGTGAACATGAGGCTTAGAGCTGCAGGCATCATGACAGCAGCCTCAACTTCTTCAACTGGTTCTCTGGTCTGAACTTCTCAGGGTATAACAGGGTTGCTGAGGTGGGCCTCTGTAGGTAGGGTCAGAAATGGCTTTGGTATGTTCCTAGCTGTGTTTTGAAATGAGGGCTGAACCTGGCATAATCTGTTCTTTTTCTACTATCAGATCAGTGAGGACCTATGCATTAATTCCCTAAAGTACCACCTGAGAGAGGAAGGAAGCAGGAGAGGTACTGGAGAGAACAGGTGATGAGCAGGTGAGAATTTCATTCTGTTGTGCATGGATTTGCCCTGAGGTGGAAGGGACAGGAAGCCATCTATCGGTAACAACATGAAAAGTGGAGATTGAGTTACGAATCAAAAACTGATCCACAAAGAAAAGCCCAAGACCATATGGCTTCACAGATAGATTCTGCTAAACATTTAAGGAATTAGCACAAATCCTTCTAAAATGTTTCAGAAAACTGAAGAAGAGGGATCACTTCTCACCTCATTCCATGAGGCCAGCGTTCCTGTGAAAAAAGAGCATAGGAAGACATTGCTAGTAAATTAGTGACCACTTTATTTTATGCTTATGTAAATATAAAGTTATTTTGTGTTAAATTTTGAATCAGTTTTAAGTGCAAATGTTTTAATGATTTCCTTTCAGAGTGCATATTACTGGTGTGGAGAAATACACTGGACTTAGTTCATTTTGTTATTGTGTCCTACAATCTTAATTTACTATCTCTGATGCTTTTTATTTTTCTTTTTTATGATTTTTATACAATTTTTTAATTGTAAGTTTATATGTGGAAGGAGATAGTTTGTCACTTCCGATTTGATGCCATCTATATCTTGCTAAATTTCTCTGGCTAGAGCTTTGGGCGTACTGTTGAATACAAACGGCAAAAGCAGGCATCCTAGCTTTGTTCTTGGTGCTAGTGGGGTGCTTCTAGTATTTCTCTATTGAATGTGATGCTAGTTTGGGCTTTTTAATAAATTTCCTTTTGTGGTTAAGCATCCTTCTAATTCTAGTTCGAGGGTTTTCATGATGAAAGCCTGTTGGGTTTTGTCCAGTTTGCTTCTGCACTGAGATGTTGTAAATTTGCCCTTCATTCTCCAATGTGCTGTATTATGCGTATGGATTTTTATGTATTCAGCCAACTTGTATGATGGGAATACCTTCTATTTGAACATGGAATATAATCCTGTAATTATCTGATGGATTTTGCTAGCATTCTCTTCAGGATTTTTGCAGGCATATCCATAAAACGTATTTCTCTGTAGTTGTTTTGTTGTTCCCCTACTGGAGTATTTTTCTAGCTTCGATATCAATGTAATGTTAGACTCATAGAATGAGATAGGAAGTGTTCTCTAAGGTAGTGCTTTTGGAAGACCTTTACTTTGCTTCCTCTCTTGGTGTTTTACTGTCTTTATCGCAGTGCAACTTTTAAGTTTTGTTATAACTTTTTTCTGCATTTTTCATTTTCCTTCTTTATGGTTTCCCTTCAAATTATGTTAACACCTTAAGTTTAGAAAACCTTCATCGTACCTTAATACTAATTTAGTTTTAGTACTATACAGTTGTCCATCTTTTGGGTATGTTGTTATTGTCACACATTACATCTGAACATAATGCAAGTCCAATACCATATGCATAATAATTGTTTTGTACAGTTTTCCTTAAATAATAAATGAGTCAAAAGAGTCATTTCAAAGGAACTACAACAAAATGGTTTTAAATCTTAATTCTATTTATTATGTATAATTTATGCATACATATGTGTATTACATGTGTGTACATATGTGTATTATAATTGCACTGTTATTATAAATATACTCATATAATTATACTTCAGTGTCTATTCTCATTTTTTAGCAGTTAGAATCTTTTCCCCACTCACTTTGTGCTGTCTTTGTCCATGTATTACACATATATTAATTTTGTCCATAGTGTAGATTCAACAATGCATATCATTTCATATGTTTTGTTTTAAAAGAAGAGGATAAAGAAGGTAGCACACGCATTTTTAACGTATGCATTTTTAAGGTGACCTTTGTCTGTACTGAGTTACCCTTTTAGTCTTTCTCATTAGGGATGAGCTGGAGACAAATTCTCTCCATATTTCTTTAACTGGAAGTTTTTTAATTTGCAATAATTTTTTTAAATTATGCCTTTACCGGATAAAAGGTCCTTGGCTGACATTTTTGTTTCCTTTGATAACTTGGCAGATACTGTCCCTCTGCCTTCTAGCCTCATGTCTTTCTTCTTAGAGATCACCTTTTAATCTTACTGTGTTTCTGTTGTCAATGATGTATTTTTTCTTGCTGCTTTAGAGATTTTCAGGTTGTATTTAGCTTTTAGCATTTCTATTATGCTATTTTATGTTTATTTGTAGATCCCTGCATTTTACCTCCTGGGAGATATTGGAGCTTCCTAGATGTACAGGTTATTTTTTTATATACATTTCTGAACTGTATAGAAATTATTCCTTTTAATTCCTTCCTTCCTCCCCCTTTCCCTCTCATTCTCCCTCCCTCCCTCCCTCTTCTCACTGCTCTCCTTACATTATTCCTGTAACCCATTCAGTGGTGTCCTTAATGGTGCCCCATCTTTTTCTGAGACCTGGTTCATTTGTCGTCATTCTTTATACAGTGTACTTCAGATTGAATAACTTCTGTCAATCTAACTTTAAATTTTCTGGTTACTGGCAAATTATACCCATTGCAACTCTATAATTTCCATTTTAAAAAAGTTATTTATATCTCTGCATTAATATTCTTCATTAACATGACAATCTCATCACACCTTTCTTTGCCTTTTCATTCATGCTTTCCTGTAGTTCTGTGAAATTGTTCTCTGTTACAGTCAACTTTTTGTTGGTCTCACAGGCAGTTATTTTGCCTGCATTATTGCTGATATACGGGTCATACTTCAATGTTCCTTTACATGTCTCATGATTTTCTTTCTTTTTTTCATTGAGGAGGAACTAGTCATTTCAGATAGTGCTTTGTACTAACTCTGGATACTGTCCATTCCTTGGTAGCTTGTTATTGTTTGTTTATTTGTTCAGTAACTGAACGGAGTATTTTAGTGAAGTGTGTTCCTTGCCTAAAGCTGTAAGACTCTGATGTTCCTCCTCAGGGAGCCATAAGTTTGGGTAGGTCCACAGTGACTGTGGAATGACAGTTGTACTGGTAGGACTTTGTTTCACTCTTTTCCTGACAACACACCGCACGCTTCAGTAAGCTCTGATTCATAGTGACCTTATATGTAAAGGAATGAAACTCCTCTTCCTGAACCATCCTCACAATAGTTGCTATATTTGAACCCACTGTTGCAGACACTGTGTTAATCGATCTCACTCAGGGTCTCTCTCTATTTTGCTGACCATCTGCTTTCCCAAGTACGTTGTTCTTCTCCAGCGACCAGACCTTCCTTATGATGTGTCCAAACTTACTGAGATGAAGTTTTGCCGTGCTTGCTCCTTAGGAGAATTCTGGCTGCACCTCCTCGATACTAATTTGTTCACTTTTCTAGAAGTCGATGGTATATTCAACATTCTTTGCCGGACCTACAATTTCAATTCACTGGTTCCTTTTGGGTCTTCCTTTTTCATTGTTCACATTTTGTATGTATATGAGGCAACTGAAAACAACATGGCTTGGTCATTAGGCATCAATGTGACATTAAGGTACCATCTATATTATTTCAGATTTAAAGAGTTTTTTTTTTTTTTTTTTTACCAAATACTTTCTCAGTGTGCTACTTTGATCTTGAGTGCCGCTTACATTGGCAGTAATAGTTAATCCAAGTAGAAGGAAATCCTTGGCAAATTCAATTCCTTCTCTGTTTATCAGGATGTTGGTTATTGGCCCAGTTGTGAGGATTTTGTTTTTCTTCGTGTCCAGGTGTAATCTGCACTGAAGACTGAGGTCTTTTATCTCTGCCAGTAAATGCTTCACTCATCTTCATTTTGACAAGGAAATTGAGTCATCTGAATGTTTGTAATATGCTGATGAGTCTTCTTCCAATCCTCATGTCACATTCTTCATGTAGGCCAGGTACTTTTATTATTTGCTGAGCATGCAGGGTGAATAATTAAGGTGAAAGGATGCAGTCTTATCACAAACCTTCTCCAGTTTTAAACCATGCAGTATCCCCATGTTCTGTTTGAACACAGGCCTCTTGTTCCATGTACAGTTTCCATACTATGAGTTCTGGAGTTCCCATTCTTCACAATGTTATCCATATATATATGTGTATTTTATGATCCACACAGCAAAATGCCTTTGCATAGTGGATGGAACAGAGAAATATCTTTTTAGTATTAACCTGCTTTCCTTAAGATCCATCAGACATCAGAAATCATATTTCTTATTCCATATCCCCTTTTGAATCCATGTTGAACTTCTGGCAGTTCCTGGTCAGAGTACAGCTGAAGCTGTTTTGAATTATCCTCAGCAAAATTTTTCTAGAATGTAATAATAATGATATTGTTCAACAATTTTCTAATCGATCACCTTCCTTTGGAATATGCACGAATATGGATCTCTTTTACCTGGGTGGCCTGATACCTATCTCTCAAATAGCTTGACATAGACAAATAAACCCTTCCACCATTTTATCTGCTTGCTGAAACATATTAAATGGTAATCCATCAATTCCTGGAGGCTTGTTTGCGTGAATTTCTCCCTTCAGTACCAGCAGTTTTTCCTCATATGCAACCTCCTGTTTGGATGAACATTGACCACGCCTCTTGGTACAGTGACTGTGTATTTCTGACATCCTTTTTGTTGCTTCTTGTACCATTCAGCTTTTTTCCCATGGAATACTTCAGTATTGCAACTTGAGTCTTCTTTTCTGCCTTTTCTTTTATAGAAATGTGAATTTTTTTTTTTTTTTTTACTCCAGGACTTTGCATGTTTTGGAGCCCTGGTGGCTGAGCAGTTAAGACTCTACTGCTAACCCAAAGGTTGGCATTTTGAATCCACCAGCCACTCCATGGAAACCATATGGAGCAGGTCTCATCTGTCCTATAAGAGCCGGAATTTACTCAATGGCAACAGGTTCTCACATTTCATTACACAGGAAAACCTGCAAAAGCCAGAACCTGGGAAAGACAGAAACTGTCACAGAAGGAACACTCAAATATTTTCCACTAAGATGAGCAAGAGAAAAGTGGTAAACTGCACCTCATTGATAGTCATAGCAGTCATCCTGTTCTCAAGTGGGAGACTCTCAGTCTTCTCCATTCAGTGTTATGCTGGCTGTTGGTTTTTTACAAAAGCACCTTATTCATCCTCAAGAATTTCTCATCTATACATATACTGTTGACAATTTTTATTAGGAAAGGGTGTTGAATCTTATCAAATGCCTCTTCCCCATCTATTGAGGTGATCATATAGCTCTGTTACTTTGCTCTGTCATTGTGGTGTATTACATTGATAAATTATACAATGTTGAATCATCATGTTTACCTGCAATAAATCGAAACTGTTCATGGTGTATAATTCTTTTAATATGTTCCTGTTTTCTGCTCACCATTATTTTATTCAGAATTTTTTTGTGTATATTCATGAGGGGTACTGGTCTATTTTTTTGTTTTGTTTTGTTGTTTCCTTGCCTGGCTTTGAAATCTGGGTAATGTTTCCTTTATAGAATGACTTACGGAGTATTACTATGTGTTCTATAGTTTAGAAGAGTTTGAGGAAGAAGGTGTTGCTTTTTCTCTGAATAATTGGTAAAGTCCCCCAGGTAATTTTATTTGGTCCCATGATTTCTTGTTGCTGGAAGGTTTTAGCTTCATTCTCTTCTCTTATGAGTTTGTTGAGATTTTCTACCTCTTTTGTGTTAGCTTAGGTAGGTTATGTGTTTCTGGGAATCAACCCATTTTATTTACATTTTCAAATTTGTTGGAATACAACTTTTTATGGTGCTCCGTTGTCCTTTTTTATTTCCATTTTATCTGTTGTAATGTCTTCGGTTTCATTTCTTATTTTTGTTATTTGCATCCTCTGACTTTTGTCAGTTTAGCTGAAGATTTACAACTTTACTGACCTTTTCAAGGAACCAACTTTTGGCTTTGTTGATTTTCTCTGTTGTTCTCCTGTTCTATATTAATTTATTTCTGATTTGATTTCTGTTTGCCTCAACTGAAATGCTTTTTCATCTCTGTCAAAAATTATTTGTCTCAGCGGGGTCAAGGTGACAGAATAGTGAGATGCTTCCTGTGGTCCCACATATAACAAAGACCTGAAAAAATAAGTGAATTGAATATCTGTCACAATCTGGGGGCCCTGATCATCATAGACAAAGTCGAGGAGTCAGGCTGAGCAATAGCGGGAAGAAGTGTCAGCCGTAAGGTATCCAGAACCCTGTGGGTTAAGTTGCCAGGCACATTCAGGCCAAATCAAACAGCAGCACTCGGGACTTGTTTCTCATGTCAGGCAGTGGAGAGTATGCAGAAAACTCCAGAGCTGAGGGGAAGCAGCACTGGACCTTTGAGAGTTAAGTGCAAGTGTATAACCTACTACATGGGGTCAAAATAGCCCCACCCCCTTCAGGACTTTGACAGCAGAGAAGTGCTAATTTCCACTCACCCAACCCCCTCCCAGCTCTGCTTCTACACCCGATCTGGGAGTATTCAACAAATGCCACCCCCCTAAGCCAGAACTGAGGGCTACCCTCATCAAAACCAGTCTTGCAGCTTCAGAAGAAAAAAATTGGCAAGCTCCCTAAACCTGGAACTCAGGATAGTCTGCCCAAACCACTCTTGTACTTCAAAAATAGATACACCCTGCCAAGCCAGGAACCCAGGGCAGGCACTGCCCCTTTGCCTCGGCACTGGCATAAGGGTGAGTCCATGAACTTACGACACCCTTCAACCCTGCCTAGACCTGTGTAGGGTGATTCAGCACTGCAGGTCCTCATTAATGCCACACCCTAAGCTGGGAACTCTACATCATTCACCCCTAAACCAGTCTAATGCTTTCAAAAATTGCCATGCTCCCTAAGCCAGAAACTCAGGACAGGCGCTGTCCCTTTGCCTCAGCATTGGCATAAGGAGTCCATGGACCTGTAACACCCTTCATCTCTGCCTAGACCTGCGTGGGCTGATTCAACAGTGTAGGCCCTCATTAACATAGAACAACAGCGCATGTACCTGAAGCCTATTTTTACAGCAGAAACCAAGGGGGAGTTGCAGATTCATGACATTTGACATCACCCTGCCCATTAAGCAGGGTCCTCACCCACCCACATAAGAGGCCTGAAGCCTGGTGATATTGCCCATTCCATATAGCTATAAGCGACAGAGGCCAGGAATAAGTGGTGCCTCCCAGTCAGTGCTTTTTGCCAACGGCACTGGGTACCCAAAGTCCAGTTGCAAAACCCACCCACCTACACACTCTAGGGGACATGGATATGTCTTCCACCCAGGGAGTCAGGGACAGCTCTCAGCCCTGAGCCTTGCTGAGCACATAGGCTCCTACTGTAACCAGATGCCTTTACCCACTCCAAACACCCCTATATATCCCTGCCCATCTAGGACGTTAGGATAGAGTCTGCAACACATACTCGGTGACTGATGACCAGGACACCAGAGCTGAATCTGCACAAGAGACCTGAACGGACTCCTGAACTCACATACCTAGTGACAGAACCTGAAAGCTTCAAAGACATCAATAAGAAAAACAGCTCTCATGCCCAGCCAACTACTTGGACATATCAGAACAAATGAAAAAGCTAGGAAAGAGTAAGCAAACATACAATAAATAAATATAATAACTTATTGATGGCTCAGAGACTGGAGTCAATATCAAATCACATAAAGAACCAGGTCAGGATGGCTCCAGAAAGCGATCAAAGAGCCAGGAAATCTTCCCAATCAAGAAAAGCTCTTGGAATTACCAGAGTTAGAATTCAAAAGTTTAATATTCATAGCTCTTGAAGAGATCAGGAAGGAAATTAGGCAAAACTCGGAATAACCCAAGGAACACCCAGAAAAAGCAATAGAGGAATTCAAGAAAGCAGTACAAGAACAGAACAAGAAATTTAACAGGCTGCTAGAAATCGTAGAGAAACAGCAACTACAATAAAATTTCTGAGTTAGAGTTAGACAACCCAACAGGAAGTCTCAGGAACAGAATTGAGGCAATGAAAGTCAGAATTAGTGAGACTGAAGATAAATGCCTTGAAACTAATTTATTTGAAGAAAAATCAAAGACTTTTTTAAAAAATGAAGAAACTGTAAGAATTATGTGAGACACCAACAAGAGAAAAGATTTAATAATGATTGTAGTACCAGAACGGGCAGTGAGAGGAAATAATAGGAAATGCAGAGAGAATTGTTAAAGATTTGCTGGCAGAAAACCTCCCTGATATTGTTAAAGATGAGAAGATATCTATCCAAGAAATTTATTGGACCACACTCAGATTGGATCCCAAAAGAAAGACACCAAATCATATTATAATCAAACTTGCCAAAAACAAAGATAAGACCGATTTTTAATAGTAGCTAGGGATAAACAAAAAGTCACCTACAAGGGAGAGTCAATAACAGAAAATGCTGACCACTCAGCAGAAACAATGCAAGCAAGAAAGTAATGGGATGACATATATAAACCCTTGATGGAAAAAAAAAAAAGTATCAGCAAGATTTTATATATCTAGCAAAACTGTCTTTCAGATGTGGTGGCAAAATTAGGACATTTTTAGATAAACAGAGGGTAAGGGAATTTGTAAAAACAGAACAAGTATTATAAGAAATATTAAAAGGAGTTCTTCGGCTAGAGAACCAAGAATATCAGACAACGACCCAAGGTTAGAACACAGGACACAACAACCAGGTATCAACCCAGATAGGTTAGTTGCAAAAATAAATCAAATTCAAAAAACTGAAAATAGGAAATAGTGACATCAATATGTAAATGATAACAACATTAAAACAGAAAAAGAGGGACTAAATACTGTAGTCATAGAACTTCAATATGGAGAGAATGGTAAGGTGATACTGAGAAGTAAAAACAACTCAACACAGAAAATTAAGTAGAACAAAGAAACTGTCAACACCACACACACACACACACACACACAAATCAAAATGATATCACTAAACTCAATCTATCAATGATTACACTGAATGCAAGTGGATTAAATGCACCAATAAAGAGACAGAGAGTGGCAGAATGGATAAAAAACATGACTGTTCTATATGCTGCCTACAAGAGTCACATCTTAGACTCACAGAGAAAAAAAAATATCAAAGACAGAAAAAAATATATATATCAAATGAAAACTAAAAAAGCAGGAGTGGCAATATTAATCTCTGACAAAACAGACTTTAACATAAAATATACCACAAAAGACAAGGAAGGACATAATATATTGCTTAAAGAGTCACTACACCAGAAGGACTTAACAATAATAAATACATATACACCAATGATAGGGCCCCAAAATACATAAAACAAAATCTAACAGCATTGAAAAGAGAAACAGAAGCTCCACAATAATAGTAGGAGACTTCAACACACCACTTTTGGTGAAGGACAGGACATCTAGAAAGAAACTCAATAAAGACACGTAAGATCTAAACGCCACAAGCAATCAACTTGACCTGATAGACATATACAGAACACTCCACACAACAGCAGCCAATTATACATTTTTTCCAATGCACATGGAACATTGTCCAGAGTAGAACACATTTCAGGCCACAAAGCAAACCTTAACAGAATCCAAAACATCAAAATATTACAAAGCATCTTTTCTGACCAAAAAGCCATAAAAGTAGAAATCAGTAACAGAAGTAGCAAGGGGAAAAAAAATCGAATACATGGAAACTGAGCAACACCTTGCTCAAAAACTACTGGGTTGTAGAAGAAACCAGGGATGGAATAAAGAAATTCATAAAATCAAATGAGAATGAAAACAAATCTTACCAGAACATTTGGGACATAGCAAAAGCAGCACGTAGAGGTGAATTTTTTGAGACAGGCGATACCACAGCAGACTCAACTGAAATGAAAATTCTCAGAAGAATTGTACTCCAACAAATTTGAAAACCAAAAGGAAATAGACAAATTTTAGAAATACAGATATAAGTAAATTAACACAAACCCAGGTAGAAAAACTAAATAAACCCAAAATAGGAGAGATTGAAGAGGTAATAAGTTCCTCCAAATCCCCCTCCCCCTCCAAAAAAAAAAAAAAAGCCCTGGCCCTGATGGCTTCAGTGGAGAATTCTTCCAAACTTTTAGAGAAGAGTTAATACCAGTACTACTAAAGGTATTTCAGAACATGTACACAGAAGGAACACTCCCAAACACATTCTATGAAGCCAGCATAACCCTGAAGCCAAAGCCAGATAAAGACACCACAAAAAAAAGAACATCACAGATCAATATCCCTCGTGAGTATAGACACCAAAATCTTCAACAAAATTCTAGCCAATAGAATACAATAATGTATATAAAAAAAATAATTCATCATGACCAAGTGAGATTCATATCAGGTTTGCAGGGATGGCTCAACATTAGAAAATCAATGTCGTCCATCACATAAATAAAAGAACCACATGATCTTATGAAATGATTCAGAAAAGGCATTTAACACAGTCTAATGAACACTCCTGATTTAAAAAAAAAAAAAATCAGCAAAATAGGAATTGAAGGGAAATTCCTTGACATAATAAAGGGCTCTTAATTTTTTTTTTTTTTTTTTTTTTATACAAAGCCAACTGCCAATATCAATCTAAATGGAGAGAGTCTGGAAACAGTCCTGTGAGAGCGATAACCAGACAAGGATGCCCTTTATCAGCACTGTTATCCAGCATTGTGCTGGAGGTCCTAGCCAGAGCAACAAGGCAAGAAAAAGAAATAAAGGGCATCTACATTGGTAAGGAGGAAATAAAAGTATCCCTATTCACAGATGATATGATTTTATACACAGAAAACCTCAAAGAATCCACGAGAAAACTATGGGAAGTAATAGATTTCAGCAAAGTATCAGGATTTAAGATAAATGTAGGAAAATAAGTAGGATTTCTCTATATGAACTAAGAAAAAAATTTTAAAAGAAAATCATGAAATGAATACCATTTACAGTAGCCCCCTAAGAGATAAAGTACTTAGGAATAAACCTACCCAGAGATGTAAAAGATGTATACAAAGAAAACTACAAGACACTATTGCAAGAAACCAAAAGAGACCTACATAAGTGGAAAAACATGTTGAGAGGAAGACTCAACATTGTGAAAATGTCCATTCTACCCAAAGCGATCTACAGATACGATGCAATCAGGATCCACATTCTAATGGCATTTTTTATCAAGATGGAGAAACAAATCACTAACAGCATATGGAAAGAGAAGAGGACCCAGATAAGTAAAGCATTATTGAAGAAGAGGAACAAAGTGGGAGGTCTCCCACTACCTGGCTTTAGAACCTGTTATACTTCCATGGTAATCAAAACAGCCTGGTATTGGTACAAGTACAGATACATAGACCAATTGAACAGAATTGAGAACCTAGACATAAATTCAGTCACCTATTAGCAGCTGATATTTGGCAAAGGCCCAAAGTCCGCTAAATGGGAAAATGTCTCTTTAACAAATGGTGCTGGCGTAATTGGATACCCATCTGCCAAAAAAAAAAAAAAGAAACAAGACACATATCTTACACCATGTAAAAAACTAACTTAAAATGGATCAGACCTGAATATAAAATCTAAATGATAAAGATCATTGAAGAAAAATTAGAATACTAGGAGCCCTTATACATGGCATGAATAGTATACAAACCGTAACTAACAATGCACAAACACCATACACACACACACAATACTATACTAAAGAAAAATAAAATCATTATTACACACAAAAACTTGTACGTGGATATTTATAGCCATGTTGTTCATAATAGACAAAAGGTAGATACAACCCAACTATCTATAAATGGTTGATTGAATAAACAAAATATGGTAGTATGATGCACTGATACATGGCACAACATGGGTGAACCTTGAAAATATGCTAAATTAAAGAAGCCAGTGACAAAAGACTGTATATTACTCCTTTTATATTAAATATATAGAATAGGCACATCTATAGGGACAGAAGGTCCCCTGTAGTGCAAATGGTTTTCATTGTGCTCATGAGAAACCTTTCCATAGATTGAGGCAGTTGTTGGGCAGAACAAGGGGATACTGATTGGTTTAAAGTCAGGAGAGGTGTGCGTCAGGGTTGTATTCTTTCACCATACCTGTTTAATCTGTATGCTGAGGAAATAATCCGAGAAGCTGGACTATATGAGGAAGAATGGGGCATCAGGTTTGGAGGAAGACTCATTAACAACCTGCGTTATGCAGATGACACAACCTTGCTTGCTGAAAGTGAAGAGGACTTGAAGCACTTACTAATGAAGATCAAAGCCCACAGCCTTCAGTATGGATAGCACCTCAACATAAAGAAAACAAAAACCGTCATAACTGGACCAATAAGTAACATCATGATAAACGGAAATAAGATTGAAGTTGTCAAAGGATTTCATTTTCCTTGGATCCATAATGAACAGCCATAGAAGCAGCAGTCAAGAAATCAAAGGATGCATTGCACTAGGTAAATCTGCTGCAAAGGACCTCTTCAAAGTGTTGAAAAGGAAAGATGTCACCTTGAGGACTGTGTAGTGCCTGACCCAAGGCATGGTATTTTCAATCACATCATATGGATGTGAAATCTGGACAGTGAATAAGGAAGACCAAAGAAGAATTGATGCCTTTGAATTGTGGTATTGCTGAAGAATATTGAATATACCATGGACTGCCAAAAGAACGAACAAATCTGTCTTGGAAGAAGTAAAACCAGAATGCTCCTTAGAAGCAAGGATGGCAAGACTGCATCTTACAAACCTTGGACATGTATCAGGAGGGATCAGTCCCTGGAGAAGGACATCATGCTTGGCAACTAACAGGGTCAGTGGAAAAGAGGAAGGCCCTCAAGGAGGTGGATTGACACAGTGGCTGCAACAATGAGCTCAAGCATAGCAATGATTGTAAGGATGGCACAGGACAGGGCAGTGTTTTGTTCTGATGTGCATAGGGTCGCTATGATTCGGAACCGAATTGGTGGCACCTAATAACAACAACTAAAGCTAAAGTTTCTTGTTTCTAACCCATGCCTTGTCTCTGCAGAAGAAAGCCTGGCAATCTGCTTCTATAACGATTACAGCCAAGAAAACCCAACTCTGCACAGTTCTACTTTGAAATATTTGTGATTGTCAGGAGTCAGAATCCACACAATAGGGACAGAAAGTGGTTACTTTGAGCTGGGTGTGGGGATGGAAAAATTGGTAGTTGAAATGTACATGTTTCTTTTTAACATGATTAAAATGACTCTAAAGTGGAACTGATAATATTTGTAGAGTCCTTGGGTGGTACAAATCTCTAATGTACTTGCTAACCATAAGGTTAACAATTTGTGTTCACCCTAGAGGTATGCTGGAAGAAGGGCTTTGTGATCTACTTCCAAAATATCAGCCATTGAAATCCCTATGGTGTCCTCTGACATACATGGGGTTGTGCTGAGTTGGGATGAGTGTTAGAGTACTGGTTTTGTCATGGCTGCACACATCTCTGAATATATTTAAAAAACTGAAATGTTCTTTATATATGAAATGTATAAATTACATCTCAATAACACTGCTAAAAATCAGTTGCACGTGTTTGTGTAGTTTTATTTCAAGGTCCTCTGTGCTGTTGTTTTGATTAGTGTACCCCGTCCTTCACAGATACCACACTGTTTGATTACTGTAGCTATTTAAGGAGCCTTGACTTTTGGATGTCACCACCCATTTGTCATCTTGTATTATTACCTCATAAGCAATTTTGTTTTTCTTTCAAAAACAGCTGCAAATAGGGAAGTGTATACATCAGGGCCATTTGGACAGCTCAGTACACCTAAGGAAGCTTTGATGACAAAGGACATTTCTTCTCTGGTCTAACTTGCCTGTTGCTATTGATGCGTGCCTTTGAGTTGATTCTAATGTACGATGACCCCATGTGGTGGAGCAGAGCCGACCATAGGGATTCCTAGGCTGTAATCTGTATGGGAACAGATCTCCAGGACTTTTCTCCTGCAGAGCGGCTCTTGGGTTCAAATCGCCAGCCTTTTGTTTAGGCTCTGAGCACTTAGTGATCTATGTGTCAAAGATATTCTTGAGATTGTTCTAACTTCATGTGGGATGTGCTCAAGGTCATACTTTGGCTCTCACGGACTTGTTCTAAATTTCTTCACCTTCAATTTTAACTTATATGTATATATGAAGTAAGCCTTCCTAGCCCTGAACAGAGAATGTCTACTTAGTCCTTTTCTGATTTCTCTTAATCATAATTTATAATTTTATGTGTATAATCTCTCACTTTTCTGGTTAAATATATTCCTAAATACTTTAGTCTCTTAGATGCTATCATAAATGCTAGTTGCTTTATTTTTCCCCTTGCTGATACTGATGTGTAGAAACCTGAGTGATCTGTGTATATTGACAACGAACCCTGATACTTTGGTAAATTAATTTACTAGGTCTAATAGCTGTTGGGGTTTTTATGTACAGAATCCTATCTGTTTTCTTTCCTTCTCCATTTAAATACTTTTTTTTTGGTAGCCTAAAAGTCATTTGTATCTCCAGAATAATTTCAGATGATCACTGGTGATAGTGGATCTACCTGTAGTTACAAGAGAATTCCGCCCCCCCCGCCCCCCGCCGCTGCAAAATATATATTGTAAATCCTAACCTCTGTAAGTTCTAAGGAAACCCTGGAGGCACAGTGGTCAAGAGCTACGGCTGCTAACCAAAAGGTTGGTGGTTCGAATCTACCGGGTACTTCTTGGAAACCCTATGAGGCAGTCCTACTCTGTCCTATAAATTCGCTATGAGTCAGAATCTAGTTGATGGCAAAGAGTTTGGGATTCTATAAATCTTAACCTCCATAATCCCATTTGGGAATGGGTTTTCTTTGTTATGTTAATGAGGAAGTGTGTCAGGTGTGCCTTAATTCAATCTCTTCTGATATACAATAGAGCCAGGAAGTAGAGGAAACACTGGAGGCATAGTGGTTAAGAGCTGCTACAGGAAAGTTCAGCATCTTGGATTCACCAGGCGCTCCTTGGAAACTCTGTGGGGCAGTTCTACTCTGTCCTATAGGGTTGCTATGAGTCAGAATCGACTGGACGGCAATGGGTTTGGGTTTTTTGTTTCAAAGGAAGTAGAGATGGGAGAAGTTAAATGCCATGCCACATGTAGATCACTGATGAGTAGAAAAGAGGCAAGGACACTCCCCTAGAAAACCCAGAGACAGGAAGCCTTCCACTACGTGGCACCCTGAATTTCTCACTCCCACCCTGCTTATTTTGAGAAAATACATTTCTGTTAATTAAACCCACCCCCTCATGTCATTTCTGTTATAGCAGCACTAGATATCTGAAACACTTGCCTTGCTCCTTATCTTAAAAAGAAAAATATCAGTCTTTCTCCACTGAGCAGTATTTTTTTTTAAGCCTTTATTATATCGAGAAACTTCTCTTCTAATCCTATATTATTCAGTGTTTTTTAACATGGAAGAGTATTAAATTCCGTCAAGTGCCTTCTCTGTATCAGTTGAGATGATCCTGTGTTTCTTTTATTTTGCCCTATTAATGTTTGTTTTTTGTCATTTATTTCCTCCAATAATACCTTGTTTTGTGCTAAGCTGATTTTTTAAAGCTATTTTGATTCCCTTCGCCTTTCCTTTTATGTATATCTTTAGATACTTTTTGTGGCAACCTTAGGATTACATTTAACATCAAAACTTAAAACAATTTAGTTAGTATTGTTACTCACTTAACTTCAAAAGCATACAAAGCCTTGTTCCTATGCAGAACTATCCTGTCCCTCTTTTTTTTATTTTTACTGTTATCACAAATTACACTTTTATACATTGTGTGCCCATTAACTTACAATTTTATTTTTATTCCAGCATTTTAAATATGCTATCTAACTCTCTTCTTGCCTCTTTGGCTTTTGGTGAGAAATTGGATTTTAATTTTATTAAGATCCTTTGTAAGATGATTCACTTTTGTCTTACTGCTTTTAGAAGTCTCTCTTAAACTTTGCGTTTTTTCTTATTGTGCTTTAAGTGAAAGTTTACACTTGAAGTCAGTCTTTCATACAAAAACTCATACACACATTGTTATGTGACCCTAGTGGTTCTCGCTGTAATGTGACAGCACAGTCCTCCTGTCTACCCTCTATTCACCATGTCTGTTCAGCCAGCTCCTGTCCCCTTCTGCCTTCTCATCCCTCCTCCTAACAGGAGCTGCCCATTATGTTTCATGTATCTACTTGTGCCAAGAAGCACACTCTTCACCAGCATCATTTTATGTCTCATAGTCTAGTCTAATCTATGTCTGAAAAGTTGGCTTTGGGAATGGTTCTAGTTCTGGGCCAATGGAGAGTCTGGGGACAGGCCTCCTGGGATCCTTCCAGTCAACTCTGGTATTTTTACTAGAATTTGAGTTATGCACCCAACTTTTCTCCTGCGCCATCATGAACTCTCTGCTGTGTTCCCTGTCAGGTGGTCGGTGGCGGTAGCCCAGCACCATCTAGTTCTTCAGGTCTCAGGCTGATTGAGATTCTGGCTTATGTGGCCCTTTCTATCTCTTGGGCTCATATTTTCCAAGGGACCTTGCTGGAAGGGCTCACCAGTCCTGATTTCTAATTTGTTCCTCTACAAAGTGGCCTTCATCAGAACATTGTCTAACTTTTCTTTTTGAAGGAAAGAAATATGATTATAACCTTAAAAGAACTCAGTAGACATTAAAATGCTGTATTATTAGAAGCTGGACTTTGCATTTTGCCTGAGGCAGACTTCTGCAGATCACAGCTAACAACACCCTCACTCTCCTCAGGTCGGGGGAAGGAAAGAACAATCAGGAAATCCACTTGTGCATTTCTTTGATGTATAAGATTTTCACTCTCCACATTCAGCTCTGGGTATACAGGGCAAGGTGTCCGGTTTCTCCTCTTGCCTCCATAATTTTGAAGTGTTGCCTTGTTTTGCATTCTGCTACAAATGCCACTGGTGATGCAGCAGTTAAGTACTCGGCTCCTAACCAAAAGGCTGGCAGTTCAAGCCCACCCAGCAGCTCCATAGGAGAAAAGACCTGGCGATCTGCTCCAGTAAAGATAACAGCCTTGAAGACCATATGGGGCAGCTCTATCATGCCCTGTAGTGTAGTTGTTACTTGGAATCAACTTGGCAGCACACACAACAACTTGAACTTCCAAGAGTTGGAAAAAAACAAAATGAAACAAACATTCCAGTGAATATTGAAATGGGTTGATTTATTCATTGGGTCAGCAATGCTCAAGGACAATCCTACATCGTAAAACAACAACTGTTTGGGCAAAGTTAATGAAACACCTGAGCACAGTGCAAAGAGAGTCACATTGTCTTTCTAGATTCAGTGTTTAGATCCTATATACATACCACAAAGATGGTATTCAGTGGAGATAATGGGAGTTTAGACCCCAAAGAACTCGAAATATGATCAGTGACAAACTTTGTATTAAAAGGGCCATTACCTTTACCATCAAGTTGATTCCAACTCATAGCAACTCTATAGCACAGAGTAGAACTGCTGTATAGGGTTTCCAAGGCTATAAGTTGTTACAGAAGCAGACCGCCACATCCTTCTCCTGTGGCTGGAACCACTGACCTTTCAGTTAGCAGCCGAGTGCTTAACCATGGTGCCACCAGGGCTCCTAGAAATGAATATTAGGAACGTAAAGTCCCCATCATGCTTACACGTGATAGGCTTTCTGAAGCGCTCAGATGTATAGACCCAACTATGGTGAAACATTATTGATTACAGATTTATAAGGAAAAAAAAGAAGAACTGTAACTCAGACCTCTCTCTGCTGGCTACATGATGTATGGGCATATTCATCCACTCTGTCCTGTTCAGAGCTTTTGTCCGGAATATTAAGTTTTTCCCCTGCAATTGAGCAGTTCCAGAATTTTGTATTCTCCCAGAGTCAAATGCCTCATTCTTCTTAACTGGCTCATTAAGTCCCTCTAACGTTCCTTGTAAAATATGTTATTGCCTTACAGTTTTCTATCATAATTAACTATTAGGGTAACTTGGGAGCTCTAAGTATTCAAATTCATCGCTGCATCTGTGAATTGTATTTTGGAAAAACAGAACGTATGTAGAGAATATATATATATACACGCACAAATATGTGTGTGTGTGTGTGTGTGTGTGTGTGTGTGTGTGTGTGTGTGTATATCTACCTGCCCCCCACATATCTGTCAGTTTGTCATACTGTGGGGGCTTGTGTGTTGCTGTGATGCTGGAAGCTATGCCACCGGTGTTTAGATACCAGCAGGGTCACCCACGGAGGACAGGTTTCAGCTGAGCTTCCAGACTAAGATAGACTAAGAACCAGGACCCGGCAGTCTACTTCTGAAAAGCACTAGCCAGTGAAAGCCTTATAAATAGCAGCGCAACATTGTCTGATATAGTGCTGGAAGATGAGCCCCCCAGGTTGGAAGGCACTCAAGAGATGACTGGGGAAGAGCTGCCTCCTCAAAGTAGAGTCAACCTTAATGACGTGGATGGAGTAAAGCTTTTGGGACCTTCATTTGCTGATGTGGCAGACTCAAAATAAGAAGAAACAGCTGCAAACTTCCATTAATAGTTGGAACCTGGAATGTACAAATTATGAATCTAGGGAAATTGGAAATCATCAAAAATGAAATGGAATGCATAAACATTGATATCCTAGGCATTAGTGAGCTGAAATGGACTGGTATTGGCCATTTTGAATCAAACAATCGTATATAGTCTACTATGCTGGGAATGACAACTTGAGGAGGAATGGTGTTGCATCCATTGTCAAAGAGAGCGTTTCAAGATCACACAAAGGAGGGTTATTCATGTCTATATGTACATTTCAGCATTTAAAAAATTTGTATATTTGCCTGTGCCCTATTTTATGCAAATAATGCATGCTGTACTGTTTTTTCCCCCATGTGTCTGTCCATTTGTCGTACTGTGGGGGCTTGTGTGTTGCTGTGATGCTGGAAGCTATGCCACCGGTGTTCAGATGCCAGCAGGGTCACCCATGGAGGACAGGTTTCAGCTGAGCTTCCAGGCTAAGGCAGACTAGGAAGAAGAACCCGGCAGTCTACTTCTGAAAAGTATTAGCCAGTGAAAACCTTATGAATAGCAGTGGAACATTGTCTGATACAGTGCTGGAAGATGAGCCCCCCAGGTTGGAAGGCACTCAAAAGATGACTGGGAAAGAGCTGCCTCCTCAAAGTAGAGTCAACCTTAAATACGTGGATGGAGTAAAGCTTTTGGGACCTTCATTTGCTGATGTGGCATGACTCCAAATGAGAAGAAACAGCTGCAAACATTCATTAATAATCAGAACCTGGAATGTACGATTCGTACGATTTGGAATGAAGAACAGAAAAGGACGATATGTCTGCTAATGAAATAAAATCACCTCTTTTTTTTTCAAACTTACATCATTAAAGTCACTAAGGAGTTACCTGATATTAATGAATGCTGTTATCCAGATTTTTTTTTTTGCACGAATGCATGAAATGATGCCATATTACCAAACAGGATTTGACCCTCCAGGGGTTTGCCCTTCATTATAAAACCCTGCTGGGAGCCAGGCTGCAAGGGCGGCCCCTCTGCACCCACTGCCCCCAGCATAAACATCAAAGAATCCCTGAAAAGTCAGGAGGAGCCAGGCTGCAAGGGCAGCCTCTCTGCACCCACTGCCCCCAGCATAAACATTGAAGAATTCCTGAAAAGTCAGGAAGAGCCAGGCTGCAAGGGCGGCCCCTCTGCACCCACTGCCCCTAGCATAAACATCGAAGAATTCCTGAAAAGTCAGGAATATCTCTGTCATCTGTGTTATGTTTCTGTTTCATTTTCAGCCTGTGTATAGCAGAATGTATAGGCATAAAATTCCATTATAGATTTAGGGACCTTTGGACGGGGGGCGTCCTACTCATAATCCCCTGGTGAAATCCCGGGTAGGGACAGCCCGTGTATTACCTGGGGATCAACATGAAGTTGTCTTAGGGGAAAAACAAATAGCTCGACTATGGAAAACAAAAACAGGATGGTGGAATCCTGGTATTTACCGAGGCCCTTTTGTTTTTAAACCACCTCCCACACATGATCCCATAAAAGTGGAAAAACAAAAGGCAGTGAGTTCTCTCAGCCAATTTCTCAGCCAATTACAGGTCAACCTTCTCGTCTACCCCGCTCACTGCTGCGCTTGACTGGTCTTTGGGTATAGAGATTGGGCTAATTGTCCTTGGCATAATCGCGGACAATATGACGTAACCTGAAGTGGCTGGACTTCAAAAATTTGGCCACCCTGGACAAAATGGACAAAGCCTATGTGGCAATGGTTTTTGCAAAAAGATTAATTATTATAAAAACTGTGGAAGGAGTTGCAAGATTAAGCATAAAGTGTAAAGCAGTATGAAGTCAATTGTTACTTTGTGTAAAAATATATCAACAAAATATTCTCTTCAATTAAACAAAAACTCATTGTACTTGTGTGTGTATGCGGAACTGTACTATGTGTCACTTGGAAAATTATGTCTCTGGGAAATGATGTTTATGATTATATCTTGTACTGCCCCTTTATTGATCATGCGATGTTATGCTTTTGTAAGCTTATGATATAAAAGACCATGTAAAAAATAAAGAGCGGAGGCTTCTTTTTCTGCAAAATGAAAATATAAGACACACTACCTCTCATTCTTTTTCGCCGAACTCTACCCCTCCTCTGGTAACCCTGTTCATTGCTGAGGCTGGCCCCCGGCAAAACCCTTTTTAATCTCTTCCATGAAATACTAGACAAAAGAAATCCCACAGGAAACCGCCATAATGAATACGCATAGGACAAAACCCACTTACTGGATAAATTATGGACTTTGCATAATGAGTTGTTCAATAAATGGTTTAAAAGAAAAAAAAACCCACATTATCATTGGGATGGAATGTAAAGGAAAGAAGACAGGCTCTGATATCAGAGGACCGGCCATTTGTTGGATGTGAGAATTCGCCCCAGTCTCTCAACTTCACCCAACTTCAACGCCATTCCTGTAAAATGGATGTAACTCTGTAAGGGTGAAGATGAGATTACATCAGGCAGTGAGGCGTGAGCGGGCAGTGTGCACTGTGACCCATTCTGGAAACCTGCATTGTTGCACAATTTGAACCTTTCTCTTGCTCTTGTGGTATTTTCTAGATTCTTACGTTTTGTACTTATTACGTTCAATTAATGAGGAGATGGTGTTTCCCTAGTAAAATTCTCTCCTTTCATGTGGGACACTTGGGCTCTATTCCCAGCCAGTGCACCTTATGCCCGGCTACCACCTGTCTGTCAGTGGAGGCTTGTGTATGGCTACAATGCTGAACGGGTTTCAGCAGAGCTTGCAGACTAAGACAGACGAGGAAGAAATGCCTGGCAATCAATCTACTTCTGAAAATCAGCCAGTGAAAAACCTCTGGAGCACAATGGTCCGATCCACAACAGATCATGGGGTTGGCCGTTAGTCGGGGTCAACTCTCCAGCAGCTAACAACAACACCACATTGAGTATTGTATTTCACTGTCCTGCTAGTACTAGATACTTGGCGAAGATGCTTATCTCATGCCTGGATGGCTCGGATTTGATAATGTTCTTTACCCTCCAGGAATGGACTGGTGAAATCTAAGTAGTCCATTCCAGGGTCAGTCCTCAGGGCGTGCTTCTTGCTGTAAGGGTCTGCAGGAAACCCAGGTAGCAGGTTAGGGCAGCTAGGACACAGAGGACTTACACTGAACAAGATGTTGTTAGTTGCTATATCAGCGGCTCCAACTTATGGCAGCCCTTGTACAACAGAACGAAACATTGCCTGGTTCTGTGCCGTCTTCTAAAGGATCATTGGGGGCTCAGTAGTTAAGCACTTGGCTGCTAACTGACAGGTCAGCAGTTCAAACCCACAGAGCGGTTCCTTGGGAGAAAAGCCCTGGCAATCTGCTTCTGTAGAGATTACAGCCTAGGAGAGCCTGTGGGGCAGTTCTGCTCTGTCTCTCATGGGGTCGCCATGAATGGAAATTGACTGGAGGGCAATGGGTTTGTTCTGGCGCCGTCTTCATGATGGGTGATAGGTTGCAGTTCACTGTGGTGGCTATTCTGTCTTTCCATCTCATGGATGGTTTCTCTCGTTTTTACTGACCCTCTACTTTACCAAATATGGTGTTTATTTCTAGTGATTGACCTTTCCTGGTGGTGTCTCCAAAGTAAGCGAGACAAAGTCTTGCCATTCTTGCTGGCCTTAAAAAAATGAATAAACATTGTGTAGTGAAGTACTACCGATACGTATATCTGTTTGATATTAGAAAATTCCATTAATTTTTTTTACTTCTCAAAGTTTAAAAAAAAATTAAAAACAAAAATTCTGAAATGAAGATGTTCTTTGCTAAAGAATAAAACCCTGGAAATATGGTAATTCTATTACTGATCCCTTAAAATTATAAAGGTTACAGTTCTCCCATTATGCTTTAGTTGATGTTTAGATTTTTCTTAACATTTTTCTTGCATTGTGTTCAAACAGGGTGATGGTTGGGGCTGATTAGTATTCGCTGGTCTTTCTTGAAGAATGAGCTCTGTGGTTTCCATTTGATATTTCGGGATAGATTCCACCTGAAAGAGGAAGACGTGGTCAGGTATTCAAGGAGCAGCAGAAATGGCTAAATAAAACCCCTACTCTCATCCCTCTGATGATTCAATTCCACTGTGTTTAGATTAGTAAAAAGTTAAGCTTTTGTCCCTAACACACATGAATTAAATCTCCAAAGTTCTCAAATAAATTTGTTCAAGATGTGTTGGGAAAATACAGGCCCATTTATATCATGTGAAGTGTAGTTGATTTTATTTGTTTAAAAGCCACAATAAAAAATAGACAACATCTTGGAACCGGTAGGAGCAAGCATAAATGTGTCTGTTCATGAGCAAAGCAAGCTGAACACTGATCTCTAGGCCCCATGAGGTCAGGGAGAGTTTCTGTCTTGTTCTCTTCTGCACACAAAGCGTTGGCCTTGTAGATGAAGAAATGCTGAAATCAGTGAATAAACTCATCCAACACAGTGGAGACCATCCAAGCAATTCAGTTCAGGAGCTCCAGACCCTAATATCAGAGTCCCCGCCAGCATTTCAATACCCATTGCCAAGGAATAAATGCCTTGCGATATTACTGAATTTGAAAATTATTAGTAGTTTCAAATCTCGTTCACTCTGAACAATACTAGAACAGCTCGGTATCTATTAAGGCCATTCACTGTGATAATAAATCACAGACGATAAAAACCACAGTCTGTAATGTGTCAGAGTGAACCTGATAAAATTCAACATCTATTCTGACTCAAAAATATGTAATACAATAGGATGATAGTTTGACTATAGAAGAAATAAGTATTTTCAGCCAAGAACCAGCACCTTAATTAATATGGAAATCTTAGAGAAATTCCTGTTAATGTCGGGTGTAAGGTAAGAACGCCTTCGGCCATTGCTGTGGCTTCACATTTTTCTGAAATTGCTAGTCAATTCAGCTGGACAAAAGGAAGAAAGAAGAAGGACAATTATTGAGGATATGAATGTATATGTGAAAAAAGAATCAAGAGTATTATGTGAATCCTGTTAGAAACAAGAAGGCAACGTACTAATTTTATACATATAATGAACTCTGTTGTGTGCTCGTGGCAACCTGAAGTACAACAGGACAAAACGCTGCCTGGTCCTGCACCATCTCCATGATCGTTGGTGTGTCTGCGTCTGTCGTTGAGGCCTTTGTGTCAACTCCTCTCATTGAGGGTTTTCTCTCATTTTTGCTGACCCTCGTCTTCACCAAACGTAACGTCTTTTTCTAGCAATTGGTCTTTCCTGACGACATGTCCAAATTTAGCAAGGCGAAGTCCTGCCATCCTCACTTCTAAGGAGCATTCTGTTTGTACACTTTCTAATATATATATATATATATGCAAAGCAGTCTTAGAGCATGTATATAGATATAGATATGACCTCTGGTGATGCAGTAGTTAAGCGCTCATTTGCTAACTGAAAGGTCAGCAGTTTAAACCCACCAAGCTGCTCCGAGGGAGAAAGATGTGACTCTCTGCTTCTGTGAAGATTTACAGCCTTAGAAACCTATGGGGCAATTCTATTGTATCCTATAGAGCTGTAGCATTGCTAAGGGAGTGCAGGGGTGTGGATCACGCAAGGTGACACCGCCAGAGGGGGTGACACCAAAATGACTCTCTATAAAATATCCTGTAGTTGGTTATCATGACAAAACATTTTTCATCAGCCAAGCTTACAGGTGTCAATGTACCTACAAGGCTGCAACTCTATGCTGACTTACTTTTTGAACCTTCTAATGCGCTCTGTTCAGAGCTGTCATTATTACCCAATTATACTTTGAACTGGAAACCCTGGTGGTGCCGTGGTTAAGAGCTATGGCTGCTAACCCAAAAGTCGGCAGTTGGAATCTACCAGGCGCTCCTTGGAAACTCTATGGTACATCTCTACTCTGTCCTATAGAGTCGCTAGGAGTTAGAACGCACTTGAAGGCAGTGGGTTTACAAGTGGTTTCATCTGTACGTGCTCTTGTATTCTTTGCTGCCGGTGTTTTTACAGTCACTGATTTTGTCAAATTTCCCAGTGTTTTAGCTACAATATTGTGGTAATTCGTATTTGTGAACCTATGTCAATAACTTTTTTGAGAATGAAGTAGTAATTAAAGGAAAAGAAGGAGTGATATATGGGAATTACGATTTACAAGTAACATTAGTACAAAAGCATGACTAAGGATTCTGCATGACCAGGTACAGGAGGAGGTCCATGGGGCAGGGGAGGTGACACCATGAGTTACAGCACTGGGTGAGCCCAACCCTAGTGACGCCACTGCTAAAGGGTGGCTATGAGTTGGAATAGACTCGACAGCAATGGATTTGGTGTTCTTTGTTTGAGGTATATATATACATACATATATCTATATGGAGCCCTGGTGGCACAACGGTTAAGCGCTCAGCTGTGACCAAAAGGTAAGTATTTTGGACCAGCCCAGCCACTCTGAGGGAGAAAATACCTGCCAGTCTGTACTTGTAAATATTACAGCAGAGAAAACACTATGGGGCAGTTGTATACGGTCACTATGAGTTGGAATCAACTAGATGGCCCACAACAACAATATACGTATGTGTATACGCATTTATAATATGATGCTATACAAGTTCATAGGTATTAAGTTTATCTGGAAAAACAAATATGAGAATTACTTTTAAAATTTCTAAAAAAGATAAGTAAGAAGGCGAGGCTAGGCCACTTGATGTTGAAACATGGTATCCAGTAATGTTTATAAAAGTTGAGTATGGGTTCATGAAAAAACCAGAAAACAAAACCTGTTGCCGTCAAGTGGATTCCAAGTTATTGTGACCATATAGCAGCTCTATATACAAAGTAGAACTGAGTATGGTTTTCTTGGATGTAATCTTTACAGAAGCAGGTTGCCAGGCCTTTCTTCTGTGAAGCCACTGGGAGGGCTCAAACTGTTAACCTTTAAGTTAGCAGCTGCTCACAAATTGCTTGCACAACCCAGGCTCCCATGGTGGGAGTCTAATGTTCTGTTAAAACCAAAACCAAACCCGTTGTGGTCGAGTCGATTCTAACTCACAGTGACCCTAGAGGACACAGAAGAACTGCCCCATAGAGTCTCCAAGGAGCAGCTGGTGGATTTGCACCGCCAACCTTTTGGTTAGCAGCCCAGCTCTTAACCACTGTGCCACCAGGGCTCCCCATGAAAAGATAGATCAATTGTCCTTATTGTTAGGTATCATCAAAGTGGCTCTGACTCATGACAACTCGATGCATAACAGAAGGAAACATTACCAAGTCCTCTGCCCTCCTCACAATCTTTGATTTGTTTGAGCTTATTCCTACATGAATAGACAGATTAATAGGAGAACATAAAATCATGAAATTGCCCCAGTACATATGAAAAGTTTGTTTTAATAAAAACAGCATTTCAAACCAATGTCAAACACACAAATCTCCCTGCGTATGTCATTGGGTCAATTAACTGAAGGTTTGAGGGGAAAAACAAAGACGAATATCTATCTCAGTCCTTCTAACAAAATAAATTGTACGTGTTTCAAAAATTAAAGTTCAAAAGGGTAAAAAGCACAGACTAGCAGAGGTCGGAAAATATTTCTTAAACAATCTCAGGGTATACAAGGCATTTCTAGCAAATCAGAAAGCAGGAAACTGTAAAGATTTATAAATTTGATGATATAGAAAAAATTCCTGTCCAAATAGCAGGGGAAGGCAAGAGAATAAAATAAGGCAAAACATCATATGCGAAGCCTTAATATGCCTGATGTTTAAATAGTTTTTATAAGTTAATAAGGGGACAAGAATCCAACAGGGGGAAAAATGGACGAAGGATGTGAACAGATATTTTTACAAAAAGAGAAAAGTATATATATAGATACAGTTTGCTTATAGACGGATGAAAGGTTGCTCAGCCACGTTCATAATATTAAAAGGAAAATGAAAATAGTGAAAAAACGTACTTTTAACCTGTTTTTCTTTGACAAAGCTCAAAAGATCTGAAAATAAATAATGTTTCTAAAAATGTGGGAAAAAGAGGTTCGCTTGTAGAGGATACTGGTGGGGATGTAAACTGGTGCAACCTCTTTGGAAGGAAACTTGATCTAGCAATTCCAAATCTAAGTATGTATGCTACACGTCCATTCAAATACAGGCATGATGTCCAACAGACAAAAGTATTCTTTCCAGCGTTGTTCATAAAGGAAAAGACTGGGAACAAACCTCATGGCCGTAACTGGGGACTAGTTACATCAACTATACTACACAGCATAAATAGGATTGTTTTGATGCTATCATCTATGCGTGTGCAACAGTGAGCTGAAAGAAAAAAAAGCTACAAAATAATGTATGTAAATGTGCATAAATATCTAACATTTGTGAAAAAAGACGATGCTGCATATATGTATATTTATTCGTTGCCATCAAGTCCAATCCGATTCATAGCGACCCCAAAGGACAGAGTAGAACTGCCCCATAGAGTTTCCAAGGAGCGGCTGGTGGATTCCAACTGCCGACTTTTTGGTTACCAGCCAAAGGCTTATTAACCACTGTGTCACCAGGGCCTCATGTATATGTATAGGTATAGGTGTAAGGAAAAGAGGAAGATGCTTAACGAAGTGTATTGACACAGTGATTACAACAATAAGCTCAAGCATAACGATGATTGTAAGGATGGCTCAGGACCAGGCAGTGTTTTGTTCTTTTGTGCGTAGGGTCACTATGAGGCGGAACCGACTCAACGGCACCTAACAACAACAACAAAGGTATAGGTATAGGACTGAGGTATGTCCCACCCAAACCATGGTGTTTTCAGTCACCTCATAAGCATGTGGAAGCTGAACAATGAATAAGGAAGACCTAAGAAGAATTGACACCTTTGAATAATGATGTTGGGGAGGAATATTAAATATACCACGTACTGCCAGAAGAACGAACAAATCCATCTTGGAAGAAGTACATCCAGGATGCTCCTTAGAAGCAAGAATGGCAAGACTTCATCTCATATAGTTTGGGCATCTTATCAGGAGAGATCAATCTGTGGAGAAGGACATCATGCTTAGTAAAGTACTGGGTCAGATAAAAAAAGGAAGACAATCAACGAGATGGATTGACACAGTGGCTGCAACAATGGGCTCAAACAAGCATAGCAACAATCTTGAGGATGGCACTGGACCCAGCAGTGTTTTGTTCTGTTGTACATAGGGTCGCGATGAGTGAGAACTGCCTCAATGGCACCTAACAACAGGAACAACATGTATATATATGTATGCGTGTATGTTGTAAATGGCAACTCCATGTACAAATGAATGAAACAATGCCCAGTCCTGCGCCATCTTGGTGATCATCAGTATGTATGCTCGAGTTCATTGTTACAGCCACTGTATTTTTGTATCGGACAGCATTCTGTTGTGATCCATGGGATTTTCCTTGGCTGTTTTTCAGAAGCAGACCGTCAGGTCTTTCTTCCTAGTCTGTCTGAGTCTGGAAGCTCCACCGAAACCTGTCCACCGTGGGTGACCCTGCTGGTATTTGAAATACTGGTGGCATAGCTCCCAGCATCACAGCAACATGCCAGCCACCACAGTAAGACAAACAGACAAGTGGTGGATATGTATACATACACATCCACAAAAATACACACCTACAAACACATGTACACACAATAAGAATGTACGAATAATATGAAAATAGTTCTTGGTATAAGACAGAGTTTTATTCTTCATTGCATATCTCTTTTTCCTTTTGAGTCCCCCCACCCCACGTATGTGTATTGCTTTTGTTTTTCTAACTAAAAAGCAAGTTAAAAAAAAACAAACTAAACGAAAGCCCAACATTTAAATAAAAGATATTCAAGTCACCTTACTCCTATTATTATTCTGTTTTACATCTTTTTACTCAAAGTTACTCTCTTTTGAGAGCCAAACAAAAGCTGACAACCTCTGAGTTTTTTTTTTTTTCTCTCTTGCAAATAAAAACAGATTACTTGCTGGATATAAACTAAAATTAATCTCAGTTTTGTCCTGAGTGCATTCATAATTTAAGATTTCTGCGACAAATCGGAAGACGTACTGGGAATTTGCTGAGCCTTAGGCTCACGTGCAGGGCTATCAGTTACTGTTGTGCATTGGATATCCTGAAGTCTAGGTCAATAATAAGAGGAGTACCTTTTGAGAGAATGCTAGTTAAGCCACCCTTTCCTGACGTTCTTGTTTATCTCTTTCTCTTCCCATTGATGATCTATTTTTGCTTTATCTTTCCCATCCCATGATCATCTCCCTGAGCGTAGCGCCATAGCCAGCCTGTGGTCCTTGTTGTCATCAGTCACTGTCAAGTGGATTCCGACTCATGGCGACCCCATATGTGCAGAATAGAGCTGAGCTGCTCCATAGGTTTTCAAGGCTGTGACCTTTTGGGAGCAGATCCCAGGCCTGCTTCCAAGACACCTCTGAGTGGGTTTGAATAGCCAACCTTTGGGCTAATAGTTGATCACTGAGTTGTTTTCACAACCCAGGGACTCCTATAGCCAGTCCCCACCTAGTACTTTTGGGTATGTAATAGTTAATAAACATTTGCTTAATGATTAAAAAATAAATACATAAAACAATATTCTTGGTAATAATGATCGTTGTCATTAGTTGC
Source organism: Loxodonta africana (assembly GCF_030014295.1). Classification (NCBI taxonomy): domain Eukaryota; kingdom Metazoa; phylum Chordata; class Mammalia; order Proboscidea; family Elephantidae; genus Loxodonta; species Loxodonta africana. Next base: position 639,377 of record NW_026975550.1, read on the forward strand.
TGTTGAGTTGGCTCCAATTCATAGTGACCCCATGCAGAATATAGTAAAACGTAGCCTTGTCCGGCGTTATATCACGACCACTGGTATGTTTGAGGTCATTGTTATAGCCACTGTGTATTTTGAGTGCCTTCCAATCTAGGGGGTTCATCTTCCAGCACTATATCAAACTATATTCTGTTATGGTCCTTGAGGTTTTCACTGGGCTGCTTTTCTTTAGCAGGTCACCAGGTCTTCTTTCCTAGTCTGTCCTAATCTGGAAGTGTTGTTGAAATCTGTCTACCACGGGTGACCCTGCCTGTGTTTGAAATACTTGCTGGCAGAGCTTCAAGCGTCACAGCAACGCTCAAACCACCAAAATAAGACAGACTGACAGATGGGTGGAGGAATAATGATTCCTGTTAAAAACCCATTGCCATCGAGTCGATTCTGCCTTATAGTGACCTTATAGACAGAGTAGAACTGCCATCATAGGGTTTCCAGTTTCCAAGGAGTGGCTGGTAGATTTGAGCTGCCGACGTTTTGGTTAGCAGCCATAGCTTGCCGCATAGCTCTTAACCACTGCGCCACCAGGGCTCTGCAATAAAGGTTAGGAAGGGCTAAAATTAAAACTCAGCACTAGTTTGCAGGATTTTAGTAGTCCATGAAAAGATCACCTCTGTCTACTTTGGGTTCTGTGAAGACAGGCACTACAGAAATACAAAATAGTATTACCTCTGTCACTACAGCACCAACCTGTCAAACAGGCATCCCCACCACGCTCCTTGGGTACTAGACAGTCACTTAAAAGCGGCCACTTCCTGCCTGCCCTCCCTCTCCAAATACAGAGCCTTATGTCATAGCATTAAATGTCTGTGTGTTTTTAATACACTGACTCCATAAAGAGGCTCTGCTGATTGGGAAATTATAGAATTAAACCACCACACATGTCACTGGAATCTACATCAACTGCAGGCATGTGTGTGGCCTTTTTGCTGATGACATTCCCTGTGTGATTATTTTTAGAGTTCAGCAGCACTTGTTGGCTATGCCAAGTGAGTGACAAATAGAAAGATTGAAAATGCAGCCTAGTCAGGGATGAGGACGGTTTAGGCTCTGTGACAGTTCCATGTGTCTTGTATTTAGGTCATCGGTCACAATCACAAATCAGGTGACCTATTTCGCCTACATTTGGGTGATGGACAGTGGATGTCAGCTCATCCACGTGCGGCTGGATGATGAAGAAGGGAGAAGAGATTCAGGCAAAGCTTGGACGCGGGAGCAGAGTGGAATATCCTGGTATCGGAGACCAGATAGTCATGGCAGATAAGGTTGGATAATTCCATCGGCTCATGAGGACATTCAGGGTTAGGGAACTGGATTCTTCTTTTTTGTCCCTTTTGGTTTTGTTCTTATGGTTTTTTGTTATCAGAGACTTTTAAGAGCAGCACAGCAATGGTTCTCAGGAACCGACCCTTGCGGTGTGAGGCAGTGGTGATTCAGCAGTAAAACTGTCCCCCTTCCACATGGGAGACCCTGGTTTGATTCCTGGCTAATGCATCTCACAGCCACCACTGGTCTGTCGGTGAAGGCTTGCGTGTTGCTAGGGAGCTAAACAGGTTTCAGCAGAGCTTCCAGACTAAGACAGACTAGGAAGAAAGGCCTGGAAATCTACTTCTGAAAATCAGCCAATGAGAAGCCTAATGATCACAAGGGTGTGATCCATGACTGATCATGAGGATGGCACAGGACCACGGGGACAGTGTCATTCCTTTGTGCATGGAGTCGCCATGAGTCAGGGGTAACAGAGGTCCCACGATAGCACTTTCAACATGAATTCAATTAGCACCCTTATCAGTCTTGAAAACCAAGTTTGTTCTCACTTGAATTGAAGATATTACTAATAAAACCAAAAAAACCAAACCGGTTACCATCAAGTCGCTTCCAACTCATAGTGACTCTATAGGACAGAGTAGAACTGCCCTGTAGGGTTTCCGAGGAGCGGTTGCTGGATTTGAACTGCCCACAATTTGGTTAGTAGCCATAGCTCTTAACCATTACGCTACCAGGGCTCCATGTTACTAACAGGCAGTAACAAAATCTGTTTTATAAGAATCTCCAACCCATAAGTTTCCCACTCTCAGCTTGGTTGTTGCTGTTACTGTTGCCGTTGAGTTGATTCCATTTCATGTTGACCTGACATAACAGAGTGAAACTGCCCCACCGGGTTTCCTAGGCTGTAATCTTGACTTGGTAGTTTGTGATTAATTACCTGCTCAGAGCAAATTAGGTAATCTCATTAATACTAATTCAGCAACAGGAAAAAACAGAGAAATTCTAGAGTTTTGTCTCCATCTGCACTAGGGGACTAGGTTAGTATAGTTAAGCATTTTGATAGATTTGAGGGATAAAATCAAAGGTCATTGTCTTAGGCTGGGTTCTCTGGAGAAGCAAAAGCAGTCACTGTCCATATACATGCAGAAAGAGATTTATGTCAAGGAGATGGCTCATGCGGTTGTAGAGGCTGGAAGGTCCCAAGTCTGTGGGTCAAGCTGGAGGATTCTTCTGACTTACACAGCTGCAGACTCTGGTGAAGCCAAGATCAGCCGGTCAGAGAGCAGGCCTCTGGCTCACAGCCTGTGAAGATCAACGAATCCGAAGATGGACAGGTAAGCCGCTGGTTCAAGTCCCCAGAATCAAGGTCAGATGAAGAGGAGCCAGCTGCAGGATCCAGAGTGAGCAAATGCCAGGGAGCCTTGACATCTGTCTATGTTGGATGCAGGCCACATGCCCAGGGAAACTCTCTTTCAACTGTTGGCTACTCACACCAGATCCTATCATCGAGGTGATCACATTATATCAGTTCTCATCATGGAGGTGATTACATCATCACACGACTGCCAAACTACATCATATCTGCCAAACCACTGAGAATCATGGCTCAGCCAAGTTGATACACAACCTTAACCATCGCAGTCAATATACATCCTTTTAATATTTTTATAGAGAAAAACTTACATCATTTGTGCCAACGAGAGATAAATCACTGGAGTGTAAAATCCTTAACAATTTTAAATCCTCAAATTTTTTCTCCATGTGAAAAGTGTCTCTTAAATTTATAAAATGATTTAAAAAAAATTCTGGTCATACTTCTTCAGGAATTTTTTTTCCCCCTCTGAGACTTTAAAGCAAAAAACCAAACCCATTGGCCATGGAGTTAATTCTGACTCATGGCGACTCCATGTGTTATAGAGTAGAATTGATCTACAGGATTTTCTATGCTATAGTCTTCATGGAAGCAGATCTCCCAGTCTTTCTTCTGAGCTCCTGCAAATCACAAACCTTCAGGTTAAAAGTCAAGCACAGTAATTGTTTTTGTCACCCAGGGACTTCCTGAGCCTTTAAGAATGGGTTATTAACTAGAAGAATAAAGAAAGAGCATAGTGTGATGTCTTGGTTATCTAGTGCTGCTATAACAGAAATACCACAAGTGGATGGCTTTAACAAACAGAAATTTATTGTCTCACAGTTTGGTAGGCTAGAAGGCCAACCTCAGGGCACCAGTTCCAGGGGAAGGCTTTCTCTCTGTCAGCTCTGGAAGAAGGTCTCTGTCATCAATCTTCCCCTGATCTAGGATCTTCTCAGTGCAGGGAACTTGGGTTCAAAGGATGCTTGTTCTTCTCCTGGCTCTTGTTTCTTGGTTGTCTGGGTTCCCTGTGTCTCTCTACTTGCTTCTCTGTTTTATCTCTCAAAAGAGATTGGCTTAAGACGCAATCTAATCTTGTAGATCTCATCAGCGTAACTTCCGCTAAATGTGTGGTTGATAGGAATTGACTTTAGGCCTTTCGCTTTTTCTTTTGAAAGCAAATTTACTTTATCAGCAAATGTCTCAGGACCCCTCTGTCTGATAGAACCCCAACTCCAGGTCACCATATTTTTTCCTCATGTTATATTCAAAACAGCCTTCAAGTCTTGGTTTTGATAAGGCAGCCTTTTCACTACTATCTTAGTTATTTAGTGCTGCTATTACAGAAATACCACAAGTGGGTGGCTTTAAGAAAGAGAAATTAATGTTTTTACAGATTAGGAGGATAGAAGTCTGAATTTAGGGTGCCAGCTCCAGGGGAAGGCTTTCTTTCTCTGTCAGCTCTGGGGGAAGGTCCTTGTTATCAATCTTCCCCTGGTCTAGGAACTTCTCAGCACAGGGACCCAGGGGCCAAAGGACACACTCTGCTCCTGGCTCTTGTTTCTTGGTGGTATAACGTCCCCCTGTCTCTCTGCTCACTTCTGTCTTTTGTGCCTCAAAAGAGACTGATTTAAGACACAACTTGATCTTGTAGATTGAGTCCTACCTCATTAACATAGCTGCTTCTAACCCTGCCTCATTAACATCATAGAGATTAGGATTTACAACACATAGGAAAAACAAAATGGTGGACCATCACACAATACTGCGAGTCATGGCCTAGCAAGGCTGACATGCATTTTGGGGGATACAGTTTAATCCATGACAACTGTGTAACCCCAAATGCCTCTTTCTTGGTTTGCAGGAACCTTGGAGGTAAGTTAAATCCTGTGTATAGACTCAATTATGTACGCACTGTAAGATAAGGCTCTTTTTGCTTTCTGAGGGAATTGTTCATAAAGTTGGTGGCAATAACAACTCCTTTCTTCTCAGGGCAGGTTTACATCTTAGTGTTCCATGTAATGCACCGAGGAGAAGTGCCAATGGCGGCAGCTGAACACCCCATGAGCTGGAGAATTGGAGGCACTAGTGTCATAATCCTGATCGCTGTACAATATAGGTATAGGGGAGGCTTTCTGGAAAATGTTTGTGGTTTTAGCTTCGGTTCTCAAAAAGTGAATTTGGACTTGAACTTGGCCATGTGGCCAAGACATTGTAGTTCAGACATAAGCTGATCCTCCCTCTGTAGATTTTACTTCACATTACATAGTGAAAAAGCTGCCTCATTGAAACCAACACTGGTAGGCTATTCTCAACATGGTGGCGGGGAGAAATGGTGGCCTGGAGTTGCGTTTCTGTCAGGAATGTGTCTCCCTTCTCATCCCTCCATTGGCCTAGATAATGTATCCATAAAGTGTTAAGTATTTCACAGTTCACAAAAATATTTTTTCCACATGCCCCTTGTCCCATGATCTTCACAACGGATCTGCGAGGAGGCAGGTGGAACGGATATTTGTGCACTTTGCACTGGAAGAGACAGTGTTTTGGAGGTTTCACACATGGCCAATGTCATGTGTGGATGTTAAGAAGCAGCAGTGGAATTGGAGTGGGATATTCTGACCTTCAATCACATGTTCTCCCCATGATGTGACTCCGTCTCTGTTGTTGTTGTCGTTAGGTGCTGTTGCGTTGGCTCTGACTCATAGCGACCCTAGGTACAACAGAACGAAACACTGCCTGGTCCTGCACCATCCTCACAATTGTCATTATGCTTGAGCCCATTGTTGCAGCCACTGTGTCAGTCCATCTCTTTGAGGGTCTTCCTCTTTTTTGTGACCCTCTACTTTACCAAGCAGGATGTCTTTCTCCAGAAACTGGGTTAGATGTTATATAAGAAAGCAACCATGCTTGGGAAGAGGAGCAGAAATGCAGTAATTTAGAGGAACAGAATGGTTCCAGGCTGTCTTCATAATCTTTTATGCTTGAGTCCATTGTTACAACTCTTATGCCAATCCATCTCACTTAGAATCTCCCTCGATTTCACTGACCCTCTACCAGCCCAGAGGTACTTTTCTAGCAATTGGTTTTTTCAGATGACATGTCCAAAGTAAGCAAACCAAAGTCTCTTCGTCCTCAACTCTAAGGAACTTTCTGGTTGTATTTCTCCTTAGACAGATTTGTTGGTTCTTCTGGCAGTCCATGGTATATTCAATATTCCTCACCAATACCACAATTCAAATGTATCAATTCTTATGTCCTCCTTGTATGGAATCTGTTTCTCTGTACATCTCTTTTAATGCCACTGAGCAAGTGCATGGGTTCATTGATGTACCAAGGGATGTATATTTACGTGATACATTGACCCAGTTCTCTTGCCATTAAGACTGAAAATATTTGTTTCCTTTATTATTGGGTAACAACACTAAATTGTAGTTGTCTTGGGTACCTGGTATTGCTATAACAGAAATACCACATGTGGATGGCTTTAATAAACAGAACTTTATTCTCTTACGGTCCGGTAGGCTAGAAGTCCAAATTCAGGGCATCGGCACCAGGGGAAGTCTTTCTCTCTCTGTCGGCTCTGGAGGACGGTCCTTGTCATTAATCTTCCCCTGGTCAAAGAGCTGCTCAGGACAGGGACCTTGGGTCCAAAGGATGAGCTCTGCTCCTGGTGCTTCTCTCTCAGTGGTGTGAAGTTCCCCCGTCTCTCTGCTCACTTCTTTCTTTTGTATCTCAGAAGAGACTGGCTTAAGACGCTGTCTAATCTTGTAGATCTCCTCAATATAACTGCCACTAATCCACTTCGTTACATCACAGTGGTAGGATTTACAGCACATAGGGGAATCACGTCAGATGACAAAATGATAGTCAATCACACGATACTGGGAATCATGACCTAGCCAAGCTGACAGATATTTGGGGAGGCACAATTCAACCCATGACAGTGGTTCTAATTTTTTTGCTGTTAGTAAATTTTCTGAAGTATTTTTTCTCCCATTTTTCTGCTTCAAAAAATCTTTGCACTCTAAAATCTGGGATATTTTTGAAATTACAAAGGGATTCCTTAGGGAATAGCTTTACTTCAAAAGTGGAATTTTAGTTTTAATTAGTTAGTTATTAACTGGTTAATTTTCAAGGCAATCTGATTCCAAAATGCCATCCAAAATATGACCTCTGTATTTTTCAGTTTTCAAGGAGACTGTTTATAGGTAAATACATTCTTATCTAGAAAAACTTGGTGGGGTTCTCTAAAAATATTGGTTGTGTCTAATTTTTATTAACACATACAACTTCTAAGGACAGTTAAGAAATTAAAAAAAAATTGTAGTTGTCTAGATATTAATTCGCCAAAGTGTCCGGTTGATGGCTATGGATTGACTTTGTATAATAAAACTCTTTTTTTCCCCAGAATTCCACAACTAGAAATATACAAATTGTCGATATTCTATACTGTTAGCATTACATAGATTTTTAATACTCATATTAGAATTATTTGCCTATGAGCCAACAGTGAGGCTGTCTCAGGTTGACCATATATTGCATGGTGACTAGTTAAAAATATTTGATAATATGATTTTCTCTTCTACATAAATTGACATTAAAAATCCAGTCCAAGAGCTGGCATAGAGCTGCCATGGACACAAAGCTATTTTTATAATAAAGATAAAACCAGCATCATTGCTTCATAATGATGTTTTGAGAATGTTCTGAATAGAAATGAACACTCCATTGTTCTAAAAAACACTGAGGTTATTAACCAAAGACAGTCAATTAACCCTTTTATGGATAAATTATTATTTTTTTGGAATTTTCTGGTGATGCAAAGTTTTTTCCACTAATGGAATGAAAGCTGAATCATTGTTTGCTGGTAGTGTTTTTTTATTTGAAAAAGTGGGATGACAATTGCAAATGGGACATATTGGTCCCATGTTCAATAAAGCACATCACACATGTGGTACATATTGGTCCAATGGGGCATTACACATCCTGGTTACACTTCAGCCATAAAAGATCTTAATCAGCTTTCCAAAAGTACACACAAAATGTTAAATAAACATTGCACTTGCTGCACATAATTGTTATCAATTTGATTTAGAGTGGACCATATCGATCCCATGTTCCATGATGCACATCGCACATGTGGGACCTATTGGTCACATGGCCCCGGGAGTGCTTCACACACTGCATTCCCAAATGCCAGCAATGGTACCTTCCCAATAACACAAAGGAAATAGTACACATACTTGCAAGCTTTGTCTCACTGGACAGAAGCCAAAAGACACGAAAGTTTCACACAATCACTCCTCCGGGAAGCATCCCCTCATTCGAGTGGCTCTCGGCACTCAAATGTGGTGCAAATCAACTTCCTTGTCTTTTAGGCAGTCGCACCAGTATGTGCCATGACACCAGAATGTACTAAAGTGGCTCAAATGCCTAGCATTAAACGTCCAAGGGTGAAAACATGTAACAGGAGCATTATCCCTTGGTCCATGAAAGGGTTAAGGAAAAATTAAAAAGGAGACTCTATTTGGATTAATGAAGAAGGGAAAAGTCTCATTTTCTGGAAATTACATGATATCTGAAGCCTGACTGAGTTGATCTATAATATTTAATGAAAGCTGACATACCCAAAGCCTTGCAGTAGTAAACTCAAAGAATCACTAAAATAGAAATGGAGAGAAGAAACTCAACATTTTCACAATTCAGCTGGGACCTTTCCTGAATTATTTAGATATGTAGGCTAAATGGCAGAAAACCCCAAAGGCTGTTGCCCATGAGTGCTGTGATTTTTTTTCCCAAAGACAATCTTAGAATTTCTCTCATTTAGTAGATTAATTTTTAATTGAGCTGTCAGTGGTTCACATCTTCAGGGATGCCGTATGAGGGTAGGTAGTATAGAACAGTGTTTTAAGGTGCAGATGGTAAATACCAACTCTATTACTGTGATCGTTAAGGTTGTTTGTCACCTTGGCTGGGCCGTGATTCTCAGTGGTTTGGCAGTTACGATGCAGTTTGGCAGCTGTATGACGATGACAGCTATACACACGGACTTTGCCAAATGGAACACACAGGAATCAAATGGACTATACCTTTAGAAAGAGACGATGGAAAAGCTCAATATCATCAGTCAGAATAGAAAGAGACGATGGAAGAGCTCAACATCATCAGTCAGAACAAGGCCAGGCACTGACTGTGGAACAGACAATCAACTGCTCATGTGTAAGTTCAAGCTGAAACTGAAGAAAATCATTGCAAGTCCACGAGGACCACAATACGACCTTAAGTATATCCCACCGGAATTTAGAGACATCTCAAGAATAGATTTGATGTGTTGAACACTAATGACTGTAGACCAGATGAGTTGTGGAATGACATCAAGGACAGTCATACACGAAAAAAGCAAGAGGTCATTGAAAAGACAGGACAGAAAGAAAAGACCAAGATGGGTGTCAGAGGGGAATCTGAAACTTGCTCTCCAACATTGGGCAGCTAAAGGGAAAGGAAGAAATGATGAAGTAAAACAACTGAACAGATTTCAGAGGGCAGCTCGAGAAGACAAAGCAAAGTATTACAATGACACATGCAAAGACCTGGAGATAGAAAACCAAGAGGGAAGAACATGCTCGACGTTTCTCAAGCCAAAAGAACTGAAGAAAAATTTCAGGCCTCAAGTTGCAGTAGTGAAGGATTCCATGGGGAAAATATTAAACTACGCAGGAAGCATCAAAAGAAGATGGAGGAAATACATAAAGTCATTATACCAAAAAGAATTAATGCATATTCAACGATTTCAAGAGGTGGCATGTGATCAGGAACCGATGGTACTGACAGAAGCCCAAGCTGCTCTGAAGGCATTGGCAAAAAACAAGGCTCCAAGAATTGATGGAATATCAATTGAGATGTTTCAACAAACAGGTGCAGCACTGTAAGTGCACACTTGTCTATGCCAAGAAATGTAGAAGACAGCTTCCTGGCCAACCGACTGGAAGAGATCCATATTTATGCCTATTCTCAAGAAAGGTGATCTGACCAAGTGTGAAAATTGTCAAACAATATCATTAATATCATGCAAGCAAATTTTTTCTGAAGACTATTCAAAAGCGGCTGCAGCAGTATATCAACAGGGAACTACCAGAAATTCAGGCCGGATTCAGAAGAGGATGTGGAATTAGGGATATCACTGTTGTTGTCAGATGGGTCCTGGCTGAAAGCAGAGAATACCAGAAGGATGTTTACCTGTGTTTCATTGACTATGCAAAGGCAATCGACTGTGTGGATCATAACAAATTATGGATAACATTGCGAAGAAAGGGAATTCCAGAACACTAAATTGTGCTCATGAGGAACCTTTACATAGATGAAGAAGCAGTTGTTTGGACAGAACAAGGGGATACTGAGTGGTTTAAAGTCAGGAAAGGTGTGCGTCAGAGTTGTATCCTTTCACCATACTTATTCAATCTGTATGCCGAGCAAAGAATCCGAGAAGCTGGACTATGTGAAGAAGAACAGAGTATCAGGATTGGAGGAAGACTCATTAACAACCTGTGATAGCAGATGATACAACCTTGCTTGCTGAAAGTGAAGAGGACTTGAAGCACTTACTGATGAAGAACAAAGACCGCAGCCTTCAGTATGGATCACACGTCAACATAAAACAAAAATCCTCACAAGTGGACCAATAAGCAACATCATGGTAAACGGAGAAAAGGTTGATGTTGGCAATGATTTCATTTTACTTGGACCCACAATCAACACCCATGGAAACAGCAGTCAAGAAAACAAAAGATACATTACATTGGGCAAATCTGCTGCAAAAGACCTCTTTAAAGTGTTGAAAAGCAAAGATGTCACCTTGAAGACTAAGGTGGGCCTGACCTAAGCCGTGGTATTTTCAATTGCATTGTGCTTGCATGTGAAAGCCGGACAATGAATGAGGAAGACCAAAGAAGAATTGAAGACTTGGAATTGTGGTGTTGGCAAAAATATTGAATATAACATGGACTGCCAAAAGAACAAACAAATCTATCTTGGAAGAAGTACAACCAGAATGCTCCTTAGAAGCAAAGATGGCGAGACTGAATCTTAAATATTTTGGACATGTTGTCAGGAGGGATCAGTCCCTGGAGAAGGACATCATGCTTGGTAAAGTACAGGGTCAGTGGAAAAGAGGAAGGCCCTCAATGAGGTGGATTGGTACAGTGGCTGGAACAATGGGCTCAAGTGTAACAATTGTAAGGATGGTGAAGGACCAGGCAGTGTGTTTGGTTCTGTTGTGCATAGAGTCGCTGTGAGTTGGAACTGACCCGACTGTACCTAACAACAGAACAACAACAATGATGATGTGATCACCTCCATGATGAGATTTGATATCAAAGATAATCTAAGAATTTCTGTCATTTATTAGATTGGTTTTTAATTGAACTATCAGTGGTTTGTGTCTTCAGGGATGCTGTATGAGGGTAAGTAGTAGAGAAAATTGTTTTAGAGTGCAGACGGTAATTACCAACTCTATTGGTGTGATGGTTAAAGTTGTGTGTCACCTTGGCTGGTCCATGACTCTCAGTGGTTTGGCAGTTATGATGTAGTTGGGCAGTCGTACGATGATGTGATCACCTCCATGATGAGATTTGATATAACGTGATCACCTCCATGGTGGGATCTGCTGTGATCAGCTGATCAGTTGAAAGGGAGTTTCCTTGGGAATGTGGCCTGCACCCAGTGTAGGTAGACTTTCTGGCAAGGCTCAAGGTTTTTGCTCACTCTGGATCCTGCAGCTACCCCATTTTTGTCTGATCTCTGGTTCTTATGACTTGAGCTAGCAGGTTACCTGCTGTCTTGCCTGCTGATCTTGGCATTCACCAGTCTCTGCAGCCTGTGAACCAGAGCCCTGCTCTCTGTCCTTTCGATATTGGGTTTGCCAGCCCCTGCAGCTATGTGAATCAGGAGAAGCCTGTATCCTGGCCCATTAGACTTATGATAAGATTTGGCCAATGAAAAACATTGTTTTATGAAGTCAGTGAACAATGAATGAAATGCTGTTTAAATGCTGTCAGAAGAAGAACAAGTAAGCCAAGACTAGAAGCTGGGACAGAGATGGCTCGGTCTGAATACTATGTTGTGTCTGAATGGGAGGTGTAGAGTACAGACAGAAGACTAAACTTGGGGAGTACTGCCCCAGGGGTTAAGAGCTCGGCTGCTAACCAAAAGGTCAGCTGTTCAAATCTATCAGCCACTCCTTTGAAACTGTATGTCGTATAGGGTCTCTACAAGTTGGAATCGATGGCTGCAGGTGTGTGTGTGTGTCTGTGTGCGTGTGTGTCTGTGTGTGTGTATGTGTGTGTGGGCTAGTTGCTGTGAAGTCATTTCCAACTCATTGTGACCCCATGTGTTTCAGAATAGAACCACATTCCATATGGTTTTCAATAGCTGATCTTTCAGAAGTAGATTGACAAGCCTTTCTTCCTAGGTGCCTTTGTGTGGATTTGAACCACCAATCTTCTGGTTAGCAGCTATCTCAGTTATCTAGTGCTGCTACAACAGAAATACCACAAGTGAATGTCTCTAATAAAGAGAAATTTATGCTGTCATAGTCCAGGAGGCTAGAAGTTCAAATTCAGGCTTTCTCTCTCTGTCACCGTATCATAAAATAACGATTGCAAGGCCACCTAACTCTATATAACCCAGCCCCTAACTGAGGATGAAAAACACAGGGTTATTAAAATTATTCTTTATAAACATATTAGGCTACGGAGGGCCAATAACATCTTGCAGAAGTTCTTAGGCTGCCTTTCATATATGACACCTGAGCTCCAACCAGGAGGATATTTGTGGTGATCAAATAATAAACCTGGTGTTGCTCCAGAAATTTAGAGAAAGGCAGTTGGCCTCCACCTTGCACAGAAATGAATCCTGATACTCAGCTCAGCTTCTGGTAAGGAATTAACCTTGGAAGTCATCCAGGAGGTAAACTCAAGTTTTATTTTGACTACAGAGTGACTGCTTCCTAGTCATCGTCACCACCATCATCACCATTACCACTGTCATCATCCCCACTGCCATCGTCATCACAATCATCATCATCACCACCATCACCATCATTATCACCATCATCCTCACCTTCATCATCACCATTATCACCACCATCACCATCACTATCATCACCATCATCATCTTTATGATTACCACCATTATGACCACCATTACCATCATCGTTACCATCATCAGTGCCATCATCATGACCTTCATCACCATCACCATTATCACAGCCATCACTGTCATCATCACCACCATCATTATCACCATCATCATCACCACCACCAACTTCATCACCATTACCATTATCACCACCATCACCATCATCATTGTTACCATCATCACTGCCGTCATCATGACCTCCATCACCATCACCATTCTCACAACCATCACCATCATCACCATCATTTCCACCATCATCATCACCATCATCAACACCATCAATATCATCATCACCAATATCATTGTCATCAACACTTCCACCATCACTCGTCTGATCTTTCCTGTTGAGAAAGCATTTTCATGTGATTTCTTGTTAGATGTAAATGGCGTGGCTGATTTCTGTCTTCAAGAACAGTAGGTGAAATGGGCGGGAAACTTGAGACTGATTAACAGTGAACAAGAGTTAAGTGCTGGCTTAATTACAATATATAAACACTCAGGAGTTTATAAGGGAAAGTGCCTTAGCACTGAAGAAAAATGAAAGACATTAGGAGCAAACTTCTCGGAGAAGTGAGACAGTAAAATGCATTTTGGCTTCTTTTAGACATGTCGGCGGAAAACAGCAATTACTAGAAAAGATGTCATGTTGGTAGAGGGTCAGCAGAAATAAGGGAAGCCTCTATGAGATGGGCTGACACAACAGCCACAAAAATGAGCCCGAACAACGATGGGCTCAAACACACAAACAGTCATGAAAATGACGTGGGAGTGGGCATTTCGTTCTCTTCGTTCTGTATAAGGTCGCCCTGAGTCTGAGCTGACTCAACAGCAACTACCAGCAACAGGGCTCCCCTGAAAGCAGAAGGAACGGTTTGAGGGCAGGCCATTTACGTAGGAACGTGGTCTACGGAAGTAAGAGTCTAAGACACAGGGAGTGAGATAGAGAAGGGGGAACGGCCAGTACAAAGATGCTTCATCGGTGGTGCAAATGGTCAAGCCCTCAACTGCAATCTGAAAGGTTGGCGTTTCAAACCCCCCCCAGAGGATTCTGAGAAGGCGGCCTGGTGACCTGCTTCTGAAAGTTGACAGCCACCGAAAGCCTTATGGAGCAGTTGTACTCTGCGCACACAGGGTCGCCATGAGTCGTGTCCACCTGATGGTAGCTAACAACAACAACAGAAGACTGGATCAATCCACTGGGGACCTTCGTAGCAACGTTTTGAAATGCATCTCAGAACTGTCCACCTGCGGCCCAAAGGGAGCAACGATGATCTCCTGACTCTTGTTGACCATCGGCCAAGGGAGACCTCATGTGTGTTTACAGCTGTATGATTTGAAGTTGCATATCCGTGAGTACAAAGCTGGCTTTGCAGATGTCTCATTTTGAGGTGTCATAGGAACCCCTAGGCAGGCAGAAGGAAAGGAACACTCTCCAATTGTACCCAAGTGAGTCACTGGGTGGCACAAATGCTTAAGGCACTCAGCTGCTAACTGGAAGGTTGGAGGTTCAAGGCCACCCAGAGGTGCCTCAAAAGAAAGGTCTGCAGGTCTACATGCAAAAAATCACCCATTGCAAATGCTGTGGAGCACAGTTCTCCTCTGACACACATGGGGCCCACACGAATCGGAGGCAACTCTACGGCAGCTGGTAAAGCACCGTAGCTGTGGTGGCTGGAGTTGAGAGGATATTGAAGCAGTACACACAAGATTTCTAACACGACCACATTATAGAAGTATCCATTCCATTCTTTATTAATGATACTCTTTCAAAAAAATACATACTTTTTCTTAATGCCAGCGAGGGGGGAATTTAACTTCGTTTTTTCTTGACAGGCAACCTTAAGATAACTGCTTAGTCTCTTAAATGACGATGAAAAGATTTGTATTAATTGGAAGATTATAAATATAGCCAGACACTCATTTTATTATTTGCATATTCTACAGTCTACTTTTCAAATAAGCCTTAACAAAGTTGATACCGATTTTTAATAAATAAAACAAATTAACGCCTCACAACATTGGAGTTAGAGCTTTTGGAGCGGATTTTCTTTCTAGACTATTAATCTTTATTATTTTTTTTTAGGCTCTCTTTTCTTAGAGTTCAGATAAGAAATATGCCTTTAAATAATACGTGATTTTTGAAAGAAAAAAGACGTACATTTTAGAGCGAGAATTGCAGTTATGTGAGTGATGGGTAGCCTGATAATGTGTATGAAAAGGCAACTTACCTAAAATGTCAGATTGAGATTAAAGTAGTGGCTCTTAACCTTGGCTGTGTATTAGAATCACCTGAAGTATTTTTGTTGTTGTTTTGTTGTTCAGGCCACATCCCAGAGATATTCCATCAGATGCTTCCCAACAGACCCCAATGTACAGCTAAGACTGAGAACTATTGGTCTAGAGAACTATTTCTCAGACTTTAATATGCATTGGAATCTCCCAGTTATCTTGTCAAAACGGAAGGTCTAATCTAGTTGATCTGAGGTTGGGGCTGAGATTCTGCATTTCTAACAAGCTCCAGTAATTCCTGTTGTTACGGGTTGAGTTGTGTCCACCCATAAAAATAGGTTGTGGTCCTAACTCCTGGTACCTGTGACCTGGTTTGGAAATGTGACCTTTGAAGATGTTATCAGTTAGGTTAGCATGAGGTCATACTGGGGTAAGGTGCGTCCCAATCCTGTATGATCAGTGTCCTTATAAAAGAGAAGATACACAGAGACAAGGGAGATAGCGGAAGGACACCGAGTGATGCTGCAGCTGAAAGCTGAGGAATGCCTGGGACCAGCAGACGTTAGGAGAGACAAGGGAGAGTTCCTGACCCAGAGCCCTCAGAAGGAATCTACACAGCCGATACCCTGACTCAGACTTCCACTTCAGAACTGAGAGACAATAAATTTCGTTCTTACAATCCACCCAGTTTGCAGTCTTTTGTTATGGTGGCCCTGGGAGGTTAACACACCCAAGCTGCTAGTCTGTGAACCACACCGGAGGAGCAAGGGCAAGTGCTTGGACAACTGACCACATGATTGTCTGATTGAAAATGGCCAATACCAGTCCATTTCAGCAGTCTGAATCCAGCAGCCACTTATTGGAAACCCTACGGGGCAGTTCTACACTGTCCTGTAGGGCTGCTATGAGTTGGAATCGACTCGATGGCAGTGGGTTTGTTTTTTTGGAAGGGGCTGAGTATTGCTGCTATTTTCACAAAAATAATCTTAAAGGTCTGCAATCCTTATTAAAGCAAGTCAGCTGGAATGTTCTCTAGTTGTTCTTCTCATCGTAAGAATATGCTTTATGGTTGGATACCATCATTTTAAATATTCATGCAACCTCAGTTTAAACTCAGCTAAAGAAGAGTTTCCTTGCCAGTAAATAAAGCATAAAGTCCAAAGGAAGCAGTCTGAATACAGACTGAACCAGTAAAGTCTTACCTCTTGAACACGAGTGGCTTCGGAAGTGTGTCCTTTCTCCATATCCTAGCTTTTGCTCTGTGGCATTCAGGCTCAGCTATTGCAGTGTGCTATGAATGGAAGCCTTTTACCCTGGCACACAGTATTGAAAATTTAGCAATTGACCCTGTGATCTGATTGACAGGCCTGCATCAACTGTCTGCAAAGTAGCTTAGTGGCGTTTATTTTTCCATATAAAAACCAGAGGTATTAAAATGCGGCACAGCACAATTTACTCCAGCTTAGTGACAACTGATTAACTACTTGGGTCCAATTTAGAATAACTCATTTCTACTAGAGATAGCCCATAAATCTTAAATTGAAGAGGACACAAATCCCCAGTGCCTTCTAGAGAATGGAATTTACATCATTTCCCTGCAAAAGACTCTCTGAAAAGTATTTGCTATTTGGAAGGGGACAGTTGGTCGAAATTACATAAAACATAAAAAAAAAAAAAAAAGGATTTTCATGTTGCAACTGAAGAAAGCTGAAATCAGGTGAATGATTAACTTAAATTTCTGAGTTTCTTGCCAAGAAAACAAGAAGACACTGAGGAACTTAACATTCCCACCGATCTCAAGGTATATACCGGATGTCCATGTCAGAAAGATAAGATTTTTTTTCTCCCCAATAAATTGAATCATTTGAAAAGGCCCTGTCTGTGACTTTGAGAAAATCGCTAAATGGGTTTGACTTTTTCAAAAACCCATTTGGCATACAGAGCGGGAGATGTGGCATGGCCTTTCTCAAAGAGATGCCTGTTCTTAACAAAAAATTATCTAATCTGTTTCCTGAGTTCGTTCATCTTTACTTGATTAAGAATATAATTGTTTTCCCTGCTCACTCAGAGTAAACTGTTTAAAGGCCCGCCGAATAAATAAATGTGGGTGTGTGTCTTATAGGAGCCAGAGGCAGGACACGGCTGGGAGAAAATCATGGAAAAAACAGGGCAAGGGGAGGCTGGGGACTCATCAGGAAGAGTGGGTAGTGGGAGGGAAGTGAAAAGACCAGCCGCATGATACCCAAAACCCATTGCTCTCAAGTCCATTCCGACTCCTAGCGACCCTATAGGACAGAGTAGAACTGCCCGGTAGAGTTTCCAAGGAGGGCCTGGTGGATTCAAACTGCCGACCCTTTGGTTAGCAGCCGTAGCGCTTAACCACCATGCAACCAGGGTTTCTAGCTGCATGATAATTGGAGCCGTATCATAGTCACATCCATTTATCTGTGAAAGACCCCCACAGGGGAGCGCCGTGTTATTGAACACTCATTCCGCTCCCCACTTCCGCCGATTGCTGTTGTGGTCGAAAATAAGAACTTAACCAAAATCTAATTCTTACTTTTGCTTTGCCTGTCCAAGGAAGGCTCAGACACCACCCTCCTGTCAGTGGAGGCTTGTGTGTTGCTGTGATGCTGAACAGGTTTCCAAGGAGCTTCAGACCAAGACAGACTAGGAAGAAAGACCTGGCAATCTGCTTCCAAAAATCAGCCAGTGAAACCCAATGGCCCAGTTCAAAACCAATCATGGGAATGGAGCAGGACCAGCCAGCGTTTTGTTTTGTTGTGTGTGGGGTCACCATGAGTCAGGGCCAACTCGACGGCAGCTAGCAACAACAAGAGCGTTTAAGGAAGAGAGATAAAAGATATGTAGTTGTCGTTGTGGGCTGCTGTCGAGTCATCCCCCGACTCATGGAGACCCCATGTAGAATAGAACTACTCCACTGCCTTCTCTTGGCTGTAATATTTACCAAAGCGGATCACCAGGCCTTCTTCCACAGAACCTATGAGCAAGTTCAAGTAGCCATTCTTTAAGTTAGCCAAAAAAAAAAAAAAAAAAAAAAACCCATTGCCATTGAGTCAATTCTGACTCATAGCGACCCTATAGGACAGGGTAGAACTGCCCCATAGGGTTTCCAAGGAGTGCCTGGTACATTCAAACTGCCGACATTTTGGTCAGCGGCTGTAGCACTTAACCACTGAGCCACCAAGTTTAAGTTAGCAGCTGATGGCAAATCATTTGTACCACTCAGGCTCCTCTGATAAAAGATAAGCCTTGTGTAATTATAGATAACAACTAGGTCCCATTTGGGAAAGCAAGCATGCAATTAAAACCTGAACTGTTACCTAGTGTTATAATGGAACAAGGGGATTATTGAAGGGCCAAATTTTTTTTTTTTTTTTTTTTTGTAATAGGAAGCATTTGCTTCCTTGTTACTTGCTTCACACTCCCATTTGGCTGCAGCCAGTATCTGCCCACATTTTCTTTCAAAAAGATGCCAAACAAACAAACAAACAAAACCCACTGCCATCAAGTCTATTCCAACTCATAGCTATCCTATAGGGCAGAGTAGAACTGACCCATAGGGTATCCAAGGCTGTAATCATTTTTTTTTATTGTACTTCAGATGAAGGTTTACTGAACAAACTAGTTTCTCTTTAAACGGTTAGTACACACATTGTTGTATGACATTGGTTAACAACCCCACGAAATGTCAACACTCTCCCTCCTCAACCTTGGGTTCCCTACTACCAGCTTTCCTGTCCCCTCCTGCCTCCTAGTCCTTGCTCCTGGGCTGGTGTGCCCTTTAGTCTCATTTCGTTTTTTGGGCCTGTTCAATCTTTGGCTGAAGGGTGAACCTCAGGAGTGACTTCATTACTGAGCTACAAGAGTCACCAGGGGCCATACCCTCAGGGTTTCTCCAGTCTCTGGTCAGGCCAGTAAGTCTGGTCTTTTTTTGTGAGTTAGAATTTTGTTCTACATTTTCCTCCAGCTCTGTCTGGGACCATCTATTGTGATCCCTGTCAGAGCAGTTAGTGGTGGTAGCTGGGCACCATCTCGTTGTACTGGACTCAGTCTGGTGGAGGCCGTGGTAGATGCAAGACAGTAATCTTTACAGAAGCAGACTGCCACATCTTTCTCCTGAGGAGTGGCTGGTGGATTCGAACCGCCGACTTTTCAGATGGCAGCCAAGTGCTTAACCACTGTGCCATCAAGGCTCCTTCGAATAGCAAGCAAAGAGATAAATATTCTAGACAAACCAGCATCGCGTCTGCTTCTGTACCATGTCCGTCTTGGTGTGTTCCTCTTGCCTTCTGTTACTTAATGCTCTTTGCTCAGTAGCCAGTTGCTGTGGTTTATGAATATTAAGTTAAAGTCTTTGTGTGTGTGTGTCTGTGTGTGTGTTTCAAAGTCCCAGACAGAAGCCTCTTTCTTGTAGCTGCCCTTCTCAGCACCTGCCAGCCCCTGACCGTGGAGTGACGTGAACATCAGCATTCAGTGACCAGGACACAGGTAGCTCTCTGCGTCCCCCTCCGCCCCAGATCTCCTTCCAAGTAGCCAGAGCAGCAGAGCACACAATTCCAAACCTGCACGTCTTGCGCTCTCTGGCACGCACCATCCATCTGGAAAGAAATGCTGCCACCTCTGAGCATGCACAAAAAGAAAAAGGCAGCTGCGGGCTGGGTCCCCAGCCCCAATCAGCTGCCACCTATAAGTAACTCCCATCATCATCTCTTGGAGCACCGTAGAGAATCCATTAACCCATTGTTCACAGCTCAACATATTCTGTCTAAACGTGACCATATCAAAGCCCAGCGTGTTTCTTTGCAGTTTGGTGGTGAGTCATGGTCATGCATCGATGTTAAGTAAATTCTGCCGTGTATTGACATCTCTGTCAGATGCATTTCAATTACAGATCCTACAGAAAAGAGGAAAAGGTGAAGAGCCTGTTGGGCCTTCTTTAAGTGTTTTTATTACCTTGTGGTGAGCAGAACTTGGTCAGGTTTTTTAAAGACTCCCAAATAAGCCTTACAGAGCAGGCAGCTTTATCACAAGCACAACTCTTTGTACTTGGGCGTGGGGATTGACAGGGAGGGCTCTGTCCACCTTATCATCTTCCCAGGAGCGTGCTACAGAGGGTGAAGAAATGGGCAATGGGAGGAACGTAGTGGTGACTTTGATTTACGTCTTTGCCACCTCGCTTTGGCTAGGGAGCTCCCTAAAGATGGGTGGTCTGAACCCACTCGGTGGCATCGCCAAAGAAAAGGCCTGTTGATCTGCGCCCATTAAGACTACAGCCAAGAAATCCCTGTGGAGCACAGCTCTATTCTGGCACATACGGGGTCGCCACGAATAGGAATGGGCTCAGGGACAACTGACGACAACACCTTCAAGACAAACCCAGCGACGGAATCTCTACATTTCAGTGGCAAACGGTCATAACCGGTGGCATTTTTCATCCAGGTTACAGGGGTGAAAGTTCATTCTATTTACATGATTTTCGTAAATTTTTTTCCGTCGCCCCCTCCCTTGAATCACAAACCAGATACGATGGAGTCAGATCTGACTCCCGGCATCGCTATGTGTGTCAGAGTAGAGCTGTGCTCCCTGGGGTTTTCCATGGCTGATTTTTCAGAGGTAGATCACCAGGCCTTCCTTCCGAGGTACCTCTGGGTACAATAACCAGGCCTTCCTACCGAGGTAACTCTGGATACAGTCACAAGGCCTTCCTTCCTAGGTACCTCTGGGTACAGTCACCAGGCCTTCCTTCCGAGGTACCGCTAAGTAGAGTCACCAGGCGTTCCTTCCGAAGTACCTCTGGGTACAGTCACCAGGCCTTCTTTGCGAGGTACCTCTGGGTACAGTCACCAGGACTTCCTTCCGGCGTACCTCTGGGTACAGTCACCAGACCTTCCTTCCGAGGTACTTCTGGGTACAGTCACCAGGCCCACCTTCCGAGGTACCTCTGGGTACAGTCACCAGGCTGTCCTTCCGAGGTACCTCTGGGTACAGTCTCCAGGCCTTCCTTCCGAGGTACCTCTGGTTACACTCACCAGGTCCTCCTTCCAACGTATCTCTGGGTACAGTCACCAGGCCTTCCTTCCGAGGCATCTCTGGGTACAGTCACCAGGCTTTCCTTCCGAGGTAACTCTGGGTACAGTCACCAGGCTTTCCTGCCGAGGCTCCTCTGGGTACAGTCACCAAGCCTTTCTTCCGAGGTACCTCTGGGTACAGTCACCAGACCTTCCTTCAGAGGTACCTCTGGGTAGAGTCACCAGGCCTTTATTCCGAGGTACCTCTGGGTACACTAACCAGGCCTTCCTTCTGAAGTACCTCTGGATACACTCACCAGGCCTTCCTTCTGACGTAACTCTGGGTACAGTCACCAGGCCTTTCTTTCGAGGTACCTCTGGGTACAGTCAGAAGGGCTTCCTTCTGAGTTACCTCTGGGTAGAGTTACCAGGCCTTCCTTCCGAGGTACCTCTGGGTACAGTCACCAGGCCTTCCTTCTAAAGTACCTCTGGGTACAGTCACCAGGCCATCCATCTGAGATAACTCTGGGTACAGTCACCAGGCCTTCCTTCCGAGGTAACTCCAGGTACAATCACCAGGCCTTCCATCCGAGGTACCTCTGGGTACAGTCACAAGGCCTTCCTTCTAAAGTATCTCTGGGTAGAGTCACCAGGCCATCCTTCTGAGGTACCTCTGGGTACAGTCACCAGGCCTTCCTTCTGAGATACCTCTGGGTACAGTCACCAGGCCTTCCTTCTGCGGTACCTCTGAATGCAGTCACCAGGCCTTCCTTCCCAGGTACCTCTGAGTATGGTCATCAAGCCTTCCTTCCGAGGTACCTCTGGGTACGGTCAACAGGCCTTCCTTCCGAGGTACCTCTGGGTGCGGTCACCAGGCCTTCCTTCCCAGGTACATCTGGGTACAATCACCAGGCCTTCCTTCCGAGGTTTCTCTGGGTACAGTCACCAGGCCTTCCTTCCGAAGTACCTCTGGGTATAGTCACCAGGCCTTTCTTCTGAGGTAATTCTGGGTACAGTCACCAAGCCTTTCTTCTGAAGTACCTCTGGGTACACTCACCAGTCCTTCCTTCCGAGGTATTTTTGGGTACAGTCACCAGGCATTTCTTAAGAGGTAACTCTGGGTACACTCACCAGGCTTTCCTTCTGAAGTACCTCTGGATACAGTCACCAGGCCTTGCTTCTGAGGCACCTCTGGGTACAGTCACCAGGCCTTCCTTCTGAGGTACCTCTGGGTACAGTCACCAGGCCTTCCTTGGGAGTTACCCAGGGTACAGTCACCACGCCTTTCTTCCGAGGTACCTGTAGGTACAGTCATCAGGCCTTCCTTCTGAGGTATCTCTGGGTAAAGTCCCCAGGCCTTCCTTCCGAGGTACCTCTGGGCAGAGTAACCAGGCCTTTCTTCTAAAGTACCTCTGGGTGGAGCCTCCAGGGCATCCTTCTGAGGTACCTCTTGGTACAGCCACCAGGCCTTACTTTTGAGATACCTCTCGATACAGTCACCAGGCAATCCTTCTGCAGTACCTCCGAGTACACTCACCAGGCCTTCTTCCAGGTACCTCTGTGTACAGTCACCAAGCCTTCCTTCCCAGGTACCTCTGGGTACGGTCAACAGGCCTTCCTTCCAAGGTACCTCTGGGTGCGGTCACCAGGCGTTCCTTCCAAGGTACCTCTGGGTGCGGTCACCAGGCGTTCCTTCCAAGGTACATCTGGGTACAATCACCAGGCCTTCCTTCCGAGGTACCTCTGGGTACAGTCACCAGGCTTTCCTTCGGAAGTACCTCTGGGTACAATCACCAGGCTCTCCTTCTGACTTAGCTCTGGGTACAGTCACTAGGCCTTCCTTCCGAGGTACCTCTGGGTACAGTCACCAGGCCTTTCTTCCGAGGTGCTTCTGTGTACAGTCGCCAGGCCTTCCTTCCGAGGTACCCCTGGGTACAGTCACCAGGCCTTTCTTCCGAGGTACGTCTGGGTACAGTCTCCAGGCCTTCCTTCCGAAGTACCTGTGGGTACAGTCATCAGGACTAGTTTCCGAGGTACCTCTGGGTACACTCACCAGGCCGTTCTTACGAGGTACCTCTGGTTACAGTCTCCAGTCGTTCCTTCTGAGGTACCTATGGGTACAATCACCAGGCGTTCCTTCAGGGGTACCTCT
The DNA here is from genome assembly GCF_030014295.1 of Loxodonta africana. Lineage (NCBI taxonomy): Eukaryota > Metazoa > Chordata > Mammalia > Proboscidea > Elephantidae > Loxodonta > Loxodonta africana. The sequence continues at coordinate 662,646 of NW_026975550.1, forward strand.
GGGTACAGTCAAAGGCCTTCCTTCTGAGGTTCATCTGGGTACAGTCACTCCTTCTTCTTTCTCAGTTCCCTCTGGGTACAGTCACCAGGCATTTCTTCTGAAGTCCCTCTGGATACAGTCACGAGGCCTTTCTTCCGAGGTCCCTCTGGATACAGTCAACGGCCTTCCTTCTGAGGTACCTCTGGGTACAGCACCCGGGCTTATTTCTGAGGTCCCTCTGGGTACAGTCACCAGGCCTTCCTTCCGAGGTACCTCTAGGTACAATCACCAGGCCTTCCTTCTGAGGTACCTCTGGGTACAGTCACGAGGTCTTTCTTCTGAGTTAGCTCTGGGTACAGTCACCAGGCCTTTCTTCCGAGGTACTTCTGTGTACAGTCACCAGGCCTTCCTTTCGGAGGTATCTCTAGGAACAATCACCAGGCCTTCCTTCTGAGGTACCTCTGGGTACAGTCACCAGGGATTCCTCCCGAGGTACCTCTGTTTAGAGTCACCAGGCATTTCTTCCGAGTTACCTCTGGGTACAGTCACCAGGCCTTCCTTCGGAGGTAACTCTGGCTACAGTCAGCAGGCCTTCCTTCCGAGGTACCTCTGGTTACAGTCACCAGGCTTTCCTTGGGAGTTACCCTGGGTACAGTCACCAATCCTTTCTTCCGAGTTATCTCTAGGTACAGTCACCAGGCCTTCCTTCCGACGTACCTCTGGGTACAGTCACCAGGCCTTCCTTCCGAGGTACCTCTGAGTACAGTCACCCGGCCTTTCTTAAGGGGTACGTCTGGGTAGAGTCATCAGGCCTTCCTTCTGAGGTACTTCTCGGAACAGTCACCAGGCCTTTCTTCCGAGGTACCTCTGGCTGCAGTCACCTGGCTTTCCTTGGGAGATACCCTGGGTACAGTCACCACGCCTCATTCGGACTTACCTCTAGGTACAGTCACCAGGCCTTCCTTCCGAGGTACCTCTGGGTACAGTCACCAGGCCTTCCTTCTCAGGTACGTCTGGGTACAGTCACGAGGTATTTCTTCTGAGGTACCTCTGAGTACAGTCACCAGGCCTTCCGTTCCAGGTACCTCTGGGTACAGTCAGCAGGGCTTCCTTCCGAGGTACCTCTGGGTAGTGTCATCAGGCATTTCTTCCCAGGTATCTCTGGGTACACTCACCAGGCTTTTCTTCTGAGGTACCTATGGGTAGAGTCAACAGGCCTTCCTTCAGAGGTATCTCTGGGTACAGTCACACGACTTTCTTTCTGAGGTCCCTCTGGGAACAGTCTCTAGGCCTTTCTTCTGAGGTACCTCTGGGTACAGTCACCAGGCCTTTCTCACGAGGTACCTCTGGGTACAGTCACCAGGCATTCCTTCAGAGTTAGCTCTGGGTACAGTGACCAGGCCTTCCTTCCGAGGTACCTCTGGGTACAGTCATCATGCCTTCCTTCTGAGGTACCACTGGGTACATTCACGAGGTTTTTCTTCTGGGGTACCTCTGAGTACAGTCACCAGGCCTTTCTTCGGAGGTACGTCTGGGTAGTCACCAGGCCTTCCTTCCAAGGTACCTCTGGGTAGAGTCACCAGGCCTTCCTTCCGAGGTACCTCTGGGTACACTCACCAGGCCTTTTTTCCGTGGTACCTCTGAGTACAGTCACCAGGCATTCCTTCTCAGGTACCTCTGGGTACAGTCACCAGGCCTTCCTTACGAGTTACCTCTGGGTACAGTCACCAGGCCTTCCTTCTGCGGTACCTCCGAGTACTGTCACCAGGCCTTCCTTCCCAGGTACTTCTAAGTACCGTCACCAAGCATTTCTTTCGAGGTACCTCTGGGTACGATCACCAGGCCTTCCTCCGAGGCACTTCTGAGTTAAGCCACCAGGCTTTCCTTCCAAAGTACCTCTGGGTACAATCACCAGGCGCTCCTTCTGAGTTAGCTCTGGGTACAGTCACTAGGCCTTCCTTCCGAGGTACCTCTGGGTACAGTCACCAGGCCTTTCTTCCGAGGTGCTTCTGTGTACAGTCGCCAGGCCTTCCTTCCGAGGTACCCCTGCGTACAGACACCAGGCCTTCCTTCCGAGGTACCTCTGACTACAGTCACCAGGCCTTTCTTCCGAGGTACGTCTGGGTACAATCTCCAGGCCTTCCTTCCGAAGTACCTGTGGGTACAGTCATCAGGACTAGTTTCCGAGGTACCTCTGGGTACACTCACCAGGCCGTTCTTACGAGGTACCTCTGGTTACAGTCTCCAGTCGTTCCTTCTGAGGTACCTATGGGTACAATCACCAGGCGTTCCTTCAGGGGTACCTCTGGGTACAGTCAAAGGCCTTCCTTCTGAGGTTCATCTGGGTACAGTCACTCTGCCTTCTTTCTCAGTTCCCTCTGGGTACAGTCACCAGGCCTTTCTTCCGAGGTCCCTCTGGATACAGTCAACGGCCTTCCTTCTGAGGTACCTCTGGGTACAGCACCCGGGCTTATTTCTGAGGTCCCACTGGGTACTGTCACCAGGCCTTCCTTCCGAGGTACCTCTAGGTACAATCACCAGGCCTTCCTTCTGAGGTACCTCTGAGTACAGTCACCAGACCTTCCTTTCCAGGTACCTCTGGGTACAGTCAGCAGGGCTTCCTTCCGAGGTACCTCTGGGTAGTGTCATCAGGCATTTCTTCCCAGGTATCTCTGGGTACAGTCACCAGGCCTTCCTTCAGAGGTACATCTGGGTACAGTAACCAGGCATTCCTTCTAAGGTATCCCTGGGTAAAGTCCCCAGGCCTTCCTTCCGAGGTACCTCTGAATACAGTCACCAGGACTTTCTTCCGAAGTGCGTCTGGGTACAATCACCGGGCCTTCCTTTCCAGGTACCTCTGGGTACAGTCACCAGGCCTTCCTTCCGAGGTACCTCTGACTACAGTCACCAGGCCTTTCTTCCGAGGTACATCTGGGTACAGTCTCCAGGCCTTCCTTCCGAAGTACCTGTTGGTACTGTCATCAGGACTAGTTTCCGAGGTACCTCTGGGTACACTCACCAGGCCGTTCTGCGAGGTACCTCTGGTTACAGTCTCCAGTCGTTCCTTCTGAGGTACGTATGGGTACAGTCACCAGGCGTTCCTTCAGAGGTACCTCTGCGTACAGTGAAAGGCCTTCCTTCTGAGGTACCTCTGGGTACAGTCACCCTGCCTTTTTTCTCAGTTCCCTCTGAGTACAGTCAGCAGGCCTTTCTTCCGAAGTCCCCCTGGGCACAGTCACCAGGCCTTTCTTACGAGGTCCCTTTGGGTACAGTCACCAGGCCTTTCTTAGGAGGTACCTCTGGGTAGAGTCACCGCCCTTCCTTCTGAGGTACCTCTGGGTACAGTCACCCGGGATTATTTCTGAGGTCCCTCTAGGTACAGTCACCAGGCTTTTCTTCCGATCTACCTCTGGGTACAGTCACCAGACCTTCCCTCAGAGGTACCTTTGGATACAGTCACCAGCCCTTGTTTCCGAGGTAAGTCTGTGTACCCTCACCAGGCCTTTCTTATGAGGTACCTCCGGGTGCAGTCACCAGGCTTTCCTTCTGAGGTACCTATGGGTAGAGTCAACAGGCCTTCCTTCAGAGGTATCTCTGGGTACAGTCACACGGCCTTCTTTCTGAGGTCCCTCTGGGAACAGTCTCTAGGCCTTTCTTCTGAGGTACCTCTGGGTACAGTCACCAGGCCTTTCTCACGAGGTACCTCTGGGTACAGTCACCAGGCATTCCTTCAGAGTTAGCTCTGGGTACAGTGACCAGGCCTTCCTTCCGAGGTACCTCTGGGTACAGTCATCATGCCTTCCTTCTGAGGTACCACTGGGTACAGTCACGAGGTTTTTCTTCTGGGGTACCTCTGAGTACAGTCACCAGGCCTTTCTTCGAAGATACGTCTGGGTAGTCACCAGGCCTTCCTTCCAAGGTACCTCTGGGTAGAGTCACCAGGCCTTCCTTCCGTGGTGCCTCTGTGTACAGTCACCAGGCCTTCCTTCTGCGGTACCTCCGAGTACTGTCACCAGGCCTTCCTTCCCAGGTACTTCTAAGTACCGTCACCAAGCATTTCTTTCGAGGTACCTCTGGGTACGGTCACCAGGCCTTCCTTCCGAAGCACTTCTGAGTTAAGCCACCAGGGTTTCCTTCCGAAGTACCTCTGGGTAAAATCACCAGGCGCTCCTTCTGAGTTAGCTCTGGGTACAGTCACTAGGCCTTCCTTCCGAGGTACCTCTGGGTACAGTCACCAGGCCTTTCTTCCGAGGTGCTTCTGTGTACAGTCGCCAGGCCTTCCTTCCGAGGTACCCCTGCGTACAGACACCAGGCCTTCCTTCCGAGGTACCTCTGACTACAGTCACCAGGCCTTTCTTCCGAGGTACGTCTGGGTACAGTCTCCAGGCCTTCCTTCCGAAGTACCTGTGGGTACAGTCATCAGGACTAGTTTCCGAGGTACCTCTGGGTACACTCACCAGGCCGTTCTTACGAGGTACCTCTGGTCACAGTCTCCAGTCGTTCCTTCTGAGGTACCTATGGGTACAATCACCAGGCGTTCCTTCAGGGGTACCTCTGGGTACAGTCAAAGGCCTTCCTTCTGAGGTCCCTCTGGGTACAGTCACTCTGCCTTCTTTCTCAGTTCCCTCTGGGTACAGTCAGCAGGCCTTTCTTCCGAGGTCCCTCTGGGTACAGTCAACGGCCTTCCTTCTGAGGTACCTCTGGGTACAGCACCCGGGCTTATTTCTGAGGTCCCTCTGGGTACAGTCACCAGGCCTTCCTTCCGAGGTACCTCTAGGTACAATCACCAGGCCTTCCTTCTGAGGTACCTCTGGGTACAGTCACAAGGTCTTTCTTCTGAGTTAGCTCTGGGTACAGTCACCAGGCCTTTCTTCCGAGGTACTTCTGTGTACAGTCACCAGGCCTTCCTTTCAGAGGTATCTCTAGGAACGATCACCAGGCCTTCCTTCTGAGGTACCTCTGGGTACAGTCACCAGGGATTCCTCCCGAGGTACCTCTGTTTAGAGTCACCAGGCATTTCTTCCGAGTTACCTCTGGGTACAGTCACCAGGCCTTCCTTCGGAGGTAACTCTGGCTACAGTCAGCAGGCCTTCCTTCCGAGGTTCCTCTGGTTACAGTCACCAGGCTTTCCTTGGGAGTTACCCTGGGTACAGTCACCACTCCTTTCTTCCGAGTTATCTCTAGGTACAGTCACCAGGCCTTCCTTCCGACGTACCTCTGGGTACAGTCACCAGGCCTTCCTTCCGAGGTACCTCTGGGTACAGTCACCCGGCCTTTCTGAAGGGGTACGTCTGGGTAGAGTCATCAGGCCTTCCTTCTGAGGTACTTCTCGGAACAGTCAGCAGGCCTTTCTTCCGAGGTACCTCTGGCTGCAGTCACCTGGCTTTCCTTGGGAGATGCCCTGGGTACAGTCACCACGCCTCATTCGGACTTACCTCTAGGTACAGTCACCAGGCCTTCCTTCTCAGGTACCTCTGGGTACAGTCACGAGGTATTTCTTCTGAGGTACCTCTGAGTACAGTCTCCAGGCCTTCCTTCGGAGGTACCTCCGGGTATAGTCACCAGACCATCCTTCCGAGGTACATCTGGGTACACTCACCAGACCTTTTTCCGCGGTACCTCTGAGTACAGTCACCAGGCATTCCTTCTGAGGTACCTCTGGGTACAGTCACCAGGCCTTCCTTCCGAGGTACCTCTGGGTACAGTCACCATGCCTTCCTTCTGAGATACCTCTGGGTACAGTCAACAGGGCTTCCTTCTGCGGTATCTCCGAGTACAGTCACCAGGCCTTCCCTCAGAGGTACCTTTGGATACAGTCACCAGCCCTTGTTTCCGAGGTAAGTCTGTGTACCCTCACCAGGCCTTTCTTATGAGGTACCTCCGGGTGCAGTCACCAGGCTTTCCTTCTGAGGTACCTATGGGTAGAGTCAACAGGCCTTCCTTCAGAGGTATCTCTGGGTACAGTCACACGGCCTTCTTTCTGAGGTCCCTCTGGGAACAGTCTCTAGGCCTTTCTTCTGAGGTACCTCTGGGTACAGTCACCAGGCCTTTCTCACGAGGTACCTCTGGGTACAGTCACCAGGCATTCCTTCAGAGTTAGCTCTGGGTACAGTGACCAGGCCTTCCTTCCGAGGTACCTCTGGGTACAGTCATCATGCCTTCCTTCTGAGGTACCACTGGGTACAGTCACGAGGTTTTTCTTCTGGGGTACCTCTGAGTACAGTCACCAGGCCTTTCTTCGAAGATACGTCTGGGTAGTCACCAGGCCTTCCTTCCAAGGTACCTCTGGGTAGAGTCACCAGGCCTTCCTTCCGTGGTGCCTCTGTGTACAGTCACCAGGCCTTCCTTCTGCGGTACCTCCGAGTACTGTCACCAGGCCTTCCTTCCCAGGTACTTCTAAGTACCGTCACCAAGCATTTCTTTCGAGGTACCTCTGGGTACGGTCACCAGGCCTTCCTTCCGAAGCACTTCTGAGTTAAGCCACCAGGGTTTCCTTCCGAAGTACCTCTGGGTAAAATCACCAGGCGCTCCTTCTGAGTTAGCTCTGGGTACAGTCACTAGGCCTTCCTTCCGAGGTACCTCTGGGTACAGTCACCAGGCCTTTCTTCCGAGGTGCTTCTGTGTACAGTCGCCAGGCCTTCCTTCCGAGGTACCCCTGCGTACAGACACCAGGCCTTCCTTCCGAGGTACCTCTGACTACAGTCACCAGGCCTTTCTTCCGAGGTACGTCTGGGTACAGTCTCCAGGCCTTCCTTCCGAAGTACCTGTGGGTACAGTCATCAGGACTAGTTTCCGAGGTACCTCTGGGTACACTCACCAGGCCGTTCTTACGAGGTACCTCTGGTCACAGTCTCCAGTCGTTCCTTCTGAGGTACCTATGGGTACAATCACCAGGCGTTCCTTCAGGGGTACCTCTGGGTACAGTCAAAGGCCTTCCTTCTGAGGTCCCTCTGGGTACAGTCACTCTGCCTTCTTTCTCAGTTCCCTCTGGGTACAGTCAGCAGGCCTTTCTTCCGAGGTCCCTCTGGGTACAGTCAACGGCCTTCCTTCTGAGGTACCTCTGGGTACAGCACCCGGGCTTATTTCTGAGGTCCCTCTGGGTACAGTCACCAGGCCTTCCTTCCGAGGTACCTCTAGGTACAATCACCAGGCCTTCCTTCTGAGGTACCTCTGGGTACAGTCACAAGGTCTTTCTTCTGAGTTAGCTCTGGGTACAGTCACCAGGCCTTTCTTCCGAGGTACTTCTGTGTACAGTCACCAGGCCTTCCTTTCAGAGGTATCTCTAGGAACAATCACCAGGCCTTCCTTCTGAGGTACCTCTGGGTACAGTCACAAGGTCTTTCTTCTGAGTTAGCTCTGGGTACAGTCACCAGGCCTTTCTTCCGAGGTACTTCTGTGTACAGTCACCAGGCCTTCCTTTCAGAGGTATCTCTAGGAACAATCACCAGGCCTTCCTTCTGAGGTACCTCTGGGTACAGTCACCAGGGATTCCTCCCGAGGTACCTCTGTTTAGAGTCACCAGGCATTTCTTCCGAGTTACCTCTGGGTACAGTCACCAGGCCTTCCTTCGGAGGTAACTCTGGCTACAGTCAGCAGGCCTTCCTTCCGAGGTTCCTCTGGTTACAGTCACCAGGCTTTCCTTGGGAGTTACCCTGGGTACAGTCACCACTCCTTTCTTCCGAGTTATCTCTAGGTACAGTCACCAGGCCTTCCTTCCGACGTACCTCTGGGTACAGTCACCAGGCCTTCCTTCCGAGGTACCTCTGGGTACAGTCACCCGGCCTTTCTGAAGGGGTACGTCTGGGTAGAGTCATCAGGCCTTCCTTCTGAGGTACTTCTCGGAACAGTCAGCAGGCCTTTCTTCCGAGGTACCTCTGGCTGCAGTCACCTGGCTTTCCTTGGGAGATGCCCTGGGTACAGTCACCACGCCTCATTCGGACTTACCTCTAGGTACAGTCACCAGGCCTTCCTTCTCAGTTACCTCTGGGTACAGTCACGAGGTATTTCTTCTGAGGTACCTCTGAGTACAGTCTCCAGGCCTTCCTTCGGAGGTACCTCCGGGTATAGTCACCAGACCATCCTTCCGAGGTACATCTGGGTACACTCACCAGACCTTTTTCCGCGGTACCTCTGAGTACAGTCACCAGGCATTCCTTCTGAGGTACCTCTGGGTACAGTCACCAGGCCTTCCTTCCGAGGTACCTCTGGGTACAGTCACCATGCCTTCCTTCTGAGATACCTCTGGGTACAGTCAACAGGGCTTCCTTCTGCGGTATCTCCGAGTACAGTCACCAGGCCTTCCTTCCGAGGTTCCCCTGGGTACAGTCACCAGGCCTTCCTTCTCAGGTACCTCTGGGTACAGTCACGAGGTATTTCTTCTGAGGTACCTCTGAGTACAGTCTCCAGGCCTTCCTTCGGAGGTACCTCCGGGTATAGTCACCAGACCATCCTTCCGAGGTACATCTGGGTACACTCACCAGACCTTTTTCCGCGGTACCTCTGAGTACAGTCACCAGGCATTCCTTCTGAGGTACCTCTGGGTACAGTCACCAGGCCTTCCTTCCGAGGTACCTCTGGGTACAGTCACCATGCCTTCCTTCTGAGATACCTCTGGGTACAGTCAACAGGGCTTCCTTCTGCGGTATCTCCGAGTACAGTCACCAGGCCTTCCTTCCCAGGTACTTCTGAGTACCGTCACCAAGCATTTCTTCCGAGGTCCCTCTGGGTACGGTCCCCAGACCTTCCTTCCGACGTACCTCTGGGCGCGGTCACCAGGCCTTCCTTCCGAGGTACATCTGTGTACAGTCACCAGGCATTCCTTCTAAGTTATCTCTGGGTAAAGTCCCCAGGCCTTCCTTCTGCGGTACCTCTGAGTACAGTCACCAGAACTTTCTTCCGAGGTGCGTCTGGGTACACTCACCAGGCCTTCCTTCCGAGGAACCTCTCGGTGCAGTCACCAGGCCTTCCTTCCGAGGTAACTCTGGGTACAGTCACAAGACCTTCCCTCCGAGGTACCTCTGAGTACACTCACCAGGACTTTCTTCCGAGGTACGTCTGGGTACTGTCACCAGGCATTCCTTCTGCGGTACCTCGGAGTACAGTCACCAGGCCTTCCTTCCCAGGTACCTCTGAGTGCTGTCACCAAGCCTTCCTTCCGAGGTATCTCTGGGTACGCTCAACAAGCCTTCCTTCCGATGTACCTCTGGGTACAATCCCCAGGCCTTCCTTCCGAGGTACCTGTGGGTACAGTCACCAGGCATTCCTTCCGAAGTACCTCTGGGTATAGTCACCATGCCTTTCTTCTGAGGTGCTTCTTGGTACAGTCACCAGGTCTTTCTTCTGAAATATCGCCCGGTACAGTCACCAGCTCTTCCTTCCGAGGTATCTCTGTGTACAGTCACCAGGCATTTCTTAAGAGGGAACTCTGGGTACAATCACCAGGTTTTCATTCTGAGGTACCGCTGGGTACAGTCACCAGGCCTTCCATCTGAGGTTCCTGTGGGTACACCCACCAGGCCTTCCTCCTCAGGTACCTCTGGGTACAGTAACCAGGCCTTCCTTCCGTGGCCACTCTTAATACAGTCACCAGGCCTTTCTTCAGAGATACGTCTGGGTATAGTTACCAGGCCTTCCTTCCGAGGTACTTCTGGGTACAGTCACCAGGCCTTTCTTCCAAGGTACGTCTGGGTACGGACACCAGGCCTTCCTTCCGAGGTACCTCTGGGAATGGTCACCAGGCCTTCCTTCCGATGTACCTCTGGGTATAGTCCCCAGGCCTTCCTTCCGAGGTACCTCTTAGTACAGTCATCAGGCTTTGTTTCCGAGGTACCTCTGGGTAGAGTCACCAGGCCTTTCTTCCGAGGTACGTCTGGGTACAGTCTCCAGGCCTTCCTTCCGAAGTACCTGTTGGTACTCTCATCAGGACTACTTTCCGAGGTACCTCTGGGTACACTCACCAGGCCGTTTTGCGAGGTACCTCTGGTTACAGTCTCCAGTCGTTCCTTCTGAGGTACCTATGGGTACAGTCACCAGGCGTTCCTTCAGAGGTACCTCTGGGTACAGTGAAAGGCCTTCCTTCTGAGGTACCTCTGGGTACAGTCACCCTGCCTTTTTTCTCAGTTCTCTCTGGGTACAGTCAGCAGGCCTTTCTTCCGAGGTCCCTCTGGGTACAGTCAACGGCCTTCCTTCTGAGGTACCTCTGGGTACAGCACCCGGGCTTATTTCTGAGGTCCCTCTGGGTACAGTCACCAGGCCTTCCTTCCGAGGTACCTCTGAGTGCTGTCACCAAGTCTTCCTTCCGAGGTACCTCTGGGTAAAGTCACTAGGCCTTCCCTCCGAGATTCCTCTGGGTACAGTCACCAGTCCTTCGTTCGGAGGTACCTCCGGGTATAGTCACCAAACCATCCTTCCGAGGTACATCTGGGTACACTCACCAGACCTTTTTCCGCGGTACCTCTGAGTACAGTCACCAGGCATTCCTTCTGAGGTACCTCTGGGTACAGTCACCAGGCCTTCCTTCCGAGGTACCTCTGGGTACAGTCACCACGCCTTCCTTCTGAGATACCTCTGAGTACAGTCAACAGGGCTTCCTTCTGCGGTACTTCCGAGTACAGTCACCAGGCCTTCCTTCCCAGGTACTTCTGAGTACCGTCACCAAGCATTTCTTCCGAGGTCCCTCTGGGTACGGTCCCCAGACCTTCCTTCCGACGTACCTCTGGGCGCGGTCACCAGGCCTTCCTTCCGAGGTACATCTGTGTACAGTCACCAGGCATTCCTTCTAAGTTATCTCTGGGTAAAGTCCCCAGGCCTTCCTTCTGCGGTACCTCTGAGTATAGTCACCAGGACTTTCTTCCGAGGTGCGTCTGGGTACACTCACCAGGCCTTCCTTCCGAGGTACCCCTGGGTACAGTCACCAGGCCTTCCTTACGAGGTACCTCTGACTACAGTCACCAGGCCTTCCTTCCGAGGTACCTCTGACTACAGTCACCAGGCCATCCTTCCGAGGTACCTCTGGGTACACTCACCAGGCCTTTTTTCCGCGGTACCTCTGAGTACAGTCACCAGGCATTCCTTCTCAGGTACCTCTGGGTACAGTCACCAGGCCTTCCTTACGAGTTACCTCTGGGTACAGTCACCAGGCCTTCCTTCTGAGATACCCCTGGGTACAGTCACCAGGCCTTCCTTCTGTGGTACCTCCGAGTACTGTCACCAGGCCTTCCTTCCCAGGTACTTCTAAGTACCGTCACCAAGCATTTCTTTCGAGGTAACTCTGGGTACGGTCACCAGGCCTTCCTTCCGAAGCACTTCTGAGTTAAGCCACCAGGGTTTCCTTCCGAAGTACCTCTGGGTACAATCACCAGGCGCTCCTTCTGAGTTAGCTCTGGGTACAGTCACTAGGCCTTCCTTCCGAGGTACCTCTGGGTACAGTCACCAGGCCTTCCTTCCGAGGTACCTCTGAGTGCTGTCACCAAGTCTTCCTTCCGAGGTACCTCTGGGTAAAGTCACTAGGCCTTCCCTCCGAGATTCCTCTGGGTACAGTCACCAGTCCTTCGTTCGGAGGTACCTCCGGGTATAGTCACCAAACCATCCTTCCGAGGTACATCTGGGTACACTCACCAGACCTTTTTCCGCGGTACCTCTGAGTACAGTCACCAGGCATTCCTTCTGAGGTACCTCTGGGTACAGTCACCAGGCCTTCCTTCCGAGGTACCTCTGGGTACAGTCACCACGCCTTCCTTCTGAGATACCTCTGAGTACAGTCAACAGGGCTTCCTTCTGCGGTACTTCCGAGTACAGTCACCAGGCCTTCCTTCCCAGGTACTTCTGAGTACCGTCACCAAGCATTTCTTCCGAGGTCCCTCTGGGTACGGTCCCCAGACCTTCCTTCCGACGTACCTCTGGGCGCGGTCACCAGGCCTTCCTTCCGAGGTACATCTGTGTACAGTCACCAGGCATTCCTTCTAAGTTATCTCTGGGTAAAGTCCCCAGGCCTTCCTTCTGCGGTACCTCTGAGTATAGTCACCAGGACTTTCTTCCGAGGTGCGTCTGGGTACACTCACCAGGCCTTCCTTCCGAGGTACCCCTGGGTACAGTCACCAGGCCTTCCTTACGAGGTACCTCTGACTACAGTCACCAGGCCTTCCTTCCGAGGTACCTCTGACTACAGTCACCAGGCCATCCTTCCGAGGTACCTCTGGGTACACTCACCAGGCCTTTTTTCCGCGGTACCTCTGAGTACAGTCACCAGGCATTCCTTCTCAGGTACCTCTGGGTACAGTCACCAGGCCTTCCTTACGAGTTACCTCTGGGTACAGTCACCAGGCCTTCCTTCTGAGATACCCCTGGGTACAGTCACCAGGCCTTCCTTCTGTGGTACCTCCGAGTACTGTCACCAGGCCTTCCTTCCCAGGTACTTCTAAGTACCGTCACCAAGCATTTCTTTCGAGGTAACTCTGGGTACGGTCACCAGGCCTTCCTTCCGAAGCACTTCTGAGTTAAGCCACCAGGGTTTCCTTCCGAAGTACCTCTGGGTACAATCACCAGGCGCTCCTTCTGAGTTAGCTCTGGGTACAGTCACTAGGCCTTCCTTCCGAGGTACCTCTGGGTACAGTCACCAGGCCTTTCTTCCGAGGTGCTTCTGTGTACAGTCGCCAGGCCTTTCTTCCGAGGTACCCCTGCGTACAGACACCAGGCCTTCCTTCCGAGGTACCTCTGACTACAGTCACCAGGCCTTTCTTCCGAGGTACGTCTGGGTACAGTCTCCAGGCCTTCCTTCCGAAGTACCTGTGGGTACAGTCATCAGGACTAGTTTCCGAGGTACCTCTGGGTACACTCACCAGGCCGTTCTTACGAGGTACCTCTGGTCACAGTCTCCAGTCGTTCCTTCTGAGGTACCTATGGGTACAATCACCAGGCGTTCCTTCAGGGGTACCTCTGGGTACAGTGAAAGGCCTTCCTTCTGAGGTCCCTCTGGGTACAGTCACTCTGCCTTCTTTCTCAGTTCCCTCTGGGTACAGTCAGCAGGCCTTTCTTCCGAGGTCCCTCTGGGTACAGTCAACGGCCTTCCTTCTGAGGTACCTCTGGGTACAGCACCCGGGCTTATTTCTGAGGTCCCTCTGGGTACAGTCACCAGGCCGTCCTTCCGAGGTACCTCTAGGTACAATCACCAGGCCTTCCTTCTGAGGTACCTCTGGGTACAGTCACAAGGTCTTTCTTCTGAGTTAGCTCTGGGTACAGTCACCAGGCCTTTCTTCCGAGGTACTTCTGTGTACAGTCACCAGGCCTTCCTTTCAGAGGTATCTCTAGGAACGATCACCAGGCCTTCCTTCTGAGGTACCTCTGGGTACAGTCACCAGGGATTCCTCCCGAGGTACCTCTGTTTAGAGTCACCAGGCATTTCTTCCGAGTTACCTCTGGGTACAGTCACCAGGCCTTCCTTCGGAGGTAACTCTGGCTACAGTCAGCAGGCCTTCCTTCCGAGGTACCTCTGGTTACAGTCACCAGGCTTTCCTTGGGAGTTACCCTGGGTACAGTCACCACTCCTTTCTTCCGAGTTATCTCTAGGTACAGTCACCAGGCCTTCCTTCCGACGTACCTCTGGGTACAGTCACCAGGCCTTCCTTCCGAGGTACCTCTGGGTACAGTCACACGGCCTTCTTTCTCAGTTCCCTCTGGGTACAGTCACCAGGCCTTTCTGCCGAGGTCCCTCTGGGTACAGTCAACCGCCTTCCTTCTGAGGTACCTCTGGGTACAGCACCCGGGCTTATTTCTGAGGTCCCTCTGGGTACAGTCACCAGGCCTTCCTTCCGAAGTACCTCTGGGTACAATCACCAGGCGCTCCTTCTGAGTTAGCTCTGGGTACAGTCACCAGGCCTTCCTTTCAGAGGTATCTCTAGGAACAATCACCAGGCCTTCCTTCTGAGGTACCTCTGGGTACAGTCACCAGGGATTCCTCCCGAGGTACCTCTGTTTAGAGTCACCAGGCATTTCTTCCGAGTTACCTCTGGGTACAGTCACCAGGCCTTCCTTCGGAGGTACCTCTGGGTACAGTCACCCGGCCTTTCTTAAAGGGTACGTCTGGGTAGAGTCATCAGGCCTTCCTTCTGAGGTACTTCTCGGAACAGTCAGCAGGCCTTTCTTCCGAGGTACCTCTGGCTGCAGTCACCTGGCTTTCCTTGGGAGATGCCCTGGGTACAGTCACCACGCCTCATTCGGACTTACCTCTAGGTACAGTCACCAGGCCTTCCTTCCGAGGTTCCCCTGGGTACAGTCACCAGGCCTTCCTTCTCAGGTACCTCTGGGTACAGTCACGAGGTATTTCTTCTGAGGTACCTCTGAGTACAGTCACCAGGCCTTCCTTCGGAGGTACCTCCGGGTATAGTCACCAGACCATCCTTCCGAGGTACATCTGGGTACACTCACCAGAACTTTTTCCGCGGTACCTCTGAGTACAGTCACCAGGCATTCCTTCTGAGGTACCTCTGGGTACAGTCACCAGGCCTTCCTTCCGAGGTACCTCTGGGTACAGTCACCATGCCTTCCTTCTGAGATACCTCTGGGTACAGTCAACAGGGCTTCCTTCTGCGGTACCTCCGAGTACAGTCACCAGGCATTCCTTCTAAGTTATCTCTGGGTAAAGTCCCCAGGCCTTCCTTCTGCGGTACCTCTGAGTACAGTCACCAGAACTTTCTTCCGAGGTGCGTCTGGGTACACTCACCAGGCCTTCCTTCCGAGGAACCTCTCGGTGCAGTCACCAGGCCTTCCTTCCGAGGTAACTCTGGGTACAGTCACAAGACCTTCCCTCCGAGGTACCTCTGAGTACACTCACCAGGACTTTCTTCCGAGGTACGTCTGGGTACTGTCACCAGGCATTCCTTCTGCGGTACCTCGGAGTACAGTCACCAGGCCTTCCTTCCCAGGTACCTCTGAGTGCTGTCACCAAGCCTTCCTTCCGAGGTATCTCTGGGTACGCTCAACAGGCCTTCCTTCCGATGTACCTCTGGGTACAATCCCCAGGCCTTCCTTCCGAGGTACCTGTGGGTACAGTCACCAGGCATTCCTTCCGAAGTACCTCTGGGTATAGTCACCATGCCTTTCTTCTGAGGTGCTTCTTGGTACAGTCACCAGGTCTTTCTTCTGAAATATCGCCCGGTACAGTCACCAGCTCTTCCTTCCGAGGTATCTCTGTGTACAGTCACTAGGCATTTCTTAAGAGGGAACTCTGGGAACAATCTCCAGGTTTTCATTCTGAGGTACCGCTGGGTACAGTCACCAGGCCTTCCATCTGAGGTTCCTGTGGGTACACCCACCAGGCCTTCCTTCTCAGGTACCTCTAGGTACAGTAACCAGGCCTTCCTTCCGTGGCCACTCTTAATACAGTCACCAGGCCTTTCTTCAGAGATATGTCTGGGTATAGTTACCAGGCCTTCCTTCCGAGGTACTTCTGGGTACAGTCACCAGGCCTTTCTTCCAAGGTACGTCTGGGTACGGTCACCAGGCCTTCCTTCCGAGGTACCTCTGGGAATGGTCACCAGACCTTCCTTCCGATGTACCTCTGGGTATAGTCCCCAGGCCTTCCTTCCGAGGTACCTCTGAGTACAGTCATCAGGCTTTGTTTCCGAGGTACCTCTGGGTAGAGTCACCAGGCCTTCCTTCTAAAGTACCTCTGGGTAGACTCACCAGGCCATCCTTCTGAGGTACCTCTGCGTACAGTCACCAGGCTTTCCTTCTGAGATACCTTTGGGTACAGTCACCAGGCGTTCCTTCAGAGGTACCTCTGGGTACAGTCAAAGGCCTTCCTTCTCAGGTACCTCTGGGTACAGTCACCTGGCCTTCTTTCTCAGTTCCCTCTGGGTACAGTCACCAGGCCTTTCTTCCGAGGTCCCTTTGGGTACAGTCACCAGGCCTTTCTTAGGAGGTACCTCCGGGTACAGTCACCCGGGATTATTTCTGAGGTCCCTCTAGGTACAGTCACCAGGCTTTTCTTCCGATCTACCTCTGGGTACAGTCACCAGACCTTCCCTCTGAGGTACCTTTGGATACAGTCACCAGCCCTTGTTTCCGAGGTAAGTCTGTGTACCCTCACCAGGCCTTTCTTACGAGGTACCTCCGGGTACAGTCACCAGGCTTTCCTTCTGAGGTACCTATGGGTAGAGTCAACAGGCCTTCCTTCAGAGGTATCTCTGAGTACAGTCACCCGGCCTTTCTGAAGGGGTACGTCTGGGTAGAGTCATCAGGCCTTCCTTCTGAGGTACTTCTCGGAACAGTCAGCAGGCCTTTCTTCCGAGGTACCTCTGGCTGCAGTCACCTGGCTTTCCTTGGGAGATGCCCTGGGTACAGTCACCACGCCTCATTCGGACTTACCTCTAGGTACAGTCACCAGGCCTTCCTTCCGAGGTTCCCCTGGGTACAGTCACCAGGCCTTCCTTCTCAGGTACCTCTGGGTACAGTCACGAGGTATTTCTTCTGAGGTACCTCTGAGTACAGTCTCCAGGCCTTCCTTCGGAGGTACCTCCGGGTATAGTCACCAGACCATCCTTCCGAGGTACATCTGGGTACACTCACCAGACCTTTTTCCGCGGTACCTCTGAGTACAGTCACCAGGCATTCCTTCTGAGGTACCTCTGGGTACAGTCACCAGGCCTTCCTTCCGAGGTACCTCTGGGTACAGTCACCATGCCTTCCTTCTGAGATACCTCTGGGTACAGTCAACAGGGCTTCCTTCTGCGGTATCTCCGAGTACAGTCACCAGGCCTTCCTTCCGAGGTTCCCCTGGGTACAGTCACCAGGCCTTCCTTCTCAGGTACCTCTGGGTACAGTCACGAGGTATTTCTTCTGAGGTACCTCTGAGTACAGTCTCCAGGCCTTCCTTCGGAGGTACCTCCGGGTATAGTCACCAGACCATCCTTCCGAGGTACATCTGGGTACACTCACCAGACCTTTTTCCGCGGTACCTCTGAGTACAGTCACCAGGCATTCCTTCTGAGGTACCTCTGGGTACAGTCACCAGGCCTTCCTTCCGAGGTACCTCTGGGTACAGTCACCATGCCTTCCTTCTGAGATACCTCTGGGTACAGTCAACAGGGCTTCCTTCTGCGGTATCTCCGAGTACAGTCACCAGGCCTTCCTTCCCAGGTACTTCTGAGTACCGTCACCAAGCATTTCTTCCGAGGTCCCTCTGGGTACGGTCCCCAGACCTTCCTTCCGACGTACCTCTGGGCGCGGTCACCAGGCCTTCCTTCCGAGGTACATCTGTGTACAGTCACCAGGCATTCCTTCTAAGTTATCTCTGGGTAAAGTCCCCAGGCCTTCCTTCTGCGGTACCTCTGAGTACAGTCACCAGAACTTTCTTCCGAGGTGCGTCTGGGTACACTCACCAGGCCTTCCTTCCGAGGAACCTCTCGGTGCAGTCACCAGGCCTTCCTTCCGAGGTAACTCTGGGTACAGTCACAAGACCTTCCCTCCGAGGTACCTCTGAGTACACTCACCAGGACTTTCTTCCGAGGTACGTCTGGGTACTGTCACCAGGCATTCCTTCTGCGGTACCTCGGAGTACAGTCACCAGGCCTTCCTTCCCAGGTACCTCTGAGTGCTGTCACCAAGCCTTCCTTCCGAGGTATCTCTGGGTACGCTCAACAAGCCTTCCTTCCGATGTACCTCTGGGTACAATCCCCAGGCCTTCCTTCCGAGGTACCTGTGGGTACAGTCACCAGGCATTCCTTCCGAAGTACCTCTGGGTATAGTCACCATGCCTTTCTTCTGAGGTGCTTCTTGGTACAGTCACCAGGTCTTTCTTCTGAAATATCGCCCGGTACAGTCACCAGCTCTTCCTTCCGAGGTATCTCTGTGTACAGTCACCAGGCATTTCTTAAGAGGGAACTCTGGGTACAATCACCAGGTTTTCATTCTGAGGTACCGCTGGGTACAGTCACCAGGCCTTCCATCTGAGGTTCCTGTGGGTACACCCACCAGGCCTTCCTTCTCAGGTACCTCTGGGTACAGTAACCAGGCCTTCCTTCCGTGGCCACTCTTAATACAGTCACCAGGCCTTTCTTCAGAGATACGTCTGGGTATAGTTACCAGGCCTTCCTTCCGAGGTACTTCTGGGTACAGTCACCAGGCCTTTCTTCCAAGGTACGTCTGGGTACGGACACCAGGCCTTCCTTCCGAGGTACCTCTGGGAATGGTCACCAGGCCTTCCTTCCGATGTACCTCTGGGTATAGTCCCCAGGCCTTCCTTCCGAGGTACCTCTTAGTACAGTCATCAGGCTTTGTTTCCGAGGTACCTCTGGGTAGAGTCACCAGGCCTTTCTTCCGAGGTACGTCTGGGTACAGTCTCCAGGCCTTCCTTCCGAAGTACCTGTTGGTACTGTCATCAGGACTACTTTCCGAGGTACCTCTGGGTACACTCACCAGGCCGTTTTGCGAGGTACCTCTGGTTACAGTCTCCAGTCGTTCCTTCTGAGGTACCTATGGGTACAGTCACCAGGCGTTCCTTCAGAGGTACCTCTGGGTACAGTGAAAGGCCTTCCTTCTGAGGTACCTCTGGGTACAGTCACCCTGCCTTTTTTCTCAGTTCTCTCTGGGTACAGTCAGCAGGCCTTTCTTCCGAGGTCCCTCTGGGTACAGTCAACGGCCTTCCTTCTGAGGTACCTCTGGGTACAGCACCCGGGCTTATTTCTGAGGTCCCTCTGGGTACAGTCACCAGGCCTTCCTTCCGAGGTACCTCTGAGTGCTGTCACCAAGTCTTCCTTCCGAGGTACCTCTGGGTAAAGTCACTAGGCCTTCCCTCCGAGATTCCTCTGGGTACAGTCACCAGTCCTTCGTTCGGAGGTACCTCCGGGTATAGTCACCAAACCATCCTTCCGAGGTACATCTGGGTACACTCACCAGACCTTTTTCCGCGGTACCTCTGAGTACAGTCACCAGGCATTCCTTCTGAGGTACCTCTGGGTACAGTCACCAGGCCTTCCTTCCGAGGTACCTCTGGGTACAGTCACCACGCCTTCCTTCTGAGATACCTCTGAGTACAGTCAACAGGGCTTCCTTCTGCGGTACTTCCGAGTACAGTCACCAGGCCTTCCTTCCCAGGTACTTCTGAGTACCGTCACCAAGCATTTCTTCCGAGGTCCCTCTGGGTACGGTCCCCAGACCTTCCTTCCGACGTACCTCTGGGCGCGGTCACCAGGCCTTCCTTCCGAGGTACATCTGTGTACAGTCACCAGGCATTCCTTCTAAGTTATCTCTGGGTAAAGTCCCCAGGCCTTCCTTCTGCGGTACCTCTGAGTACAGTCACCAGAACTTTCTTCCGAGGTGCGTCTGGGTACACTCACCAGGCCTTCCTTCCGAGGAACCTCTCGGTGCAGTCACCAGGCCTTCCTTCCGAGGTAACTCTGGGTACAGTCACAAGACCTTCCCTCCGAGGTACCTCTGAGTACACTCACCAGGACTTTCTTCCGAGGTACGTCTGGGTACTGTCACCAGGCATTCCTTCTGCGGTACCTCGGAGTACAGTCACCAGGCATTCCTTCTCAGGTACCTCTGGGTACAGTCACCAGGCCTTCCTTACGAGTTACCTCTGGGTACAGTCACCAGGCCTTCCTTCTGAGATACCCCTGGGTACAGTCACCAGGCCTTCCTTCTGCGGTACCTCCGAGTACTGTCACCAGGCCTTCCTTCCCAGGTACTTCTAAGTACCGTCACCAAGCATTTCTTTCGAGGTAACTCTGGGTACGGTCACCAGGCCTTCCTTCCGAAGCACTTCTGAGTTAAGCCACCAGGGTTTCCTTCCGAAGTACCTCTGGGTACAATCACCAGGCGCTCCTTCTGAGTTAGCTCTGGGTACAGTCACTAGGCCTTCCTTCCGAGGTACCTCTGGGTACAGTCACCAGGCCTTTCTTCCGAGGTGCTTCTGTGTACAGTCGCCAGGCCTTTCTTCCGAGGTACCCCTGCGTACAGACACCAGGCCTTCCTTCCGAGGTACCTCTGACTACAGTCACCAGGCCTTTCTTCCGAGGTACGTCTGGGTACAGTCTCCAGGCCTTCCTTCCGAAGTACCTGTGGGTACAGTCATCAGGACTAGTTTCCGAGGTACCTCTGGGTACACTCACCAGGCCGTTCTTACGAGGTACCTCTGGTCACAGTCTCCAGTCGTTCCTTCTGAGGTACCTATGGGTACAATCACCAGGCGTTCCTTCAGGGGTACCTCTGGGTACAGTGAAAGGCCTTCCTTCTGAGGTCCCTCTGGGTACAGTCACTCTGCCTTCTTTCTCAGTTCCCTCTGGGTACAGTCAGCAGGCCTTTCTTCCGAGGTCCCTCTGGGTACAGTCAACGGCCTTCCTTCTGAGGTACCTCTGGGTACAGCACCCGGGCTTATTTCTGAGGTCCCTCTGGGTACAGTCACCAGGCCGTCCTTCCGAGGTACCTCTAGGTACAATCACCAGGCCTTCCTTCTGAGGTACCTCTGGGTACAGTCACAAGGTCTTTCTTCTGAGTTAGCTCTGGGTACAGTCACCAGGCCTTTCTTCCGAGGTACTTCTGTGTACAGTCACCAGGCCTTCCTTTCAGAGGTATCTCTAGGAACGATCACCAGGCCTTCCTTCTGAGGTACCTCTGGGTACAGTCACCAGGGATTCCTCCCGAGGTACCTCTGTTTAGAGTCACCAGGCATTTCTTCCGAGTTACCTCTGGGTACAGTCACCAGGCCTTCCTTCGGAGGTAACTCTGGCTACAGTCAGCAGGCCTTCCTTCCGAGGTACCTCTGGTTACAGTCACCAGGCTTTCCTTGGGAGTTACCCTGGGTACAGTCACCACTCCTTTCTTCCGAGTTATCTCTAGGTACAGTCACCAGGCCTTCCTTCCGACGTACCTCTGGGTACAGTCACCAGGCCTTCCTTCCGAGGTACCTCTGGGTACAGTCACACGGCCTTCTTTCTCAGTTCCCTCTGGGTACAGTCACCAGGCCTTTCTGCCGAGGTCCCTCTGGGTACAGTCAACCGCCTTCCTTCTGAGGTACCTCTGGGTACAGCACCCGGGCTTATTTCTGAGGTCCCTCTGGGTACAGTCACCAGGCCTTCCTTCCGAAGTACCTCTGGGTACAATCACCAGGCGCTCCTTCTGAGTTAGCTCTGGGTACAGTCACCAGGCCTTCCTTTCAGAGGTATCTCTAGGAACAATCACCAGGCCTTCCTTCTGAGGTACCTCTGGGTACAGTCACCAGGGATTCCTCCCGAGGTACCTCTGTTTAGAGTCACCAGGCATTTCTTCCGAGTTACCTCTGGGTACAGTCACCAGGCCTTCCTTCGGAGGTACCTCTGGGTACAGTCACCCGGCCTTTCTTAAAGGGTACGTCTGGGTAGAGTCATCAGGCCTTCCTTCTGAGGTACTTCTCGGAACAGTCAGCAGGCCTTTCTTCCGAGGTACCTCTGGCTGCAGTCACCTGGCTTTCCTTGGGAGATGCCCTGGGTACAGTCACCACGCCTCATTCGGACTTACCTCTAGGTACAGTCACCAGGCCTTCCTTCCGAGGTTCCCCTGGGTACAGTCACCAGGCCTTCCTTCTCAGGTACCTCTGGGTACAGTCACGAGGTATTTCTTCTGAGGTACCTCTGAGTACAGTCACCAGGCCTTCCTTCGGAGGTACCTCCGGGTATAGTCACCAGACCATCCTTCCGAGGTACATCTGGGTACACTCACCAGACCTTTTTCCGCGGTACCTCTGAGTACAGTCACCAGGCCTTCCTTCCGAGGTACCTCTGGGTAGTGTCATCAGGCATTTCTTCCCAGGTATCTCTGGGTACAGTCACCAGGCCTTCCTTCAGAGGTACATCTGTGTACAGTCACCAGGCATTCCTTCTAAGTTATCTCTGGGTAAAGTCCCCAGGCCTTCCTTCTGCGGTACCTCTGAGTACAGTCACCAGAACTTTCTTCCGAGGTGCGTCTGGGTACACTCACCAGGCCTTCCTTCCGAGGAACCTCTCGGTGCAGTCACCAGGCCTTCCTTCCGAGGTAACTCTGGGTACAGTCACAAGACCTTCCCTCCGAGGTACCTCTGAGTACACTCACCAGGACTTTCTTCCGAGGTACGTCTGGGTACTGTCACCAGGCATTCCTTCTGCGGTACCTCGGAGTACAGTCACCAGGCCTTCCTTCCCAGGTACCTCTGAGTGCTGTCACCAAGCCTTCCTTCCGAGGTATCTCTGGGTACGCTCAACAGGCCTTCCTTCCGATGTACCTCTGGGTACAATCCCCAGGCCTTCCTTCTGAGGTACCTGTGGGTACAGTCACCAGGCATTCCTTCCGAAGTACCTCTGGGTATAGTCACCATGCCTTTCTTCTGAGGTGCTTCTTGGTACAGTCACCAGGTCTTTCTTCTGAAATATCGCCCGGTACAGTCACCAGCTCTTCCTTCCGAGGTATCTCTGTGTACAGTCACTAGGCATTTCTTAAGAGGGAACTCTGGGAACAATCTCCAGGTTTTCATTCTGAGGTACCGCTGGGTACAGTCACCAGGCCTTCCATCTGAGGTTCCTGTGGGTACACCCACCAGGCCTTCCTTCTCAGGTACCTCTGGGTACAGTAACCAGGCCTTCCTTCCGTGGCCACTCTTAATACAGTCACCAGGCCTTTCTTCAGAGATATGTCTGGGTATAGTTACCAGGCCTTCCTTCCGAGGTACTTCTGGGTACAGTCACCAGGCCTTTCTTCCAAGGTACGTCTGGGTACGGTCACCAGGCCTTCCTTCCGAGGTACCTCTGGGAATGGTCACCAGACCTTCCTTCCGATGTACCTCTGGGTATAGTCCCCAGGCCTTCCTTCCGAGGTACCTCTGAGTACAGTCATCAGGCTTTGTTTCCGAGGTACCTCTGGGTAGAGTCACCAGACCTTCCTTCTAAAGTACCTCTGGGTAGACTCACCAGGCCATCCTTCTGAGGTACCTCTGCGTACAGTCACCAGGCTTTCCTTCTGAGATACCTTTGGGTACAGTCACCAGGCGTTCTTTCAGAGGTACCTCTGGGTACAGTCAAAGGCCTTCCTTCTCAGGTACCTCTGGGTACAGTCACCCGGCCTTCTTTCTCAGTTCCCTCTGGGTACAGTCACCGCCCTTCCTTCTGAGGTACCTCTGGGTACAGTCACCCGGGATTATTTCTGAGGTCCCTCTAGGTACAGTCACCAGGCTTTTCTTCCGATCTACCTCTGGGTACAGTCACCAGACCTTCCCTCTGAGGTACCTTTGGATACAGTCACCAGCCCTTGTTTCCGAGGTAAGTCTGTGTACCCTCACCAGGCCTTTCTTACGAGGTACCTCCGGGTACAGTCACCAGGCTTTCCTTCTGAGGTACCTATGGGTAGAGTCAACAGGCCTTCCTTCAGAGGTATCTCTGAGTACAGTCACCCGGCCTTTCTGAAGGGGTACGTCTGGGTAGAGTCATCAGGCCTTCCTTCTGAGGTACTTCTCGGAACAGTCAGCAGGCCTTTCTTCCGAGGTACCTCTGGCTGCAGTCACCTGGCTTTCCTTGGGAGATGCCCTGGGTACAGTCACCACGCCTCATTCGGACTTACCTCTAGGTACAGTCACCAGGCCTTCCTTCCGAGGTTCCCCTGGGTACAGTCACCAGGCCTTCCTTCTCAGGTACCTCTGGGTACAGTCACGAGGTATTTCTTCTGAGGTACCTCTGAGTACAGTCTCCAGGCCTTCCTTCGGAGGTACCTCCGGGTATAGTCACCAGACCATCCTTCCGAGGTACATCTGGGTACACTCACCAGACCTTTTTCCGCGGTACCTCTGAGTACAGTCACCAGGCATTCCTTCTGAGGTACCTCTGGGTACAGTCACCAGGCCTTCCTTCCGAGGTACCTCTGGGTACAGTCACCATGCCTTCCTTCTGAGATACCTCTGGGTACAGTCAACAGGGCTTCCTTCTGCGGTATCTCCGAGTACAGTCACCAGGCCTTCCTTCCGAGGTTCCCCTGGGTACAGTCACCAGGCCTTCCTTCTCAGGTACCTCTGGGTACAGTCACGAGGTATTTCTTCTGAGGTACCTCTGAGTACAGTCTCCAGGCCTTCCTTCGGAGGTACCTCCGGGTATAGTCACCAGACCATCCTTCCGAGGTACATCTGGGTACACTCACCAGACCTTTTTCCGCGGTACCTCTGAGTACAGTCACCAGGCATTCCTTCTGAGGTACCTCTGGGTACAGTCACCAGGCCTTCCTTCCGAGGTACCTCTGGGTACAGTCACCATGCCTTCCTTCTGAGATACCTCTGGGTACAGTCAACAGGGCTTCCTTCTGCGGTATCTCCGAGTACAGTCACCAGGCCTTCCTTCCCAGGTACTTCTGAGTACCGTCACCAAGCATTTCTTCCGAGGTCCCTCTGGGTACGGTCCCCAGACCTTCCTTCCGACGTACCTCTGGGCGCGGTCACCAGGCCTTCCTTCCGAGGTACATCTGTGTACAGTCACCAGGCATTCCTTCTAAGTTATCTCTGGGTAAAGTCCCCAGGCCTTCCTTCTGCGGTACCTCTGAGTACAGTCACCAGAACTTTCTTCCGAGGTGCGTCTGGGTACACTCACCAGGCCTTCCTTCCGAGGAACCTCTCGGTGCAGTCACCAGGCCTTCCTTCCGAGGTAACTCTGGGTACAGTCACAAGACCTTCCCTCCGAGGTACCTCTGAGTACACTCACCAGGACTTTCTTCCGAGGTACGTCTGGGTACTGTCACCAGGCATTCCTTCTGCGGTACCTCGGAGTACAGTCACCAGGCCTTCCTTCCCAGGTACCTCTGAGTGCTGTCACCAAGCCTTCCTTCCGAGGTATCTCTGGGTACGCTCAACAAGCCTTCCTTCCGATGTACCTCTGGGTACAATCCCCAGGCCTTCCTTCCGAGGTACCTGTGGGTACAGTCACCAGGCATTCCTTCCGAAGTACCTCTGGGTATAGTCACCATGCCTTTCTTCTGAGGTGCTTCTTGGTACAGTCACCAGGTCTTTCTTCTGAAATATCGCCCGGTACAGTCACCAGCTCTTCCTTCCGAGGTATCTCTGTGTACAGTCACCAGGCATTTCTTAAGAGGGAACTCTGGGTACAATCACCAGGTTTTCATTCTGAGGTACCGCTGGGTACAGTCACCAGGCCTTCCATCTGAGGTTCCTGTGGGTACACCCACCAGGCCTTCCTTCTCAGGTACCTCTGGGTACAGTAACCAGGCCTTCCTTCCGTGGCCACTCTTAATACAGTCACCAGGCCTTTCTTCAGAGATACGTCTGGGTATAGTTACCAGGCCTTCCTTCCGAGGTACTTCTGGGTACAGTCACCAGGCCTTTCTTCCAAGGTACGTCTGGGTACGGACACCAGGCCTTCCTTCCGAGGTACCTCTGGGAATGGTCACCAGGCCTTCCTTCCGATGTACCTCTGGGTATAGTCCCCAGGCCTTCCTTCCGAGGTACCTCTTAGTACAGTCATCAGGCTTTGTTTCCGAGGTACCTCTGGGTAGAGTCACCAGGCCTTTCTTCCGAGGTACGTCTGGGTACAGTCTCCAGGCCTTCCTTCCGAAGTACCTGTTGGTACTGTCATCAGGACTACTTTCCGAGGTACCTCTGGGTACACTCACCAGGCCGTTTTGCGAGGTACCTCTGGTTACAGTCTCCAGTCGTTCCTTCTGAGGTACCTATGGGTACAGTCACCAGGCGTTCCTTCAGAGGTACCTCTGGGTACAGTGAAAGGCCTTCCTTCTGAGGTACCTCTGGGTACAGTCACCCTGCCTTTTTTCTCAGTTCTCTCTGGGTACAGTCAGCAGGCCTTTCTTCCGAGGTCCCTCTGGGTACAGTCAACGGCCTTCCTTCTGAGGTACCTCTGGGTACAGCACCCGGGCTTATTTCTGAGGTCCCTCTGGGTACAGTCACCAGGCCTTCCTTCCGAGGTACCTCTGAGTGCTGTCACCAAGTCTTCCTTCCGAGGTACCTCTGGGTAAAGTCACTAGGCCTTCCCTCCGAGATTCCTCTGGGTACAGTCACCAGTCCTTCGTTCGGAGGTACCTCCGGGTATAGTCACCAAACCATCCTTCCGAGGTACATCTGGGTACACTCACCAGACCTTTTTCCGCGGTACCTCTGAGTACAGTCACCAGGCATTCCTTCTGAGGTACCTCTGGGTACAGTCACCAGGCCTTCCTTCCGAGGTACCTCTGGGTACAGTCACCACGCCTTCCTTCTGAGATACCTCTGAGTACAGTCAACAGGGCTTCCTTCTGCGGTACTTCCGAGTACAGTCACCAGGCCTTCCTTCCCAGGTACTTCTGAGTACCGTCACCAAGCATTTCTTCCGAGGTCCCTCTGGGTACGGTCCCCAGACCTTCCTTCCGACGTACCTCTGGGCGCGGTCACCAGGCCTTCCTTCCGAGGTACATCTGTGTACAGTCACCAGGCATTCCTTCTAAGTTATCTCTGGGTAAAGTCCCCAGGCCTTCCTTCTGCGGTACCTCTGAGTACAGTCACCAGGACTTTCTTCCGAGGTGCGTCTGGGTACACTCACCAGGCCTTCCTTCCGAGGTACCCCTGGGTACAGTCACCAGGCCTTCCTTACGAGGTACCTCTGACTACAGTCACCAGGCCTTCCTTCCGAGGTACCTCTGACTACAGTCACCAGGCCATCCTTCCGAGGTACCTCTGGGTACACTCACCAGGCCTTTTTTCCGCGGTACCTCTGAGTACAGTCACCAGGCATTCCTTCTCAGGTACTTCTGGGTACAGTCACCAGGCCTTCCTTACGAGTTACCTCTGGGTACAGTCACCAGGCCTTCCTTCTGAGATACCCCTGGGTACAGTCACCAGGCCTTCCTTCTGCGGTACCTCCGAGTACTGTCACCAGGCCTTCCTTCCCAGGTACTTCTAAGTACCGTCACCAAGCATTTCTTTCGAGGTAACTCTGGGTACGGTCACCAGGCCTTCCTTCCGAAGCACTTCTGAGTTAAGCCACCAGGGTTTCCTTCCGAAGTACCTCTGGGTACAATCACCAGGCGCTCCTTCTGAGTTAGCTCTGGGTACAGTCACTAGGCCTTCCTTCCGAGGTACCTCTGGGTACAGTCACCAGGCCTTTCTTCCGAGGTGCTTCTGTGTACAGTCGCCAGGCCTTTCTTCCGAGGTACCCCTGCGTACAGACACCAGGCCTTCCTTCCGAGGTACCTCTGACTACAGTCACCAGGCCTTTCTTCCGAGGTACGTCTGGGTACAGTCTCCAGGCCTTCCTTCCGAAGTACCTGTGGGTACAGTCATCAGGACTAGTTTCCGAGGTACCTCTGGGTACACTCACCAGGCCGTTCTTACGAGGTACCTCTGGTCACAGTCTCCAGTCGTTCCTTCTGAGGTACCTATGGGTACAATCACCAGGCGTTCCTTCAGGGGTACCTCTGGGTACAGTCAAAGGCCTTCCTTCTGAGGGCCCTCTGGGTACAGTCACTCTGCCTTCTTTCTCAGTTCCCTCTGGGTACAGTCAGCAGGCCTTTCTTCCGAGGTCCCTCTGGGTACAGTCAACGGCCTTCCTTCTGAGGTACCTCTGGGTACAGCACCCGGGCTTATTTCTGAGGTCCCTCTGGGTACAGTCACCAGGCCGTCCTTCCGAGGTACCTCTAGGTACAATCACCAGGCCTTCCTTCTGAGGTACCTCTGGGTACAGTCACAAGGTCTTTCTTCTGAGTTAGCTCTGGGTACAGTCACCAGGCCTTTCTTCCGAGGTACTTCTGTGTACAGTCACCAGGCCTTCCTTTCAGAGGTATCTCTAGGAACGATCACCAGGCCTTCCTTCTGAGGTACCTCTGGGTACAGTCACCAGGGATTCCTCCCGAGGTACCTCTGTTTAGAGTCACCAGGCATTTCTTCCGAGTTACCTCTGGGTACAGTCACCAGGCCTTCCTTCGGAGGTAACTCTGGCTACAGTCAGCAGGCCTTCCTTCCGAGGTACCTCTGGTTACAGTCACCAGGCTTTCCTTGGGAGTTACCCTGGGTACAGTCACCACTCCTTTCTTCCGAGTTATCTCTAGGTACAGTCACCAGGCCTTCCTTCCGACGTACCTCTGGGTACAGTCACCAGGCCTTCCTTCCGAGGTACCTCTGGGTACAGTCACACGGCCTTCTTTCTCAGTTCCCTCTGGGTACAGTCACCAGGCCTTTCTGCCGAGGTCCCTCTGGGTACAGTCAACCGCCTTCCTTCTGAGGTACCTCTGGGTACAGCACCCGGGCTTATTTCTGAGGTCCCTCTGGGTACAGTCACCAGGCCTTCCTTCCGAAGTACCTCTGGGTACAATCACCAGGCGCTCCTTCTGAGTTAGCTCTGGGTACAGTCACCAGGCCTTCCTTTCAGAGGTATCTCTAGGAACAATCACCAGGCCTTCCTTCTGAGGTACCTCTGGGTACAGTCACCAGGGATTCCTCCCGAGGTACCTCTGTTTAGAGTCACCAGGCATTTCTTCCGAGTTACCTCTGGGTACAGTCACCAGGCCTTCCTTCGGAGGTACCTCTGGGTACAGTCACCCGGCCTTTCTTAAAGGGTACGTCTGGGTAGAGTCATCAGGCCTTCCTTCTGAGGTACTTCTCGGAACAGTCAGCAGGCCTTTCTTCCGAGGTACCTCTGGCTGCAGTCACCTGGCTTTCCTTGGGAGATGCCCTGGGTACAGTCACCACGCCTCATTCGGACTTACCTCTAGGTACAGTCACCAGGCCTTCCTTCCGAGGTTCCCCTGGGTACAGTCACCAGGCCTTCCTTCTCAGGTACCTCTGGGTACAGTCACGAGGTATTTCTTCTGAGGTACCTCTGAGTACAGTCACCAGGCCTTCCTTCGGAGGTACCTCCGGGTATAGTCACCAGACCATCCTTCCGAGGTACATCTGGGTACACTCACCAGAACTTTTTCCGCGGTACCTCTGAGTACAGTCACCAGGCATTCCTTCTGAGGTACCTCTGGGTACAGTCACCAGGCCTTCCTTCCGAGGTACCTCTGGGTACAGTCACCATGCCTTCCTTCTGAGATACCTCTGGGTACAGTCAACAGGGCTTCCTTCTGCGGTACCTCCGAGTACAGTCACCAGGCATTCCTTCTAAGTTATCTCTGGGTAAAGTCCCCAGGCCTTCCTTCTGCGGTACCTCTGAGTACAGTCACCAGAACTTTCTTCCGAGGTGCGTCTGGGTACACTCACCAGGCCTTCCTTCCGAGGAACCTCTCGGTGCAGTCACCAGGCCTTCCTTCCGAGGTAACTCTGGGTACAGTCACAAGACCTTCCCTCCGAGGTACCTCTGAGTACACTCACCAGGACTTTCTTCCGAGGTACGTCTGGGTACTGTCACCAGGCATTCCTTCTGCGGTACCTCGGAGTACAGTCACCAGGCCTTCCTTCCCAGGTACCTCTGAGTGCTGTCACCAAGCCTTCCTTCCGAGGTATCTCTGGGTACGCTCAACAGGCCTTCCTTCCGATGTACCTCTGGGTACAATCCCCAGGCCTTCCTTCCGAGGTACCTGTGGGTACAGTCACCAGGCATTCCTTCCGAAGTACCTCTGGGTATAGTCACCATGCCTTTCTTCTGAGGTGCTTCTTGGTACAGTCACCAGGTCTTTCTTCTGAAATATCGCCCGGTACAGTCACCAGCTCTTCCTTCCGAGGTATCTCTGTGTACAGTCACTAGGCATTTCTTAAGAGCGAACTCTGGGAACAATCTCCAGGTTTTCATTCTGAGGTACCGCTGGGTACAGTCACCAGGCCTTCCATCTGAGGTTCCTGTGGGTACACCCACCAGGCCTTCCTTCTCAGGTAACTCTGGGTACAGTAACCAGGCCTTCCTTCCGTGGCCACTCTTAATACAGTCACCAGGCCTTTCTTCAGAGATACGTCTGGGTATAGTTACCAGGCCTTCCTTCCGAGGTACTTCTGGGTACAGTCACCAGGCCTTTCTTCCAAGGTACGTCTGGGTACGGTCACCAGGCCTTCCTTCCGAGGTACCTCTGGGAATGGTCACCAGACCTTCCTTCCGATGTACCTCTGGGTATAGTCCCCAGGCCTTCCTTCCGAGGTACCTCTGAGTACAGTCATCAGGCTTTGTTTCCGAGGTACCTCTGGGTAGAGTCACCAGGCCTTCCTTCTAAAGTACCTCTGGGTAGACTCACCAGGCCATCCTTCTGAGGTACCTCTGCGTACAGTCACCAGGCTTTCCTTCTGAGATACCTTTGGGTACAGTCACCAGGCGTTCCTTCAGAGGTACCTCTGGGTACAGTCAAAGGCCTTCCTTCTCAGGTACCTCTGGGTACAGTCACCCGGCCTTCTTTCTCAGTTCCCTCTGGGTACAGTCACCAGGCCTTTCTTCCGAGGTCCCTTTGGGTACAGTCACCAGGCCTTTCTTAGGAGGTACCTCCGGGTACAGTCACCCGGGATTATTTCTGAGGTCCCTCTAGGTACAGTCACCAGGCTTTTCTTCCGATCTACCTCTGGGTACAGTCACCAGACCTTCCCTCTGAGGTACCTTTGGATACAGTCACCAGCCCTTGTTTCCGAGGTAAGTCTGTGTACCCTCACCAGGCCTTTCTTACGAGGTACCTCCGGGTACAGTCACCAGGCTTTCCTTCTGAGGTACCTATGGGTAGAGTCAACAGGCCTTCCTTCAGAGGTATCTCTGGGTATAGTCACACGGCCTTCTTTCTGAGGTCCCTCTGGGAACAGTCTCTAGGCCTTTCTTCTGAGGTACCTCTGGGTACAGTCACCAGGCCTTTCTCACAAGGTACCTCTGGGTACAGTCACCAGGCATTCCTTCGGAGTTAGCTCTGGGTACAGTGACCAGGCCTTCCTTCCGAGGTACCTCTGGGTACAGTCATCATGCCTTCCTTCTGAGGTACCACTGGGTACAGTCACGAGGTTTTTCTTCTGGGGTACCTCTGAGTACAGTCACCAGGCCTTTCTTCGGAGGTACGTCTGGGTAGTCACCAGGCCTTCCTTCCAAGGTACCTCTGGGTAGAGTCACCAGGCCTTCCTTCTGAGGTACCTCTGTGTAGAGTCACCAGGTCTTGCTTCTGAGATACCTCTGGGTACAGTCACCGGGCCTTTCTTCCGAGGTACCTTTGGGTGCAGTCTCTGGACCTTCCTTCCGAGGTACCTCTGGGTAAAGTCACTATGCCCTCCCTCAGAGATACCTCTAGGTACAGTCACCAGTCCTTCCTTCGGAGGTACTTCTGGGTATAGTCACCAGGCCATCCTTCCGAAGTACCTCTGGGTACACTCACCAGGCCTTTTTTCCGTGGTACCTCTGAGTACAGTCACCAGGCATTCCTTCTCAGGTACCTCTGGGTACAGTCACCAGGCCTTCCTTACGAGTTACCTCTGGGTACAGTCACCAGGCCTTCCTTCTGCGGTACCTCCGAGTACTGTCACCAGGCCTTCCTTCCCAGGTACTTCTAAGTACCGTCACCAAGCATTTCTTTCGAGGTACCTCTGGGTACGATCACCAGGCCTTCCTTCCGAGGCATTTCTGGGTTAAGCCACCAGGCTTTCCTTCCGAAGTACCTCTGGGTACAATCACCAGGCGCTCCTTCTGACTTAGCTCTGGGTACAGTCACTAGGACTTCCTTCCGAGGTACCTCTGGGTACAGTCACCAGGCCTTCCTTCCGAGGTACCCCTGGGTACAGACACCAGGCCTTCCTTCCGAGGTACCTCTGACTACAGTCACCAGGCCTTTCTTCCGAGGTACGTCTGGGTACAGTCTCCAGGCCTTCCTTCCGAAGTACCTCTGGGTACAGTCATTAGGACTTTTTTCCGAGGTACCTCTGGGTACACTCACCAGGCCGTTCTTACGAGGTACTTCTGGTTACAGTCTCCAGTCATTCCTTCTGAGGTACCTATGGGTACAATCACCAGGCGTTCCTTCAGGGGTACCTCTGGGTACAGTCAAAGGCCTTCCTTCTGAGGTCCCTCTGGGTACAGTCACTCTGCCTTCTTTCTCAGTTCCCTCTGGGTACAGTCAGCAGGCCTTTCTTCCGAGGTCCCTCTGGGTACAGTCAACGGCCTTCCTTCTGAGGTACCTCTCGGTACAGCACCCGGGCTTATTTCTGAGGTCCCTCTGGGTACAGTCACCAGGCCTTCCTTCCGAGGTACCTCTAGGTACAATCACCAGGCCTTCCTTCTGAGGTACCTCTGGGTACAGTCACGAGGTCTTTCTTCTGAGTTAGCTCTGGGTACAGTCACCAGGCCTTTCTTCCGAGGTACTTCTGTGTACAGTCACCAGGCCTTCCTTTCGGAGGTATCTCTAGGAACAATCACCAGGCCTTCCTTCTGAGGTACCTCTGGGTACAGTCACCAGGGATTCCTCCCGAGGTACCTCTGTTTAGAGTCACCAGGCATTTCTTCCGAGTTACCTCTGGGTACAGTCACCAGGCCTTCCTTCGGAGGTACCTCTGGGTACAGTCACCCGGCCTTTCTTAAAGGGTACGTCTGGGTAGAGTCATCAGGCCTTCCTTCTGAGGTACTTCTGGGAACAGTCAGCAGGCCTTTCTTCCGAGGTACTTCTGGCTGCAGTCACCTGGCTTTCCTTGGGAGATGCCCTGGGTACAGTCACCACGCCTCATTCGGACTTACCTCTAGGTACAGTCACCAGGCCTTCCTTCCGAGGTTCCCCTGGGTACAGTCACCAGGCCTTCCTTCTCAGGTACCTCTGGGTACAGTCACGAGGTATTTCTTCTGAGGTACCTCTGAGTACAGTCACCAGGCCTTCCTTCGGAGGTACCTCCGGGTATAGTCACCAGACCATCCTTCCGAGGTACATCTGGGTACACTCACCAGACCTTTTTCCGCGGTACCTCTGAGTACAGTCACCAGGCATTCCTTCTGAGGTACCTCTGGGTACAGTCACCAGGCCTTCCTTCCGAGGTACCTCTGGGTACAGTCACCATGCCTTCCTTCTGAGATACCTCTGGGTACAGTCAACAGGGCTTCCTTCTGCGGTACCTCCGAGTACAGTCACCAGGCATTCCTTCTAAGTTATCTCTGGGTAAAGTCCCCAGGCCTACCTTCTGCGGTACCTCTGAGTACAGTCACCAGAACTTTCTTCCGAGGTGCGTCTGGGTACACTCACCAGGCCTTCCTTCCGAGGAACCTCTCGGTGCAGTCACCAGGCCTTCCTTCCGAGGTAACTCTGGGTACAGTCACAAGACCTTCCCTCCGAGGTACCTCTGAGTACACTCACCAGGACTTTCTTCCGAGGTACGTCTGGGTACTGTCACCAGGCATTCCTTCTGCGGTACCTCGGAGTACAGTCACCAGGCCTTCCTTCCCAGGTACCTCTGAGTGCTGTCACCAAGCCTTCCTTCCGAGGTATCTCTGGGTACGCTCAACAAGCCTTCCTTCCGATGTACCTCTGGGTACAATCCCCAGGCCTTCCTTCCGAGGTACCTGTGGGTACAGTCACCAGGCATTCCTTCCGAAGTACCTCTGGGTATAGTCACCATGCCTTTCTTCTGAGGTGCTTCTTGGTACAGTCACCAGGTCTTTCTTCTGAAATATCGCCCGGTACAGTCACCAGCTCTTCCTTCCGAGGTATCTCTGTGTACAGTCACTAGGCATTTCTTAAGAGGGAACTCTGGGAACAATCTCCAGGTTTTCATTCTGAGGTACCGCTGGGTACAGTCACCAGGCCTTCCATCTGAGGTTCCTGTGGGTACACCCACCAGGCCTTCCTTCTCAGGTAACTCTGGGTACAGTAACCAGGCCTTCCTTCCGTGGCCACTCTTAATACAGTCACCAGGCCTTTCTTCAGAGATACGTCTGGGTATAGTTACCAGGCCTTCCTTCCGAGGTACTTCTGGGTACAGTCACCAGGCCTTTCTTCCAAGGTACGTCTGGGTACGGTCACCAGGCCTTCCTTCCGAGGTACCTCTGGGAATGGTCACCAGACCTTCCTTCCGATGTACCTCTGGGTATAGTCCCCAGGCTTTCCTTCCGAGGTACCTCTGGTTACACTCACCAGGCTTTCCTTTGGAGTTACCCTGGGTACAGTCACCACTCCTTTCTTCCGAATTATCTCTAGGTACAGTCACCAGGCCTTCCTTCCGACGTACCTCTCGGTACAGTCACCAGGCCTTCCTTCCGAGGTACCTCTGGGTACAGTCACCCGGCCTTTCTTAAGGGGTACGTCTGGGTAGAGTCATCAGGCCTTCCTTCTGAGGTACTTCTCGGAACAGTCACAAGGCCTTTCTTCCGAGGTACCTCTGGCTGCAGTCACCTGGCTTTCCCTGGGAGATACCCTGGGTACAGTCACCACGCCTCTTTCGGAGTTACCTCTAGGTACAGTCACCAGGCCTTCCTTCCGACGTACCTCTGGGTACAGTCACCAGGCCTTCCTTCCGAGGTACCTCTGAGTACAGTCACCCGGCCTTTCTTAAGGGGTACGTCTGGGTAGAGTCATCAGGCCTTCCTTCTGAGGTACTTCTCGGAACAGTCACCAGGCCTTTCTTCCGAGGTACCTCTGGCTGCAGTCACCTGGCTTTCCCTGGGAGATACCCTGGGTACAGTCACAACGCCTCTTTCGGAGTTACCTCTAGGTACAGTCACCAGGCCTTCCTTCCGACGTACCTCTGGGTACAGTCACCAGGCCTTCCTTCCGAGGTACCTCTGAGTACAGTCACCCGGCCTTTCTTAAGGGGTACGTCTGGGTAGAGTCATCAGGCCTTCCTTCTGAGGTACTTCTCGGAACAGTCACCAGGCCTTTCTTCCGAGGTACCTCTGGCTGCAGTCACCTGGCTTTCCTTGGGAGATACCCTGGGTACAGTCACCACGCCTCTTTCGGAGTTACCTCTAGGTATAGTCACCAGGCCTTCCTTCCGAGGTACCTCTGGGTACAGTCACCAGGCCTTCCTTTCCAGGTACCTCTGGGTACAGTCAGCAGGGCTTCCTTCCGAGGTACCTCTGGGTAGTGTCATCAGGCATTTCTTCCCAGGTATCTCTGGGTACAGTCACCAGGCCTTCCTTCCGAGGTACATCTGGGTACAGTAACCAGGCATTCCTTCTAAGGTATCCCTGGGTAAAGTCCCCAGGCCTTCCTTTCTAGGTACCTCTGATTACAGTCACCAGGACTTTCTTCCGAATGCGTCTGGGTACAGTCACCAGGCCTTCCTTCCGAGGTACCTCTGGGTACAATCACCGGGCCTTCCTTTCCAGGTACCTCTGGGTACAGTCACCTGGCCTTCCTTCCGAGGTCCCTCTGGGTAGAGTCAGCAGGCCTTCCTTCCGAGGTTCCTCTGAGTACAGTCATCCAGCCTTTATTAAGGGGTACGTTTGGGTAGAGTCATCAGGCTTTCCTTCTGAGGTACTTCTCGTTACAGTCACCAGGCCTTCCTCCCGAGGTAACTCTGGTTACAGTCACCAGGCTTTCCGTGGGCATTACCCTGGGTACACTCACCACGCCTTTCCTACGAGTTTCCTCTTGGTACAGTCACCAGGCCTTGCTTCTGAGGTACCTCTGGGTACAGTCACCAGGCCTTTCTTACGAGGTACCTCTGGGTACAGTCACCAGGCATTCCTTCAGAATTAGCTCTGGGTACAGTGACCAGGCCTTCCTTCCGAGGTACCTCTGGGTACAGTCACCAGGCCTTCCTTCTCAGGTACCTCTGGGTACAGTCACGAGGTATTTCTTCTGAGGTATCTCTGAGTACAGTCACCAGGACTTCCTTTCCAGGTACCTCTGGGTACAGTCAGCAGGGCTTCTTTCCGAGGTACCTCTGGGTAGTGTCATCAGGCATTTCTTCCCAGGTACCTCTGGGTACAGTCACCAGGCCTTCCTTCCGAGGTACCTCTGACTACAGTCACCAGGCCTTTCTTCCGAGGTACGTCTGGGTAGAGTCTCCAGGCCTTCCTTCCGAAGTACCTGTTGGTACTATCATCAGGACTAGTTTCCGAGGTACCTCTGGGTACACTCACCAGGCCGTTTTGCGAGGTACCTCTGGTTACAGTCTCCAGTCATTCCTTCTGAGGTACCTATGGGTACAGTCACCAGGCGTTCCTTCAGAGGTACCTCTGGGTACAGTGAAAGGCCTTCCTTCTGAGGTACCTCTGGGTACAGTCACTCTGCCTTTTTTCTCAGTTCTCTCTGGGTACAGTCAGCAGGCCTTTCTTCCGAGGTCCCTCTGGGTACAGTCAACTGCCTTCCTTCTGAGGTACCTCTGGGTACAGCACCCGGGCTTATTTCTGAGGTCCCTCTGGGTACAGTCACCAGGCCTTCCTTCCGAGGTACTTCTGAGTGCTGTCACCAAGTCTTCCTTCCGAGGTACCTCTGGGTAAAGTCACTAGGCCTTCCCTCCGAGATTCCTCTGGGTACAGTCACCAGTCCTTCGTTCGGAGGTACCTCCGGGTATAGTCACCAGACCATCCTTCCGAGGTACATCTGGGTACACTCACCAGACCTTTTTCCGCGGTACCTCTGAGTACAGTCACCAGGCATTCCTTCTGAGGTACCTCTGGGTACAGTCACCAGGCCTTCCTTCCGAGGTACCTCTGGGTACAGTCACCACGCCTTCCTTCTGAGATACCTCTGGGTACAGTCAACAGGGCTTCCTTCTGCGGTACTTCCGAGTACAGTCACCAGGCCTTCCTTCCCAGGTACTTCTGAGTACCGTCACCAAGCATTTCTTCCGAGGTCCCTCTGGGTACGGTCCCCAGACCTTCCTTCCGACGTACCTCTGGGCGCGGTCACCAGGCCTTCCTTCCGAGGTACATCTGTGTACAGTCACCAGGCATTCCTTCTAAGTTATCTCTGGGTAAAGTCCCCAGGCCTTCCTTCTGCGGTACCTCTGAGTACAGTCACCAGGACTTTCTTCCGAGGTGCGTCTGGGTACACTCACCAGGCCTTCCTTCCGAGGTACCCCTGGGTACAGTCACCAGGCCTTCCTTACGAGGTACCTCTGACTACAGTCACCAGGCCTTCCTTCCGAGGTACCTCTGACTACAGTCACCAGGCCATCCTTCCGAGGTACCTCTGGGTACACTCACCAGGCCTTTTTACCGCGGTACCTCTGAGTACAGTCACCAGGCATTCCTTCTCAGGTACCTCTGGGTACAGTCACCAGGCCTTCCTTACGAGTTACCTCTGGGTACAGTCACCAGGCCTTCCTTCTGAGATACCCCTGGGTACAGTCACCAGGCCTTCCTTCTGCGGTACCTCCGAGTACTGTCACCAGGCCTTCCTTCCCAGGTACTTCTAAGTACCGTCACCAAGCATTTCTTTCGAGGTACCTCTGGGTACGGTCACCAGGCCTTCCTTCCGAAGCACTTCTGAGTTAAGCCACCAGGCTTTCCTTCCGAAGTACCTCTGGGTAAAATCACCAGGCGCTCCTTCTGAGTTAGCTCTGGGTACAGTCACTAGGCCTTCCTTCCGAGGTACCTCTGGGTACAGTCACCAGGCCTTCCTTCAGAGGTACCCCTGGGTACAGACACCAGGCCTTCCTTCCGAGGTACCTCTGACTACAGTCACCAGGCCTTTCTTCAGAGGTACGTCTGGGTACAGTCTCCAGGCCTTCCTTCCGAAGTACCTGTGGGTACAGTCATCAGGACTAGTTTCCGAGGTACCTCTGGGTACACTCACCAGGCCGTTCTTACGAGGTACCTCTGGTTACAGTCTCCAGTCGTTCCTTCTGAGGTACCTATGGGTACAATCACCAGGCGTTCCTTCAGGGGTACCTCTGGGTACAGTCAAAGGCCTTCCTTCTGAGGGCCCTCTGGGTACAGTCACTCTGCCTTCTTTCTCAGTTCCCTCTGGGTACAGTCAGCAGGCCTTTCTTCCGAGGTCCCTCTGGGTACAGTCAACGGCCTTCCTTCTGAGGTACCTCTGGGTACAGCACCCGGGCTTATTTCTGAGGTCCCTCTGGGTACAGTCACCAGGCCTTCCTTCCGAGGTACCTCTAAGTACAATCACCAGGCCTTCCTTCTGAGGTACCTCTGGGTACAGTCACGAAGTCTTTCTTCTGAGTTAGCTCTGGGTACAGTCACCAGGCCTTTCTTCCGAGGTACTTCTGTGTACAGTCACCAGGCCTTCCTTTCAGAGGTATCTCTAGGAACAATCACCAGGCCTTCCTTCTGAGATACCTCTGGGTACAGTCACCAGGGATTCCTCCCGAGGTACCTCTGTTTAGAGTCACCAGGCATTTCTTCCGAGTTACCTCTGGGTACAGTCACCAGGCCTTCCTTCGGAGGTAACTCTGGCTACAGTCAGCAGGCCTTCCTTCCGAGGTACCTCTGGTTACAGTCACCAGGCTTTCCTTGGGAGTTACCCTGGGTACAGTCACCACTCCTTTCTTCCGAGTTATCTCTAGGTACAGTCACCAGCCCTTCCTTCCGACGTACCTCTGGGTACAGTCACCAGGCCTTCCTTCCGAGGTACCTCTGAGTACAGTCACCCGGGCTTTCTTAAGGGGTACGTCTGGGTAGAGTCATCAGGCCTTCCTTCTGAGGTACTTCTCGGAACAGTCAGCAGGCCTTTCTTCCGAGGTACCTCTGGCTGCAGTCACCTGGCTTTCCTTGGGAGATGCCCTGGGTACAGTCACCACGCCTCATTCGGACTTACCTCTAGGTTCAGTCACCAGGCCTTCCTTCCGAGGTTCCCCTGGGTACAGTCACCAGGCCTTCCTTCTCAGGTACCTCTGGGTACAGTCACGAGGTATTTCTTCTGAGGTACCTCTGAGTACAGTCACCAGGCCTTCCTTCGGAGGTACCTCCGGGTATAGTCACCAGACCATCCTTCCGAGGTACATCTGGGTACACTCACCAGACCTTTTTCCGCGGTACCTCTGAGTACAGTCACCAGGCATTCCTTCTGAGGTACCTCTGGGTACAGTCACCAGGCCTTCCTTCCGAGGTACCTCTGGGTACAGTCACCACGCCTTCCTTCTGAGATACCTCTGGGTACAGTCAACAGGGCTTCCTTCTGCGGTACCTCCGAGTACAGTCACCAGGCCTTCCTTCCCAGGTACTTCTGAGTACCGTCACCAAGCATTTCTTCCGAGGTCCCTCTGGGTACGGTCCCCAGACCTTCCTTCCGACGTACCTCTGGGCGCGGTCACCAGGCCTTCCTTCCGAGGTACATCTGTGTACAGTCACCAGGCATTCCTTCTAAGTTATCTCCGGGTAAAGTCCCCAGGCCTTCCTTCTGCGGTACCTTTGAGTACAGTCACCAGAACTTTCTTCCGAGGTGCGTCTGGGTACACTCACCAGGCCTTCCTTCCGAGGAACCTCTCGGTGCAGTCACCAGGCCTTCCTTCCGAAGTAACTCTGGGTACAGTCACAAGACCTTCCCTCCGAGGTACCTCTGAGTACACTCACCAGGACTTTCTTCCGAGGTACGTCTGGGTACTGTCACCAGGCATTCCTTCTGCGGTACCTCGGAGTACAGTCACCAGGCCTTCCTTCCCAGGTACCTCTGAGTGCTGTCACCAAGCCTTCCTTCCGAGGTATCTCTGGGTACGCTCAACAGGCCTTCCTTCCGATGTACCTCTGGGTACAATCCCCAGGCCTTCCTTCCGAGGTACCTGTGGGTACAGTCACCAGGCATTCCTTCCGAAGTACCTCTGGGTATAGTCACCATGCCTTTCTTCTGAGGTGCTTCTTGGTACAGTCACCAGGTCTTTCTTCTGAAGTATCGCCGGGTACAGTCACCAGCTCTTCCTTCCGAGGTATCTCTGTGTACAGTCACCAGGCATTTCTTAAGAGGGAACTCTGGGTACAATCACCAGGTTTTCATTCTGAGGTACCGCTGGGTACAGTCACCAGGCCTTCCATCTGAGGTTCCTGTGGGTACACCCACCAGGCCTTCCTTCTCAGGTACCTCTGGGTACAGTAACCAGGCCTTCCTTCCGTGGCCACTCTTAATACAGTCACCAGGCCTTTCTTCAGAGATACGTCTGGGTATAGTTACCAGGCCTTCCTTCCGAGGTACTTCTGGGTACAGTCACCAGGCCTTTCTTCCAAGGTACGTCTGGGTACGGACACCAGGCCTTCCTTCCGAGGTACCTCTGGGAATGGTCACCAGGCCTTCCTTCCGATGTACCTCTGGGTATAGTCCCCAGGCCTTCCTTCCGAGGTACCTCTTAGTACAGTCATCAGGCTTTGTTTCCGAGGTACCTCTGGGTAGAGTCACCAGGCCTTTCTTCCGAGGTACGTCTGGGTACAGTCTCCAGGCCTTCCTTCCGAAGTACCTGTTGGTACTGTCATCAGGACTACTTTCCGAGGTACCTCTGGGTACAGTCACCAGGCCTTTCTTCCGAGGTGCTTCTGTGTACAGTCGCCAGGCCTTCCTTCCGAGGTACGTCTGGGTACAGTCTCCAGGCCTTCCTTCCGAAGTACCTGTGGGTACAGTCATCAGGACTAGTTTCCCAGGTACCTCTGGGTACACTCACCAGGCCGTTCTTACGAGGTAACTCTGGTCACAGTCTCCAGTCGTTCCTTCTGAGGTACCTATGGGTACAATCACCAGGCGTTCCTTCAGAATTAGCTCTGGGTACAGTGACCAGGCCTTCCTTCCGAGGTACCTCTGGGTACAGTCACCAGGCCTTCCTTCTCAGGTACCTCTGGGTACAGTCACGAGGTATTTCTTTTGAGGTATCTCTGAGTACAGTCACCAGGACTTCCTTTCCAGGTACCTCTGGGTACAGTCAGCAGGGCTTCTTTCCGAGGTACCTCTGGGTAGTGTCATCAGGCATTTCTTCCCAGGTACCTCTGGGTACAGTCACCAGGCCTTCCTTCCGAGGTACCTCTGACTACAGTCACCAGGCCTTTCTTCCGAGGTACGTCTGGGTAGAGTCTCCAGGCCTTCCTTCCGAAGTACCTGTTGGTACTGTCATCAGGACTAGTTTCCGAGGTACCTCTGGGTACACTCACCAGGCCGTTTTGCGAGGTACCTCTGGTTACAGTCTCCAGTCGTTCCTTCTGAGGTACCTATGGGTACAGTCACCAGGCGTTCCTTCAGAGGTACCTCTGGGTACAGTGAAAGGCCTTCCTTCTGAGGTACCTCTGGGTACAGTCACTCTGCCTTTTTTCTCAGTTCTCTCTGGGTACAGTCAGCAGGCCTTTCTTCCGAGGTCCCTCTGGGTACAGTCAACGGCCTTCCTTCTGAGGTACCTCTGGGTACAGCACCCGGGCTTATTTCTGAGGTCCCTCTGAGTACAGTCACCAGGCCTTCCTTCCGAGGTACCTCTGAGTGCTGTCACCAAGTCTTCCTTCCGAGGTACCTCTGGGTAAAGTCACTAGGCCTTCCCTCCGAGATTCCTCTGGGTACAGTCACCAGTCCTTCGTTCGGAGGTACCTCCGGGTATAGTCACCAGACCATCCTTCCGAGGTACATCTGGGTACACTCACCAGACCTTTTTCCACGGTACCTCTGAGTACAGTCACCAGGCATTCCTTCTGAGGTACCTCTGGGTACAGTCACCAGGCCTTCCTTCCGAGGTACCTCTGGGTACAGTCACCACGCCTTCCTTCTGAGATACCTCTGGGTACAGTCAACAGGGCTTCCTTCTGCGGTACTTCCGAGTACAGTCACCAGGCCTTCCTTCCCAGGTACTTCTGAGTACCGTCACCAAGCATTTCTTCCGAGGTCCCTCTGGGTACGGTCCCCAGACCTTCCTTCCGACGTACCTCTGGGCGCGGTCACCAGGCCTTCCTTCCGAGGTACATCTGTGTACAGTCACCAGGCATTCCTTCTAAGTTATCTCTGGGTAAAGTCCCCAGGCCTTCCTTCTGCAGTACCTCTGAGTACAGTCACCAGGACTTTCTTCCGAGGTGCGTCTGGGTACACTCACCAGGCCTTCCTTCCGAGGTACCCCTGGGTACAGTCACCAGGCCTTCCTTACGAGGTACCTCTGACTACAGTCACCAGGCCTTCCTTCCGAGGTACCTCTGGGTACACTCACCAGGCCTTTTTACCGCGGTACCTCTGAGTACAGTCACCAGGCATTCCTTCTCAGGTACCTCTGGGTACAGTCACCAGGCCTTCCTTCTGAGATACCCCTGGGTACAGTCACCAGGCCTTCCTTCTGCGGTACCTCCGAGTACTGTCACCAGGCCTTCCTTCCCAGGTACTTCTAAGTACCGTCACCAAGCATTTCTTTCGAGGTACCTCTGGGTACGGTCACCAGGCCTTCCTTCCGAAGCACTTCTGAGTTAAGCCACCAGGGTTTCCTTCCGAAGTACCTCTGGGTACAATCACCAGGCGCTCCTTCTGAGTTAGCTCTGGGTACAGTCACTAGGCCTTCCTTCCGAGGTACCTCTGGGTACAGTCACCAGGCCTTTCTTCCGAGGTGCTTCTGTGTACAGTCGCCAGGCCTTCCTTCCGAGGTACCCCTGCGTACAGACACCAGGCCTTCCTTCCGAGGTACCTCTGACTACAGTCACCAGGCCTTTCTTCCGAGGTACGTCTGGGTACAGTCTCCAGGCCTTCCTTCCGAAGTACCTGTGGGTACAGTCATCAGGACTAGTTTCCGAGGTACCTCTGGGTACACTCACCAGGCCGTTCTTACGAGGTACCTCTGGTCACAGTCTCCAGTCGTTCCTTCTGAGGTACCTATGGGTACAATCACCAGGCGTTCCTTCAGAATTAGCTCTGGGTACAGTGACCAGGCCTTCCTTCCGAGGTACCTCTGGGTACAGTCACCAGGCCTTCCTTCTCAGGTACCTCTGGGTACAGTCACGAGGTATTTCTTTTGAGGTACCTCTGAGTACAGTCACCAGGACTTCCTTTCCAGGTACCTCTGGGTACAGTCAGCAGGGCTTCTTTCCGAGGTACCTCTGGGTAGTGTCATCAGGCATTTCTTCCCAGGTACCTCTGGGTACAGTCACCAGGCCTTCCTTCCGAGGTACCTCTGACTACAGTCACCAGGCCTTTCTTCCGAGGTACGTCTGGGTAGAGTCTCCAGGCCTTCCTTCCGAAGTACCTGTTGGTACTGTCATCAGGACTAGTTTCCGAGGTACCTCTGGGTACACTCACCAGGCCGTTTTGCGAGGTACCTCTGGTTACAGTCTCCAGTCGTTCCTTCTGAGGTACCTATGGGTACAGTCACCAGGCGTTCCTTCAGAGGTACCTCTGGGTACAGTGAAAGGCCTTCCTTCTGAGGTACCTCTGGGTACAGTCACTCTGCCTTTTTTCTCAGTTCTCTCTGGGTACAGTCAGCAGGCCTTTCTTCCGAGGTCCCTCTGGGTACAGTCAACGGCCTTCCTTCTGAGGTACCTCTGGGTACAGCACCCGGGCTTATTTCTGAGGTCCCTCTGGGTACAGTCACCAGGCCTTCCTTCCGAGGTACCTCTGAGTGCTGTCACCAAGTCTTCCTTCCGAGGTACCTCTGGATAAAGTCACTAGGCCTTCCCTCCGAGATTCCTCTGGGTACAGT
Source organism: Loxodonta africana (assembly GCF_030014295.1). Taxonomy (NCBI): domain Eukaryota; kingdom Metazoa; phylum Chordata; class Mammalia; order Proboscidea; family Elephantidae; genus Loxodonta; species Loxodonta africana. Next base: position 706,015 of record NW_026975550.1, read on the forward strand.
CACCAGTCCTTCGTTCGGAGGTACCTCCGGGTATAGTCACCAGACCATCCTTCCGAGGTACATCTGGGTACACTCACCAGACCTTTTTCCGCGGTACCTCTGAGTACAGTCACCAGGCATTCCTTCTGAGGTACCTCTGGGTACAGTCACCAGGCCTTCCTTCCGAGGTACCTCTGGGTACAGTCACCACGCCTTCCTTCTGAGATACCTCTGGGTACAGTCAACAGGGCTTCCTTCTGCGGTACTTCCGAGTACAGTCACCAGGCCTTCCTTCCCAGGTACTTCTGAGTACCGTCACCAAGCATTTCTTCCGAGGTCCCTCTGGGTACGGTCCCCAGACCTTCCTTCCGACGTACCTCTGGGCGCGGTCACCAGGCCTTCCTTCCGAGGTACATCTGTGTACAGTCACCAGGCATTCCTTCTAAGTTATCTCTGGGTAAAGTCCCCAGGCCTTCCTTCTGCGGTACCTCTGAGTACAGTCACCAGGACTTTCTTCCGAGGTGCGTCTGGGTACACTCACCAGGCCTTCCTTCCGAGGTACCCCTGGGTACAGTCACCAGGCCTTCCTTACGAGGTACCTCTGACTACAGTCACCAGGCCTTCCTTCCGAGGTACCTCTGACTACAGTCACCAGGCCATCCTTCCGAGGTACCTCTGGGTACACTCACCAGGCCTTTTTTCCGCGGTACCTCTGAGTACAGTCACCAGGCATTCCTTCTCAGGTACCTCTGGGTACAGTCACCAGGCCTTCCTTACGAGTTACCTCTGGGTACAGTCACCAGGCCTTCCTTCTGAGATACCCCTGGGTACAGTCACCAGTCCTTCCTTCTGCGGTACCTCCGAGTACTGTCACCAGGCCTTCCTTCCCAGGTACTTCTAAGTACCGTCACCAAGCATTTCTTTCGAGGTACCTCTGGGTACGGTCACCAGGCCTTCCTTCCGAAGCACTTCTCAGTTAAGCCACCAGGCTTTCCTACCGAAGTACCTCTGGGTACAATCACCAGGCGCTCCTTCTGAGTTAGCTCTGGGTACAGTCACTAGGCCTTCCTTCCGAGGTACCTCTGGGTACAGTCACCAAGCCTTCCTTCCGAGGTACCCCTGGGTACAGACACCAGGCCTTCCTTCCGAGGTACCTCTGACTACAGTCACCAGGCCTTTCTTCCGAGGTACGTCTGGGTACAGTCTCCAGGCCTTCCTTCCGAAGTACCTGTGGGTACAGTCATCAGGACTAGTTTCCCAGGTACCTCTGGGTACACTCACCAGGCCGTTCTTACGAGGTACCTCTGGTTACCGTCTCCAGTCGTTCCTTCTGAGGTACCTATGGGTACAATCACCAGGCGTTCCTTCAGGGGTACCTCTGGGTACAGTGAAAGGCCTTCCTTCTGAGGTCCCTCTGGGTACAGTCACTCTGCCTTCTTTCTCAGTTCCCTCTGGGTACAGTCAGCAGGCCTTTCTTCCGAGGTCCCTCTGGGTACAGTCAACGGCCTTCCTTCTGAGGTACCTCTGGGTACAGCACCCGGGCTTATTTCTGAGGTCCCTCTGGGTACAGTCACCAGGCCTTCCTTCCGAGGTACCTCTAGGTACAAACACCAGGCCTTCCTTCTGAGGTTCCCCTGGGTACAGTCACGAGGTCTTTCTTCTAAGTTAGCTCTGGGTACAGTCACCAGGCCTTCCTTTCAGAGGTATCTCTAGGAACAATCACCAGGCCTTCCTTCTGAGGTACCTCTGGGTACAGTCACCAGGGATTCCTCCCGAGGTACCTCTGTTTAGAGTCACCAGGCATTTCTTCCGAGTTACCTCTGGGTACAGTCACCAGGCCTTCCTTCGGAGGTAACTCTGGCTACAGTCAGCAGGCCTTCCTTCCGAGGTACCTCTGGTTACAGTCACCAGGCTTTCCTTGGGAGTTACCCTGGGTACAGTCACCACTCCTTTCTTCCGAGTTATCTCTAGGTACAGTCACCAGGCCTTCCTTCCGACGTACCTCTGGGTACAGTCACCAGGCCTTCCTTCCGAGGTACCTCTGAGTACAGTCACCCGGCCTTTCTTAAGGGGTACGTCTGGGTAGAGTCATCAGGCCTTCCTTCTGAGGTACTTCTCGGAACAGTCAACAGGCCTTTCTTCCGAGGTACCTCTGGCTGCAGTCACCTGGCTTTCCTTGGGAGATGCCCTGGGTACAGTCACCACGCCTCATTCGGACTTACCTCTAGGTACAGTCACCAAGCCTTCCTTCCGAGGTTCCCCTGGGTACAGTCACCAGGCCTTCCTTTCGGAGGTATCTCTAGGAACAATCACCAGGCCTTCCTTCTGAGGTACCTCTGGGTACAGTCACCAGGGATTCCTCCCGAGGTACCTCTGTTTAGAGTCACCAGGCATTTCTTCCGAGTTACCTCTGGGTACAGTCACCGGGCCTTCCTTCGGAGGTAACTCTGGCTACAGTCAGCAGGCCTTCCTTCCGAGGTACCTCTGGTTACAGTCACCGGGCTTTCCTTGGGAGTTACCCTGGGTACAGTCACCACTCCTTTCTTCCGAGTTATCTCTAGGTACAGTCACCAGGCCTTCCTTCCGACGTACCTCTGGGTACAGTCACCAGGCCTTCCTTCCGAGGTACCTCTGAGTACAGTCACCCGGCCTTTCTGAAGGGGTACGTCTGGGTAGAGTCATCAGGCCTTCCTTCTGAGGTACTTCTCGGAACAGTCAGCAGGCCTTTCTTCCGAGGTACCTCTGGCTGCAGTCACCTGGCTTTCCTTGGGAGATGCCCTGGGTACAGTCACCACGCCTCATTCGGACTTACCTCTAGGTACAGTCACCAGGCCTTCCTTCCGAGGTTCCCCTGGGTACAGTCACCAGGCCTTCCTTCTCAGGTACCTCTGGGTACAGTCACGAGGTATTTCTTCTGAGGTACCTCTGAGTACAGTCACCAGGCCTTCCTTCGGAGGTACCTCCGGGTATAGTCACCAGACCATCCTTCCGAGGTACATCTGGGTACACTCACCAGACCTTTTTCCGCGGTACCTCTGAGTACAGTCACCAGGCATTCCTTCTGAGGTACCTCTGGGTACAGTCACCAGGCCTTCCTTCCGAGGTACCTCTGGGTACAGTCACCATGCCTTCCTTCTGAGATACCTCTGGGTACAGTCAACAGGGCTTCCTTCTGCGGTACCTCCGAGTACAGTCACCAGGCCTTCCTTCCCAGGTACTTCTGAGTACCGTCACCAAGCATTTCTTCCGAGGTCCCTCTGGGTACGGTCCCCAGACCTTCCTTCCGACGTACCTCTGGGCGCGGTCACCAGGCCTTCCTTCCGAGGTACATCTGTGTACAGTCACCAGGCATTCCTTCTAAGTTATCTCCGGGTAAAGTCCCCAGGCCTTCCTTCTGCGGTACCTTTGAGTACAGTCACCAGAACTTTCTTCCGAGGTGCGTCTGGGTACACTCACCAGGCCTTCCTTCCGAGGAACCTCTCGGTGCAGTCACCAGGCCTTCCTTCCGAAGTAACTCTGGGTACAGTCACAAGACCTTCCCTCCGAGGTACCTCTGAGTACACTCACCAGGACTTTCTTCCGAGGTACGTCTGGGTACTGTCACCAGGCATTCCTTCTGCGGTACCTCGGAGTACAGTCACCAGGCCTTCCTTCCCAGGTACCTCTGAGTGCTGTCACCAAGCCTTCCTTCCGAGGTATCTCTGGGTACGCTCAACAGGCCTTCCTTCCGATGTACCTCTGGGTACAATCCCCAGGCCTTCCTTCCGAGGTACCTGTGGGTACAGTCACCAGGCATTCCTTCCGAAGTACCTCTGGGTATAGTCACCATGCCTTTCTTCTGAGGTGCTTCTTGGTACAGTCACCAGGTCTTTCTTCTGAAGTATCGCCGGGTACAGTCACCAGCTCTTCCTTCCGAGGTATCTCTGTGTACAGTCACCAGGCATTTCTTAAGAGGGAACTCTGGGTACAATCACCAGGTTTTCATTCTGAGGTACCGCTGGGTACAGTCACCAGGCCTTCCATCTGAGGTTCCTGTGGGTACACCCACCAGGCCTTCCTTCTCAGGTACCTCTGGGTACAGTAACCAGGCCTTCCTTCCGTGGCCACTCTTAATACAGTCACCAGGCCTTTCTTCAGAGATACGTCTGGGTATAGTTACCAGGCCTTCCTTCCGAGGTACTTCTGGGTACAGTCACCAGGCCTTTCTTCCAAGGTACGTCTGGGTACGGACACCAGGCCTTCCTTCCGAGGTACCTCTGGGAATGGTCACCAGGCCTTCCTTCCGATGTACCTCTGGGTATAGTCCCCAGGCCTTCCTTCCGAGGTACCTCTTAGTACAGTCATCAGGCTTTGTTTCCGAGGTACCTCTGGGTAGAGTCACCAGGCCTTTCTTCCGAGGTACGTCTGGGTACAGTCTCCAGGCCTTCCTTCCGAAGTACCTGTTGGTACTGTCATCAGGACTAGTTTCCGAGGTACCTCTGGGTACACTCACCAGGCCGTTTTGCGAGGTACCTCTGGTTACAGTCTCCAGTCGTTCCTTCTGAGGTACCTATGGGTACAGTCACCAGGCGTTCCTTCAGAGGTACCTCTGGGTACAGTGAAAGGCCTTCCTTCTGAGGTACCTCTGGGTACAGTCACCCTGCCTTTTTTCTCAGTTCTCTCTGGGTACAGTCAGCAGGCCTTTCTTCCGAGGTCCCTCTGGGTACAGTCAACGGCCTTCCTTCTGAGGTACCTCTGGGTACAGCACCCGGGCTTATTTCTGAGGTCCCTCTGGGTACAGTCACCAGGCCTTCCTTCCGAGGTACCTCTGAGTGCTGTCACCAAGTCTTCCTTCCGAGGTACCTCTGGGTAAAGTCACTAGGCCTTCCCTCCGAGATTCCTCTGGGTACAGTCACCAGTCCTTCGTTCGGAGGTACCTCCGGGTATAGTCACCAGACCATCCTTCCGAGGTACATCTGGGTACACTCACCAGACCTTTTTCCGCGGTACCTCTGAGTACAGTCACCAGGCATTCCTTCTGAGGTACCTCTGGGTACAGTCACCAGGCCTTCCTTCCGAGGTACCTCTGGGTACAGTCACCACGCCTTCCTTCTGAGATACCTCTGGGTACAGTCAACAGGGCTTCCTTCTGCGGTACTTCCGAGTACAGTCACCAGGCCTTCCTTCCCAGGTACTTCTGAGTACCGTCACCAAGCATTTCTTCCGAGGTCCCTCTGGGTACGGTCCCCAGACCTTCCTTCCGACGTACCTCTGGGCGCGGTCACCAGGCCTTCCTTCCGAGGTACATCTGTGTACAGTCACCAGGCATTCCTTCTAAGTTATCTCTGGGTAAAGTCCCCAGGCCTTCCTTCTGCGGTACCTCTGAGTACAGTCACCAGGACTTTCTTCCGAGGTGCGTCTGGGTACATTCACCAGGCCTTCCTTCCGAGGTACCCCTGGGTACAGTCACCAGGCCTTCCTTACGAGGTACCTCTGACTACAGTCACCAGGCCTTCCTTCCGAGGTACCTCTGACTACAGTCACCAGGCCATCCTTCCGAGGTACCTCTGGGTACACTCACCAGGCCTTTTTTCCGCGGTACCTCTGAGTACAGTCACCAGGCATTCCTTCTCAGGTACCTCTGGGTACAGTCACCAGGCCTTCCTTACGAGTTACCTCTGGGTACAGTCACCAGGCCTTCCTTCTGAGATACCCCTGGGTACAGTCACCAGGCCTTCCTTCTGCGGTACCTCCGAGTACTGTCACCAGGCCTTCCTTCCCAGGTACTTCTAAGTACCGTCACCAAGCATTTCTTTCGAGGTACCTCTGGGTACGGTCACCAGGCCTTCCTTCCGAAGCACTTCTGAGTTAAGCCACCAGGGTTTCCTTCCGAAGTACCTCTGGGTACAATCACCAGGCGCTCCTTCTGAGTTAGCTCTGGGTACAGTCACTAGGCCTTCCTTCCGAGGTACCTCTGGGTACAGTCACCAGGCCTTTCTTCCGAGGTGCTTCTGTGTACAGTCGCCAGGCCTTCCTTCCGAGGTACCCCTGGGTACAGTCACCAGGCCTTCCTTCCGAGGTACCTCTGACTACAGTCACCAGGCCTTTCTTCCGAGGTACGTCTGGGTACAGTCTCCAGGCCTTCCTTCCGAAGTACCTGTGGGTACAGTCATCAGGACTAGTTTCCGAGGTACCTCTGGGTACACTCACCAGGCCGTTCTTACGAGGTACCTCTGGTCACAGTCTCCAGTCGTTCCTTCTGAGGTACCTATGGGTACAATCACCAGGCGTTCCTTCAGAATTAGCTCTGGGTACAGTGACCAGGCCTTCCTTCCGAGGTACCTCTGGGTACAGTCACCAGGCCTTCCTTCTCAGGTACCTCTGGGTACAGTCACGAGGTATTTCTTTTGAGGTATCTCTGAGTACAGTCACCAGGACTTCCTTTCCAGGTACCTCTGGGTACAGTCAGCAGGGCTTCTTTCCGAGGTACCTCTGGGTAGTGTCATCAGGCATTTCTTCCCAGGTACCTCTGGGTACAGTCACCAGGCCTTCCTTCCGAGGTACCTCTGACTACAGTCACCAGGCCTTTCTTCCGAGGTACGTCTGGGTACAGTCTCCAGGCCTTCCTTCCGAAGTACCTGTTGGTACTGTCATCAGGACTAGTTTCCGAGGTACCTCTGGGTACACTCACCAGGCCGTTTTGCGAGGTACCTCTGGTTACAGTCTCCAGTCGTTCCTTCTGAGGTACCTATGGGTACAGTCACCAGGCGTTCCTTCAGAGGTACCTCTGGGTACAGTGAAAGGCCTTCCTTCTGAGGTACCTCTGGGTACAGTCACTCTGCCTTTTTTCTCAGTTCTCTCTGGGTACAGTCAGCAGGCCTTTCTTCCGAGGTCCCTCTGGGTACAGTCAACGGCCTTCCTTCTGAGGTACCTCTGGGTACAGCACCCGGGCTTATTTCTGAGGTCCCTCTGGGTACAGTCACCAGGCCTTCCTTCCGAGGTACCTCTGAGTGCTGTCACCAAGTCTTCCTTCCGAGGTACCTCTGGGTAAAGTCACTAGGCCTTCCCTCCGAGATTCCTCTGGGTACAGTCACCAGTCCTTCGTTCGGAGGTACCTCCGGGTATAGTCACCAGACCATCCTTCCGAGGTACATCTGGGTACACTCACCAGACCTTTTTCCGCGGTACCTCTGAGTACAGTCACCAGGCCTTCCTTCGGAGGTACCTCTGGGTACAGTCACCCGGCCTTTCTTAAAGGGTACGTCTGGGTAGAGTCATCAGGCCTTCCTTCTGAGGTACTTCTGGGAACAGTCAGCAGGCCTTTCTTCCGAGGTACTTCTGGCTGCAGTCACCTGGCTTTCCTTGGGAGATGCCCTGGGTACAGTCACCACGCCTCATTCGGACTTACCTCTAGGTACAGTCACCAGGCCTTCCTTCCGAGGTTCCCCTGGGTACAGTCACCAGGCCTTCCTTCTCAGGTACCTCTGGGTACAGTCACGAGGTATTTCTTCTGAGGTACCTCTGAGTACAGTCACCAGGCCTTCCTTCGGAGGTACCTCCGGGTATAGTCACCAGACCATCCTTCCGAGGTACATCTGGGTACACTCACCAGACCTTTTTCCGCGGTACCTCTGAGTACAGTCACCAGGCATTCCTTCTGAGGTACCTCTGGGTACAGTCACCAGGCCTTCCTTCCGAGGTACCTCTGGGTACAGTCACCATGCCTTCCTTCTGAGATACCTCTGGGTACAGTCAACAGGGCTTCCTTCTGCGGTACCTCCGAGTACAGTCACCAGGCCTTCCTTCCCAGGTACTTCTGAGTACCGTCACCAAGCATTTCTTCCGAGGTCCCTCTGGGTACGGTCCCCAGACCTTCCTTCCGACGTACCTCTGGGCGCGGTCACCAGGCCTTCCTTCCGAGGTACATCTGTGTACAGTCACCAGGCATTCCTTCTAAGTTATCTCCGGGTAAAGTCCCCAGGCCTTCCTTCTGCGGTACCTTTGAGTACAGTCACCAGAACTTTCTTCCGAGGTGCGTCTGGGTACACTCACCAGGCCTTCCTTCCGAGGAACCTCTCGGTGCAGTCACCAGGCCTTCCTTCCGAAGTAACTCTGGGTACAGTCACAAGACCTTCCCTCCGAGGTACCTCTGAGTACACTCACCAGGACTTTCTTCCGAGGTACGTCTGGGTACTGTCACCAGGCATTCCTTCTGCGGTACCTCGGAGTACAGTCACCAGGCCTTCCTTCCCAGGTACCTCTGAGTGCTGTCACCAAGCCTTCCTTCCGAGGTATCTCTGGGTACGCTCAACAGGCCTTCCTTCCGATGTACCTCTGGGTACAATCCCCAGGCCTTCCTTCCGAGGTACCTGTGGGTACAGTCACCAGGCATTCCTTCCGAAGTACCTCTGGGTATAGTCACCATGCCTTTCTTCTGAGGTGCTTCTTGGTACAGTCACCAGGTCTTTCTTCTGAAGTATCGCCGGGTACAGTCACCAGCTCTTCCTTCCGAGGTATCTCTGTGTACAGTCACCAGGCATTTCTTAAGAGGGAACTCTGGGTACAATCACCAGGTTTTCATTCTGAGGTACCGCTGGGTACAGTCACCAGGCCTTCCATCTGAGGTTCCTGTGGGTACACCCACCAGGCCTTCCTTCTCAGGTACCTCTGGGTACAGTAACCAGGCCTTCCTTCCGTGGCCACTCTTAATACAGTCACCAGGCCTTTCTTCAGAGATACGTCTGGGTATAGTTACCAGGCCTTCCTTCCGAGGTACTTCTGGGTACAGTCACCAGGCCTTTCTTCCAAGGTACGTCTGGGTACGGACACCAGGCCTTCCTTCCGAGGTACCTCTGGGAATGGTCACCAGGCCTTCCTTCCGATGTACCTCTGGGTATAGTCCCCAGGCCTTCCTTCCGAGGTACCTCTTAGTACAGTCATCAGGCTTTGTTTCCGAGGTACCTCTGGGTAGAGTCACCAGGCCTTTCTTCCGAGGTACGTCTGGGTACAGTCTCCAGGCCTTCCTTCCGAAGTACCTGTTGGTACTGTCATCAGGACTAGTTTCCGAGGTACCTCTGGGTACACTCACCAGGCCGTTTTGCGAGGTACCTCTGGTTACAGTCTCCAGTCGTTCCTTCTGAGGTACCTATGGGTACAGTCACCAGGCGTTCCTTCAGAGGTACCTCTGGGTACAGTGAAAGGCCTTCCTTCTGAGGTACCTCTGGGTACAGTCACCCTGCCTTTTTTCTCAGTTCTCTCTGGGTACAGTCAGCAGGCCTTTCTTCCGAGGTCCCTCTGGGTACAGTCAACGGCCTTCCTTCTGAGGTACCTCTGGGTACAGCACCCGGGCTTATTTCTGAGGTCCCTCTGGGTACAGTCACCAGGCCTTCCTTCCGAGGTACCTCTGAGTGCTGTCACCAAGTCTTCCTTCCGAGGTACCTCTGGGTAAAGTCACTAGGCCTTCCCTCCGAGATTCCTCTGGGTACAGTCACCAGTCCTTCGTTCGGAGGTACCTCCGGGTATAGTCACCAGACCATCCTTCCGAGGTACATCTGGGTACACTCACCAGACCTTTTTCCGCGGTACCTCTGAGTACAGTCACCAGGCATTCCTTCTGAGGTACCTCTGGGTACAGTCACCAGGCCTTCCTTCCGAGGTACCTCTGGGTACAGTCACCACGCCTTCCTTCTGAGATACCTCTGGGTACAGTCAACAGGGCTTCCTTCTGCGGTACTTCCGAGTACAGTCACCAGGCCTTCCTTCCCAGGTACTTCTGAGTACCGTCACCAAGCATTTCTTCCGAGGTCCCTCTGGGTACGGTCCCCAGACCTTCCTTCCGACGTACCTCTGGGCGCGGTCACCAGGCCTTCCTTCCGAGGTACATCTGTGTACAGTCACCAGGCATTCCTTCTAAGTTATCTCTGGGTAAAGTCCCCAGGCCTTCCTTCTGCGGTACCTCTGAGTACAGTCACCAGGACTTTCTTCCGAGGTGCGTCTGGGTACATTCACCAGGCCTTCCTTCCGAGGTACCCCTGGGTACAGTCACCAGGCCTTCCTTACGAGGTACCTCTGACTACAGTCACCAGGCCTTCCTTCCGAGGTACCTCTGACTACAGTCACCAGGCCATCCTTCCGAGGTACCTCTGGGTACACTCACCAGGCCTTTTTTCCGCGGTACCTCTGAGTACAGTCACCAGGCATTCCTTCTCAGGTACCTCTGGGTACAGTCACCAGGCCTTCCTTACGAGTTACCTCTGGGTACAGTCACCAGGCCTTCCTTCTGAGATACCCCTGGGTACAGTCACCAGGCCTTCCTTCTGCGGTACCTCCGAGTACTGTCACCAGGCCTTCCTTCCCAGGTACTTCTAAGTACCGTCACCAAGCATTTCTTTCGAGGTACCTCTGGGTACGGTCACCAGGCCTTCCTTCCGAAGCACTTCTGAGTTAAGCCACCAGGGTTTCCTTCCGAAGTACCTCTGGGTACAATCACCAGGCGCTCCTTCTGAGTTAGCTCTGGGTACAGTCACTAGGCCTTCCTTCCGAGGTACCTCTGGGTACAGTCACCAGGCCTTTCTTCCGAGGTGCTTCTGTGTACAGTCGCCAGGCCTTCCTTCCGAGGTACCCCTGGGTACAGTCACCAGGCCTTCCTTCCGAGGTACCTCTGACTACAGTCACCAGGCCTTTCTTCCGAGGTACGTCTGGGTACAGTCTCCAGGCCTTCCTTCCGAAGTACCTGTGGGTACAGTCATCAGGACTAGTTTCCGAGGTACCTCTGGGTACACTCACCAGGCCGTTCTTACGAGGTACCTCTGGTCACAGTCTCCAGTCGTTCCTTCTGAGGTACCTATGGGTACAATCACCAGGCGTTCCTTCAGAATTAGCTCTGGGTACAGTGACCAGGCCTTCCTTCCGAGGTACCTCTGGGTACAGTCACCAGGCCTTCCTTCTCAGGTACCTCTGGGTACAGTCACGAGGTATTTCTTTTGAGGTATCTCTGAGTACAGTCACCAGGACTTCCTTTCCAGGTACCTCTGGGTACAGTCAGCAGGGCTTCTTTCCGAGGTACCTCTGGGTAGTGTCATCAGGCATTTCTTCCCAGGTACCTCTGGGTACAGTCACCAGGCCTTCCTTCCGAGGTACCTCTGACTACAGTCACCAGGCCTTTCTTCCGAGGTACGTCTGGGTACAGTCTCCAGGCCTTCCTTCCGAAGTACCTGTTGGTACTGTCATCAGGACTAGTTTCCGAGGTACCTCTGGGTACACTCACCAGGCCGTTTTGCGAGGTACCTCTGGTTACAGTCTCCAGTCGTTCCTTCTGAGGTACCTATGGGTACAGTCACCAGGCGTTCCTTCAGAGGTACCTCTGGGTACAGTGAAAGGCCTTCCTTCTGAGGTACCTCTGGGTACAGTCACTCTGCCTTTTTTCTCAGTTCTCTCTGGGTACAGTCAGCAGGCCTTTCTTCCGAGGTCCCTCTGGGTACAGTCAACGGCCTTCCTTCTGAGGTACCTCTGGGTACAGCACCCGGGCTTATTTCTGAGGTCCCTCTGGGTACAGTCACCAGGCCTTCCTTCCGAGGTACCTCTGAGTGCTGTCACCAAGTCTTCCTTCCGAGGTACCTCTGGATAAAGTCACTAGGCCTTCCCTCCGAGATTCCTCTGGGTACAGTCACCAGTCCTTCGTTCGGAGGTACCTCCGGGTATAGTCACCAGACCATCCTTCCGAGGTACATCTGGGTACACTCACCAGACCTTTTTCCGCGGTACCTCTGAGTACAGTCACCAGGCATTCCTTCTGAGGTACCTCTGGGTACAGTCACCAGGCCTTCCTTCCGAGGTACCTCTGGGTACAGTCACCACGCCTTCCTTCTGAGATACCTCTGGGTACAGTCAACAGGGCTTCCTTCTGCGGTACTTCCGAGTACAGTCACCAGGCCTTCCTTCCCAGGTACTTCTGAGTACCGTCACCAAGCATTTCTTCCGAGGTCCCTCTGGGTACGGTCCCCAGACCTTCCTTCCGACGTACCTCTGGGCGCGGTCACCAGGCCTTCCTTCCGAGGTACATCTGTGTACAGTCACCAGGCATTCCTTCTAAGTTATCTCTGGGTAAAGTCCCCAGGCCTTCCTTCTGCGGTACCTCTGAGTACAGTCACCAGGACTTTCTTCCGAGGTGCGTCTGGGTACATTCACCAGGCCTTCCTTCCGAGGTACCCCTGGGTACAGTCACCAGGCCTTCCTTACGAGGTACCTCTGACTACAGTCACCAGGCCTTCCTTCCGAGGTACCTCTGACTACAGTCACCAGGCCATCCTTCCGAGGTACCTCTGGGTACACTCACCAGGCCTTTTTTCCGCGGTACCTCTGAGTACAGTCACCAGGCATTCCTTCTCAGGTACCTCTGGGTACAGTCACCAGGCCTTCCTTACGAGTTACCTCTGGGTACAGTCACCAGGCCTTCCTTCTGAGATACCCCTGGGTACAGTCACCAGGCCTTCCTTCTGCGGTACCTCCGAGTACTGTCACCAGGCCTTCCTTCCCAGGTACTTCTAAGTACCGTCACCAAGCATTTCTTTCGAGGTACCTCTGGGTACGGTCACCAGGCCTTCCTTCCGAAGCACTTCTCAGTTAAGCCACCAGGCTTTCCTTCCGAAGTACCTCTGGGTACAATCACCAGGCGCTCCTTCTGAGTTAGCTCTGGGTACAGTCACTAGGCCTTCCTTCCGAGGTACCTCTGGGTACAGTCACCAGGCCTTCCTTCCGAGGTACCCCTGGGTACAGACACCAGGCCTTTCTTCCGAGGTACCTCTGACTACAGTCACCAGGCCTTTCTTCCGAGGTACGTCTGGGTACAGTCTCCAGGCCTTCCTTCCGAAGTACCTGTGGGTACAGTCATCAGGACTAGTTTCCGAGGTACCTCTGGGTACACTCACCAGGCCGTTCTTACGAGGTACCTCTGGTTACAGTCTCCAGTCGTTCCTTCTGAGGTACCTATGGGTACAATCACCAGGCGTTCCTTCAGGGGTACCTCTGGGTACAGTCAAAGGCCTTCCTTCTGAGGTCCCTCTGGGTACAGTCACTCTGCCTTCTTTCTCAGTTCCCTCTGGGTACAGTCAGCAGGCCTTTCTTCCGAGGTCCCTCTGGGTACAGTCAACGGCCTTCCTTCTGAGGTACCTCTGGGTACAGCACCCGGGCTTATTTCTGAGGTCCCTCTGGGTACAGTCACCAGGCCTTCCTTCCGAGGTACCTCTTAGTGCTGTCACCAAGTCTTCCTTCCGAGGTACCTCTGGGTAAAGTCACTAGGCCTTCCCTCCGAGATTCCTCTGGGTACAGTCACCAGTCCTTCGTTCGGAGGTTCCTCCGGGTATAGTCACCAGACCATCCTTCCGAGGTACATCTGGGTACACTCACCAGACCTTTTTCCGCGGTACCTCTGAGTACAGTCACCAGGCATTCCTTCTGAGGTACCTCTGGGTACAGTCACCAGGCCTTCCTTCCGAGGTACCTCTGGGTACAGTCACCATGCCTTCCTTCTGAGATACCTCTGGGTACAGTCAACAGGGCTTCCTTCTGCGGTACCTCCGAGTACAGTCACTAGGTCTTTCTTCTGAGTTAGCTCTGGGTACAGTCACCAGGCCTTTCTTCCGAGGTACTTCTGTGTACAGTCACCAGGCCTTCCTTTCGGAGGTATCTCTAGGAACAATCACCAGGCCTTCCTTCTGAGGTACCTCTGGGTACAGTCACCAGGGATTCCTCCCGAGGTACCTCTGTTTAGAGTCACCAGGCATTTCTTCCGAGTTACCTCTGGGTACAGTCACCAGGCCTTCCTTCGGAGGTAACTCTGGCTACAGTCAGCAGGCCTTCCTTCCGAGGTACCTCTGGTTACAGTCACCAGGCTTTCCTTGGGAGTTACCCTGGGTACAGTCACCACTCCTTTCTTCCGAGTTATCTCTAGGTACAGTCACCAGGCCTTCCTTCCGACGTACCTCTGGGTACAGTCACCAGGCCTTCCTTCCGAGGTACCTCTGGGTACAGTCACACGGCCTTCTTTCTCAGTTCCCTCTGGGTACAGTCACCAGGCCTTTCTGCCGAGGTCCCTCTGGGTACAGTCAACCGCCTTCCTTCTGAGGTACCTCTGGGTACAGCACCCGGGCTTATTTCTGAGGTCCCTCTGGGTACAGTCACCAGGCCTTCCTTCCGAAGTACCTCTGGGTACAATCACCAGGCGCTCCTTCTGAGTTAGCTCTGGGTACAGTCACCAGGCCTTCCTTTCAGAGGTATCTCTAGGAACAATCACCAGGCCTTCCTTCTGAGGTACCTCTGGGTACAGTCACGAGGTCTTTCTTCTGAGTTAGCTCTGGGTACAGTCACCAGGCCTTTCTTCCGAGGTACTTCTGTGTACAGTCACCAGGCCTTCCTTTCGGAGGTATCTCTAGGAACAATCACCAGGCCTTCCTTCTGAGGTACCTCTGGGTACAGTCACCAGGCCTTCCTTCGGAGGTAACTCTGGCTACAGTCAGCAGGCCTTCCTTCCGAGGTACCTCTGGTTACAGTCACCAGGCTTTCCTTGGGAGTTACCCTGGGTACAGTCACCACTCCTTTCTTCCGAGTTATCTCTAGGTACAGTCACCAGGCCTTCCTTCCGACGTACCTCTGGGTACAGTCACCAGGCCTTCCTTCCGAGGTACCTCTGAGTACAGTCACCCGGCCTTTCTTAAGGGGTACGTCTGGGTAGAGTCATCAGGCCTTCCTTCTGAGGTACTTCTCGGAACAGTCAGCAGGCCTTTCTTCCGAGGTACCTCTGGCTGCAGTCACCTGGCTTTCCTTGGGAGATGCCCTGGGTACAGTCACCACGCCTCATTCGGACTTACCTCTAGGTACAGTCACCAAGCCTTCCTTCCGAGGTTCCCCTGGGTACAGTCACCAGGCCTTCGTTTCGGAGGTATCTCTAGGAACAATCACCAGGCCTTCCTTCTGAGGTACCTCTGGGTACAGTCACCAGGGATTCCTCCCGAGGTACCTCTGTTTAGAGTCACCAGGCATTTCTTCCGAGTTACCTCTGGGTACAGTCACCAGGCCTTCCTTCGGAGGTAACTCTGGCTACAGTCAGCAGGCCTTCCTTCCGAGGTACCTCTGGTTACAGTCACCGGGCTTTCCTTGGGAGTTACCCTGGGTACAGTCACCACTCCTTTCTTCCGAGTTATCTCTAGGTACAGTCACCAGGCCTTCCTTCCGACGTACCTCTGGGTACAGTCACCAGGCCTTCCTTCCGAGGTACCTCTGAGTACAGTCACCCGGCCTTTCTGAAGGGGTACGTCTGGGTAGAGTCATCAGGCCTTCCTTCTGAGGTACTTCTCGGAACAGTCAGCAGGCCTTTCTTCCGAGGTACCTCTGGCTGCAGTCACCTGGCTTTCCTTGGGAGATGCCCTGGGTAGAGTCACCACGCCTCATTCGGACTTACCTCTAGGTACAGTTACCAGGCCTTCCTTCCGAGGTTCCCCTGAGTACAGTCACCAGGCCTTCCTTCTCAGGTACCTCTGGGTACAGTCACGAGGTATTTCTTCTGAGGTACCTCTGAGTACAGTCACCAGGCCTTCCTTCGGAGGTACCTCCGGGTATAGTCACCAGACCATCCTTCCGAGGTACATCTGGGTACACTCACCAGACCTTTTTCCGCGGTACCTCTGAGTACAGTCACCAGGCATTCCTTCTGAGGTACCTCTGGGTACAGTCACCAGGCCTTCCTTCCGAGGTACCTCTGGGTACAGTCACCAGGCCTTCCTTCTGAGATACCTCTGGGTACAGTCAACAGGGCTTCCTTCTGCGGTACCTCCGAGTACAGTCACCAGGCCTTCCTTCCCAGGTACTTCTGAGTACCGTCACCAAGCATTTCTTCCGAGGTCCCTCTGGGTACGGTCCCCAGACCTTCCTTCCGACGTACCTCTGGGCGCGGTCATCAGGCCTTCCTTCCGAGGTACATCTGTGTACAGTCACCAGGCATTCCTTCTAAGTTATCTCCGGGTAAAGTCCCCAGGCCTTCCTTCTGTGGTACCTTTGAGTACAGTCACCAGAACTTTCTTCCGAGGTGCGTCTGGGTACACTCACCAGGCCTTCCTTCCGAGGAACCTCTCGGTGCAGTCACCAGGCCTTCCTTCCGAAGTAACTCTGGGTACAGTCACAAGACCTTCCCTCCGAGGTACCTCTGAGTACACTCACCAGGACTTTCTTCCGAGGTACGTCTGGGTACTGTCACCAGGCATTCCTTCTGCGGTACCTCGGAGTACAGTCACCAGGCCTTCCTTCCCAGGTACCTCTGAGTGCTGTCACCAAGCCTTCCTTCCGAGGTATCTCTGGGTACGCTCAACAGGCCTTCCTTCCGATGTACCTCTGGGTACAATCCCCAGGCCTTCCTTCCGAGGTACCTGTGGGTACAGTCACCAGGCATTCCTTCCGAAGTACCTCTGGGTATAGTCACCATGCCTTTCTTCTGAGGTGCTTCTTGGTACAGTCACCAGGTCTTTCTTCTGAAGTATCGCCGGGTACAGTCACCAGCTCTTCCTTCCGAGGTATCTCTGTGTACAGTCACCAGGCATTTCTTAAGAGGGAACTCTGGGTACAATCACCAGGTTTTCATTCTGAGGTACCGCTGGGTACAGTCACCAGGCCTTCCATCTGAGGTTCCTGTGGGTACACCCACCAGGCCTTCCTTCTCAGGTACCTCTGGGTACAGTAACCAGGCCTTCCTTCCGTGGCCACTCTTAATACAGTCACCAGGCCTTTCTTCAGAGATACGTCTGGGTATAGTTACCAGGCCTTCCTTCCGAGGTACTTCTGGGTACAGTCACCAGGCCTTTCTTCCAAGGTACGTCTGGGTACGGACACCAGGCCTTCCTTCCGAGGTACCTCTGGGAATGGTCACCAGGCCTTCCTTCCGATGTACCTCTGGGTATAGTCCCCAGGCCTTCCTTCCGAGGTACCTCTTAGTACAGTCATCAGGCTTTGTTTCCGAGGTACCTCTGGGTAGAGTCACCAGGCCTTTCTTCCGAGGTACGTCTGGGTACAGTCTCCAGGCCTTCCTTCCGAAGTACCTGTTGGTACTGTCATCAGGACTAGTTTCCGAGGTACCTCTGGGTACACTCACCAGGCCGTTTTGCGAGGTACCTCTGGTTACAGTCTCCAGTCGTTCCTTCTGAGGTACCTATGGGTACAGTCACCAGGCGTTCCTTCAGAGGTACCTCTGGGTACAGTGAAAGGCCTTCCTTCTGAGGTACCTCTGGGTACAGTCACCCTGCCTTTTTTCTCAGTTCTCTCTGGGTACAGTCAGCAGGCCTTTCTTCCGAGGTCCCTCTGGGTACAGTCAACGGCCTTCCTTCTGAGGTACCTCTGAGTACAGCACCCGGGCTTATTTCTGAGGTCCCTCTGGGTACAGTCACCAGGCCTTCCTTCCGAGGTACCTCTGAGTGCTGTCACCAAGTCTTCCTTCCGAGGTACCTCTGGGTAAAGTCACTAGGCCTTCCCTCCGAGATTCCTCTGGGTACAGTCACCAGTCCTTCGTTCGGAGGTACCTCCGGGTATAGTCACCAGACCATCCTTCCGAGGTACATCTGGGTACACTCACCAGACGTTTTTCCGCGGTACCTCTGAGTACAGTCACCAGGCATTCCTTCTGAGGTACCTCTGGGTACAGTCACCAGGCCTTCCTTCCGAGGTACCTCTGGGTACAGTCACCACGCCTTCCTTCTGAGATACCTCTGGGTACAGTCAACAGGGCTTCCTTCTGCGGTACTTCCGAGTACAGTCACCAGGCCTTCCTTCCCAGGTACTTCTAAGTACCGTCACCAAGCATTTCTTTCGAGGTACCTCTGGGTACGGTCACCAGGCCTTCCTTCCGAAGCACTTCTCAGTTAAGCCACCAGGGTTTCCTTCCGAAGTACCTCTGGGTAAAATCACCAGGCGCTCCTTCTGAGTTAGTTCTGGGTACAGTCACTAGGCCTTCCTTCCGAGGTACCTCTGGGTACAGTCACCAGGCCTTTCTTCCGAGGTGCTTCTGTGTACAGTCGCCAGGCCTTCCTTCCGAGGTACCCCTGGGTACAGTCACCAGGCCTTCCTTCCGAGGTACCTCTGACTACAGTCACCAGGCCTTTCTTCCGAGGTACGTCTGGGTACAGTCTCCAGGCCTTCCTTCCGAAGTACCTGTGGGTACAGTCATCAGGACTAGTTTCCGAGGTACCTCTGGGTACACTCACCAGGCCGTTCTTACGAGGTACCTCTGGTCACAGTCTCCAGTCGTTCCTTCTGAGGTACCTATGGGTACAATCACCAGGCGTTTCTTCAGAATTAGCTCTGGGTACAGTGACCAGGCCTTCCTTCCGAGGTACCTCTGGGTACAGTCACCAGGCCTTCCTTCTCAGGTACCTCTGGGTACAGTCAACGGCCTTCCTTCTGAGGTACCTCTGGGTACAGCACCCGGGCTTATTTCTGAGGTCCCTCTGGGTACAGTCACCAGGCCTTCCTTCCGAGGTACCTCTGAGTGCTGTCACCAAGTCTTCCTTCCGAGGTACCTCTGGGTAAAGTCACTAGGCCTTCCCTCCGAGATTCCTCTGGGTACAGTCACCAGTCCTTCGTTCGGAGGTTCCTCCGGGTATAGTCACCAGACCATCCTTCCGAGGTACATCTGGGTACACTCACCAGACCTTTTTCCGCGGTACCTCTGAGTACAGTCACCAGGCATTCCTTCTGAGGTACCTCTGGGTACAGTCACCAGGCCTTCCTTCCGAGGTACCTCTGGGTACAGTCACCACGCCTTCCTTCTGAGATACCTCTGGGTACAGTCAACAGGGCTTCCTTCTGCGGTACTTCCGAGTACAGTCACCAGGCCTTCCTTCCCAGGTACTTCTGAGTACCGTCACCAAGCATTTCTTCCGAGGTCCCTCTGGGTACGGTCCCCAGACCTTCCTTCCGACGTACCTCTGGGCGCGGTCACCAGGCCTTCCTTCCGAGGTACATCTGTGTACAGTCACCAGGCATTCCTTCTAAGTTATCTCTGGGTAAAGTCCCCAGGCCTTCCTTCTGCGGTACCTCTGAGTACAGTCACCAGGACTTTCTTCCGAGGTGCGTCTGGGTACACTCACCAGGCCTTCCTTCCGAGGTACCCCTGGGTACAGTCACCAGGCCTTCCTTACGAGGTACCTCTGACTACAGTCACCAGGCCTTCCTTCCGAGGTACCTCTGACTACAGTCACCAGGCCATCCTTCCGAGGTACCTCTGGGTACACTCACCAGGCCTTTTTTCCGCGGTACCTCTGAGTACAGTCACCAGGCATTCCTTCTCAGGTACCTCTGGGTACAGTCACCAGGCCTTCCTTACGAGTTACCTATGGGTACAGTCACCAGGCCTTCCTTCTGAGATACCCCTGGGTACAGTCACCAGGCCTTCCTTCTGCGGTACCTCCGAGTACTGTCACCAGGCCTTCCTTCCCAGGTATTTCTAAGTACCGTCACCAAGCATTTCTTTCGAGGTACCTCTGGGTACGGTCACCAGGCCTTCCTTCCGAAGCACTTCTCAGTTAAGCCACCAGGCTTTCCTTCCGAAGTACCTCTGGGTACAATCACCAGGCGCTCCTTCTGAGTTAGCTCTGGGTACAGTCACTAGGCCTTCCTTCCGAGGTACCTCTGGGTACAGTCACCAGGCCTTCCTTCCGAGGTACCTCTGACTACAGTCACCAGGCCTTTCTTCCGAGGTACGTCTGGGTACAGTCTCCAGGCCTTCCTTCCGAAGTACCTGTGGGTACAGTCATCAGGACTAGTTTCCGAGGTACCTCTGGGTACACTCACCAGGCCGTTCTTACGAGGTACCTCTGGTTACAGTCTCCAGTCGTTCCTTCTGAGGTACCTATGGGTACAATCACCAGGCGTTCCTTCAGGGGTACCTCTGGGTACAGTGAAAGGCCTTCCTTCTGAGGTCCCTCTGGGTACAGTCACTCTGCCTTCTTTCTCAGTTCCCTCTGGGTACAGTCAGCAGGCCTTTCTTCCGAGGTCCCTCTGGGTACAGTCAACGGCCTTCCTTCTGAGGTACCTCTGGGTACAGCACCCGGGCTTATTTCTGAGGTCCCTCTGGGTACAGTCACCAGGCCTTCCTTCCGAGGTACCTCTAGGTACAATCACCAGGCCTTCCTTCTGAGGTACCTCTGGGTACAGTCACGAGGTCTTTCTTCTGAGTTAGCTCTGGGTACAGTCACCAGGCCTTTCTTCCGAGGTACTTCTGTGTACAGTCACCAGGCCTTCCTTTCGGAGGTATCTCTAGGAACAATCACCAGGCCTTCCTTCTGAGGTACCTCTGGGTACAGTCACCAGGCCTTCCTTCGGAGGTAACTCTGGCTACAGTCAGCAGGCCTTCCTTCCGAGGTACCTCTGGTTACAGTCACCAGGCTTTCCTTGGGAGTTACCCTGGGTACAGTCACCACTCCTTTCTTCCGAGTTATCTCTAGGTACAGTCACCAGGCCTTCCTTCCGACGTACCTCTGGGTACAGTCACCAGGCCTTCCTTCCGAGGTACCTCTGAGTACAGTCACCCGGCCTTTCTTAAGGGGTACGTCTGGGTAGAGTCATCAGGCCTTCCTTCTGAGGTACTTCTCGGAACAGTCAGCAGGCCTTTCTTCCGAGGTACCTCTGGCTGCAGTCACCTGGCTTTCCTTGGGAGATGCCCTGGGTACAGTCACCACGCCTCATTCGGACTTACCTCTAGGTACAGTCACCAAGCCTTCCTTCCGAGGTTCCCCTGGGTACAGTCACCAGGCCTTCGTTTCGGAGGTATCTCTAGGAACAATCACCAGGCCTTCCTTCTGAGGTACCTCTGGGTACAGTCACCAGGGATTCCTCCCGAGGTACCTCTGTTTAGAGTCACCAGGCATTTCTTCCGAGTTACCTCTGGGTACAGTCACCAGGCCTTCCTTCGGAGGTAACTCTGGCTACAGTCAGCAGGCCTTCCTTCCGAGGTACCTCTGGTTACAGTCACCGGGCTTTCCTTGGGAGTTACCCTGGGTACAGTCACCACTCCTTTCTTCCGAGTTATCTCTAGGTACAGTCACCAGGCCTTCCTTCCGACGTACCTCTGGGTACAGTCACCAGGCCTTCCTTCCGAGGTACCTCTGAGTACAGTCACCCGGCCTTTCTGAAGGGGTACGTCTGGGTAGAGTCATCAGGCCTTCCTTCTGAGGTACTTCTCGGAACAGTCAGCAGGCCTTTCTTCCGAGGTACCTCTGGCTGCAGTCACCTGGCTTTCCTTGGGAGATGCCCTGGGTACAGTCACCACGCCTCATTCGGACTTACCTCTAGGTACAGTCACCAGGCCTTCCTTCCGAGGTTCCCCTGGGTACAGTCACCAGGCCTTCCTTCCGAGGTACCTCCGGGTATAGTCACCAGACCATCCTTCCGAGGTACATCTGGGTACACTCACCAGACCTTTTTCCGCGGTACCTCTGAGTACAGTCACCAGGCATTCCTTCTGAGGTACCTCTGGGTACAGTCACCATGCCTTCCTTCTGAGATACCTCTGGGTACAGTCAACACGGCTTCCTTCTGCGGTACCTCCGAGTACAGTCACCAGGCCTTCCTTCCCAGGTACTTCTGAGTACCGTCACCAAGCATTTCTTCCGAGGTCCCTCTGGGTACGGTCCCCAGACCTTCCTTCCGACGTACCTCTGGGCGCGGTCACCAGGCCTTCCTTCCGAGGTACATCTGTGTACAGTCACCAGGCATTCCTTCTAAGTTATCTCCGGGTAAAGTCCCCAGGCCTACCTTCTGCGGTACCTTTGAGTACAGTCACCAGAACTTTCTTCCGAGGTGCGTCTGGGTACACTCACCAGGCCTTCCTTCCGAGGAACCTCTCGGTGCAGTCACCAGGCCTTCCTTCCGAAGTAACTCTGGGTACAGTCACAAGACCTTCCCTCCGAGGTACCTCTGAGTACACTCACCAGGACTTTCTTCCGAGGTACGTCTGGGTACTGTCACCAGGCATTCCTTCTGCGGTACCTCGGAGTACAGTCACCAGGCCTTCCTTCCCAGGTACCTCTGAGTGCTGTCACCAAGCCTTCCTTCCGAGGTATCTCTGGGTACGCTCAACAGGCCTTCCTTCCGATGTACCTCTGGGTACAATCCCCAGGCCTTCCTTCTGAGGTACCTGTGGGTACAGTCACCAGGCATTCCTTCCGAAGTACCTCTGGGTATAGTCACCATGCCTTTCTTCTGAGGTGCTTCTTGGTACAGTCACCAGGTCTTTCTTCTGAAGTATCGCCGGGTACAGTCACCAGCTCTTCCTTCCGAGGTATCTCTGTGTACAGTCACCAGGCATTTCTTAAGAGGGAACTCTGGGTACAATCACCAGGTTTTCATTCTGAGGTACCGCTGGGTACAGTCACCAGGCCTTCCATCTGAGGTTCCTGTGGGTACACCCACCAGGCCTTCCTTCTCAGGTACCTCTGGGTACAGTAACCAGGCCTTCCTTCCGTGGCCACTCTTAATACAGTCACCAGGCCTTTCTTCAGAGATACGTCTGGGTATAGTTACCAGGCCTTCCTTCCGAGGTACTTCTGGGTACAGTCACCAGGCCTTTCTTCCAAGGTACGTCTGGGTACGGACACCAGGCCTTCCTTCCGAGGTACCTCTGGGAATGGTCACCAGGCCTTCCTTCCGATGTACCTCTGGGTATAGTCCCCAGGCCTTCCTTCCGAGGTACCTCTTAGTACAGTCATCAGGCTTTGTTTCCGAGGTACCTCTGGGTAGAGTCACCAGGCCTTTCTTCCGAGGTACGTCTGGGTACAGTCTCCAGGCCTTCCTTCCGAAGTACCTGTTGGTACTGTCATCAGGACTAGTTTCCGAGGTACCTCTGGGTACACTCACCAGGCCGTTTTGCGAGGTACCTCTGGTTACAGTCTCCAGTCGTTCCTTCTGAGGTACCTATGGGTACAGTCACCAGGCGTTCCTTCAGAGGTACCTCTGGGTACAGTGAAAGGCCTTCCTTCTGAGGTACCTCTGGGTACAGTCACCCTGCCTTTTTTCTCAGTTCTCTCTGGGTACAGTCAGCAGGCCTTTCTTCCGAGGTCCCTCTGGGTACAGTCAACGGCCTTCCTTCTGAGGTACCTCTGGGTACAGCACCCGGGCTTATTTCTGAGGTCCCTCTGGGTACAGTCACCAGGCCTTCCTTCCGAGGTACCTCTGAGTGCTGTCACCAAGTCTTCCTTCCGAGGTACCTCTGGGTAGAGTCACTAGGCCTTCCCTCCGAGATTCCTCTGGGTACAGTCACCAGTCCTTCGTTCGGAGGTACCTCCGGGTATAGTCACCAGACCATCCTTCCGAGGTACATCTGGGTACACTCACCAGACCTTTTTCCGCAGTACCTCTGAGTACAGTCACCAGGCATTCCTTCTGAGGTACCTCTGGGTACAGTCACCAGGCCTTCCTTCCGAGGTACCTCTGGGTACAGTCACCACGCCTTCCTTCTGAGATACCTCTGGGTACAGTAAACAGGGCTTCCTTCTGCGGTACTTCCGAGTACACTCACCAGGCCTTCCTTCCCAGGTACTTCTGAGTACCGTCACCAAGCATTTCTTCCGAGGTCCCTCTGGGTACGGTCCCCAGACCTTCCTTCCGACGTACCTCTGGGCGCGGTCACCAGGCCTTCCTTCCGAGGTACATCTGTGTACAGTCACCAGGCATTCCTTCTAAGTTATCTCTGGGTAAAGTCCCCAGGCTTTCCTTCTGCGGTACCTCTGAGTACAGTCACCAGGACTTTCTTCCGAGGTGCGTCTGGGTACACTCACCAGGCCTTCCTTCCGAGGTACCCCTGGGTACAGTCACCAGGCCTTCCTTACGAGGTACCTCTGACTACAGTCACCAGGCCTTCCTTCCGAGGTACCTCTGACTACAGTCACCAGGCCATCCTTCCGAGGTACCTCTGGGTACACTCACCAGGCCTTTTTTCCGCGGTACCTCTGAGTACAGTCACCAGGCATTCCTTCTCAGGTACCTCTGGGTACAGTCACCAGGCCTTCCTTACGAGTTACCTCTGAGTACAGTCACCAGGCCTTCCTTCTGAGATACCCCTGGGTACAGTCACCAGGCCTTCCTTCTGCGGTACCTCCGAGTACTGTCACCAGGCCTTCCTTCCCAGGTACTTCTAAGTACCGTCACCAAGCATTTCTTTCGAGGTACCTCTGGGTACGGTCACCAGGCCTTCCTTCCGAAGCACTTCTGAGTTAAGCCACCAGGGTTTCTTTCCGAAGTACCTCTGGGTAAAATCACCAGGCGCTCCTTCTGAGTTAGCTCTGGGTACAGTCACTAGGCCTTCCTTCCGAGGTACCTCTGGGTACAGTCACCAGGCCTTTCTTCCGAGGTGCTTCTGTGTACAGTCGCCAGGCCTTCCTTCCGAGGTACCCCTGCGTACAGACACCAGGCCTTCCTTCCGAGGTACCTCTGACTACAGTCACCAGGCCTTTCTTCCGAGGTACGTCTGGGTACAGTCTCCAGGCCTTCCTTCCGAAGTACCTGTGGGTACAGTCATCAGGACTAGTTTCCGAGGTACCTCTGGGTACACTCACCAGGCCGTTCTTACGAGGTACCTCTGGTCACAGTCTCCAGTCGTTCCTTCTGAGGTACCTATGGGTACAATCACCAGGCGTTCCTTCAGGGGTACCTCTGGGTACAGTGAAAGGCCTTCCTTCTGAGGTACCTCTGGGTACAGTCACTCTGCCTTCTTTCTCAGTTCCCTCTGGGTACAGTCAGCAGGCCTTTCTTCCGAGGTCCCTCTGGGTACAGTCAACGGCCTTCCTTCTGAGGTACCTCTGGGTACAGCACCCGGGCTTATTTCTGAGGTCCCTCTGGGTACAGTCACCAGGCCTTCCTTCTGAGGTACCTCTGGGTACAGTCACGAGGTCTTTCTTCTGAGTTAGCTCTGGGTACAGTCACCAGGCCTTTCTTCCGAGGTACTTCTGTGTACAGTCACCAGGCCTTCCTTTCAGAGGTATCTCTAGGAACAATCACCAGGCCTTCCTTCTGAGGTACCTCTGGGTGCAGTCACCAGGGATTCCTCCCGAGGTACCTCTGTTTAGAGTCACCAGGCATTTCTTCCGCGTTACCTCTGGGTACAGTCACCAGGCCTTCCCTCTGAGGTACCTTTGGATACAGTCACCAGCCCTTGTTTCCGAGGTAAGTCTGTGTACCCTCACCAGACCTTTCTTACGAGGTACCTGCGGGTACAGTCACCAGGCTTTCCTTCTGAGTACGTACGGGTAGAGTCAACAGGCCTTCCTTCAGAGGTATCTCTGGGTACAGTCACACGGCCTTCTTTCTGAGGTCCCTCTGGGAACAGTCTCTAGGCCTTTCTTCTGAGGTACCTCTGGGTACAGTCACCAGGCCTTTCTCACGAAGTAACTCTGGGTACAGTCACCAGGCATTCCTTCAGAGTTAGCTCTGGGTACAGTGAC
Source organism: Loxodonta africana (assembly GCF_030014295.1). Taxonomy (NCBI): domain Eukaryota; kingdom Metazoa; phylum Chordata; class Mammalia; order Proboscidea; family Elephantidae; genus Loxodonta; species Loxodonta africana. The sequence continues at coordinate 731,445 of NW_026975550.1, forward strand.
CAGGCCTTCCTTCCGAGGTACCTCTGAGTACAGTCATCATGCCTTCCTTCTGAGGTACCACTGGGTACAGTCACGAGGTTTTTCTTCTGGGGTACCTCTGAGTACAGTCACCAGGCCTTTCTTCGGAGGTACGTCTGGGTAGTCACCAGGCCTTCCTTCCAAGGTACCTCTGGGTAGAGTCACCAGGCCTTCCTTCCGAGGTACCTCTGGGTACACTCACCAGGCCTTTTTTCCACGGTACCTCTGAGTACAGTCACCAGGCATTCCTTCTGCGGTACCTCTGGGTACAGTCACCAGGTCTTGCTTCTGAGATACCTCTGGGTACAGTCACCGGGCCTTCCTTCCGAGGTACCTTTGGGTACAGTCTCTGGACCTTCCTTCCGAGGTATCTCTGGGTAAAGTCACTATGCCCTCCCTCCGAGATACCTCTGGGTACAGTCACCAGTCCTTCCTTCGGAGGTACCTCTGGGTATAGTCACCAGGCCATCCTTCCGAGGTACCTCTGGGTACACTCACCAGGCCTTTTTTCCGCGGTACCTCTGAGTACAGTCACCAGGCATTGTTTCTCAGGTACCTCTGGGTACAGTCACCAGGCCTTCCTTACGAGTTACCTCTGGGTACAGTCACCAGGCCTTCCTTCTGAGATACCCCTGGGTACAGTCACCAGGCCTTCCTTCTGCGGTACCTCCGAGTACTGTCACCAGGCCTTCCTTCCCAGGTACTTCTAAGTACCGTCACCAAGCATTTCTTTCGAGGTACCTCTGGGTACGGTCACCAGGCCTTCCTTCCCAGGCACTTCTGAGTTAAGCCACCAGGCTTTCCTTCCGAAGTACCTCTGGGTACAATCACCAGGCGCTCCTTCTGAGTTAGCTCTGGGTACAGTCACTAGGCCTTCCTTCCGAGGTACCTCTGGGTACAGTCACCAGGCCTTTCTTCCGAGGTGCTTCTGTGTACAGTCGCCAGGCCTTCCTTCCGAGGTACCCCTGGGTACAGTCACCAGGCCTTCCTTCCGAGGTACCTCTGACTACAGTCACCAGGCCTTTCTTCCGAGGTACGTCTGGGTACAGTCTCCAGGCCTTCCTTCCGAAGTACCTGTGGGTACAGTCATCAGGACTAGTTTCCGAGGTACCTCTGGGTACACTCACCAGGCCGTTCTTACGAGGTACCTCTGGTTACAGTCTCCAGTCGTTCCTTCTGAGGTACCTATGGGTACAATCACCAGGCGTTCCTTCAGGGGTACCTCTGGGTACAGTCAAAGGCCTTCCTTCTGAGGTCCCTCTGGGTACAGTCACTCTGCCTTCTTTCTCTGTTCCCTCTGGGTACAGTCAGCAGGCCTTTCTTCCGAGGTCCCTCTGGGTACAGTCAACGGCCTTCCTTCTGAGGTACCTCTGGGTACAGCACCCGGGCTTATTTCTGAGGTCCCTCTGGGTACAGTCACCAGGCCTTCCTACCGAGGTACCTCTAGGTACAATCACCAGGCCTTCCTTCTGAGGTACCTCTGGGTACAGTCACGAGGTCTTTCTTCTGAGTTAGCTCTGGGTACAGTCACCAGGCCTTTCTTCCGAGGTACTTCTGTGTACAGTCACCAGGCCTTCCTTTCGGAGGTATCTCTAGGAACAATCACCAGGCCTTCCTTCTGAGGTACCTCTGGGTACAGTCACCAGGGATTCCTCCCGAGGTACCTCTGTTTAGAGTCACCAGGCATTTCTTCCGAGTTACCTCTGGGTACAGTCACCAGGCCTTCCTTCGGAGGTAACTCTGGCTACAGTCAGCAGGCCTTCCTTCCGAGGTACCTCTGGTTACAGTCACCAGGCTTTCCTTGGGAGTTACCCTGGGTACAGTCACCACCCCTTTCTTCCGAGTTATCTCTAGGTACAGTCACCAGGCCTTCCTTCCGACGTACCTCTGGGTACAGTCACCAGGCCTTCCTTCCGAGGTACCTCTGAGTACAGTCACCCGGCCTTTCTGAAGGGGTACGTCTGGGTAGAGTCATCAGGCCTTCCTTCTGAGGTACTTCTCGGAACAGTCAGCAGGCCTTTCTTCCGAGGTACCTCTGGCTGCAGTCACCTGGCTTTCCTTGGGAGATACCCTGGGTACAGTCACCACGCCTCTTTCGGAGTTACCTCTAGGTACAGTCACCAGGCCTTCCTTCCGAGGTAGCCCTGGGTACAGTCACCAGGCCTTCCTTCTCAGGTACGTCTGGGTACAGTCACGAGGTATTTCTTCTGAGGTACCTCTGAGGACAGTCACCAGGCCTTCCTTTCCAGGTACCTCTGGGTACAGTCAGCAGGGCTTCCTTCCGAGGTACCTCTGGGTAGTGTCATCAGGCATTTCTTCCCAGGTATCTCTGGGTACAGTCACCAGGCCTTCCTTCCGAGGTACATCTGGGTACAGTAACCAGGCATTCCTTCTAAGGTATCCCTGGGTAAAGTCCCCAGGCCTTCCTTTCGAGGTACCTCTGAATACAGTCACCAGGACTTTCTTCCGAAGTGCGTCTGGGTGCAGTCACCAGGCCTTCCTTCCGAGGTACCTCTGGGTACAAACACCGGGCCTTCCTTTCCAGGTACCTCTGGGTACAGTCACCTGGCCTTCCTTCCGAGGTCCCTCTGGGTAGAGTCAGCAGGCCTTCCTTCCGAGGTACCTCTGAGTACAGTCATCCGGCCTTTATTAAGGGGTACGTTTGGGTAGAGTCAGCAGGCTTTCCTTCTGAGGAACTTCTCGTTACAGTCACCAGGCCTTCCTCCCGAGGTAACTCTGGTTACAGTCACCAGGCTTTCCGTGGGAATTACCCTGGGTACACTCACCACGCCTTTCCTAGGAGTTACCTCTTGGTACAGTCACCAGGCCTTGCTTCTGAGGTACCTCTGGGTACAGTCACCAGGCCTTTCTTACGAGGTACCTCTGGGTACAGTCACCAGGCATTCCTTCAGAATTAGCTCTGGGTACAGTGACCAGGCCTTCCTTCCGAGGTACCTCTGGGTACAGTCACCAGGCCTTCCTTCTCAGGTACCTCTGGGTACAGTCACGAGGTATTTCTTCTGAGGTACCTCTGAGTACAGTCACCAGGACTTCCTTCCAGGTACCTCTGGGTACAGTCAGCAGGGCTTCTTTCCGAGGTACCTCTGGGTAGTGTCATCAGGCATTTCTTCCCAGGTACCTCTGGGTACAGTCACCAGGCCTTCCTTCCGAGGTACCTCTGGGTACAGTCACCAGGCCTTCCTTCCGAGGTACCTCTGACTACAGTCACCAGGCCTTTCTTCCGAGGTACGTCTGGGTAGAGTCTCCAGGCCTTCCTTCCGAAGTACCTGTTGGTACTGTCATCAGGACTAGTTTCCGAGGTACCTCTGGGTACACTCACCAGGCCGTTTTGCGAGGTACCTCTGGTTACAGTCTCCAGTCGTTCCTTCTGAGGTACCTATGGGTACAGTCACCAGGCGTTCCTTCAGAGGTACCTCTGGGTACAGTGAAAGGCCTTCCTTCTGAGGTACCTCTGGGTACAGTCACCCTGCCTTTTTTCTCAGTTCCCTCTGGGTACAGTCCGCAGGCCTTTCTTCCGAGGTCCCTCTGGGTACAGTCAACGGCCTTCCTTCTGAGGTACCTCTGGGTACAGCACCCGGGCTTATTTCTGAGGTCCCTCTGGGTACAGTCACCAGGCCTTTCTTAGGAGGTACCTCTGGGTACAGTCACCGCCCTTCCTTCTGAGGTACCTCTGGGTACAGTCACCCGGGATTATTTCTGAGGTCCCTCTAGGTACAGTCACCAGGCTTTTCTTCCGATCTACCTCTGGGTACAGTCACCAGACCTTCCCTCTGAGGTACCTTTGGATACAGTCACCAGCCCTTGTTTCCGAGGTAAGTCTGTGTACCCTCACCAGACCTTTCTTACGAGGTACCTGTGGGTACACTCACCAGGCTTTCCTTCTGAGGTACCGATGGGTAGAGTCAACAGGCCTTCCTTCAGAGGTATCTCTGGGTACAGTCACACGGCCTTCTTTCTGAGGTCCCTCTGGGAACAGTCTCTAGGCCTTTCTTCTGAGGTACCTCTGGGTACAGTCACCAGGCCTTTCTCACGAGGTACCTCTGGGTACAGTCACCAGGCATTCCTTCAGAGTTAGCTCTGGGTACAGTGACCAGGCCTTCCTTCCGAGGTACCTCTGGGTACAGTCATCATGCCTTCCTTCTGAGGTACCACTGGGTACAGTCACGAGGTTTTTCTTCTGGGGTACCTCTGAGTACAGTCACCAGGCCTTTCTTCGGAGGTACGTCTGGGTAGTCACCAGGCCTTCCTTCCAAGGTACCTCTGGGTAGAGTCACCAGGCCTTCCTTCCGTGGTGCCTCTGTGTACAGTCACGGGGCCTTTCTTCCGAGGTACCTTTGGGTACAGTCTCTGGACCTTCCTTCCGAGGTACCTCTGGGTAAAGTCACTATGCCCTCCCTCCGAGATACCTCTGGGTACAGTCACCAGTCTTTCCTTCGGAGGTACCTCTGGGTATAGTCACCAGGCCATCCTTCCGAGGTACCTCTGGGTACACTCACCAGGCCTTTTTTCCGCGGTACCTCTGAGTACAGTCACCAGGCATTCCTTCTCAGGTACCTCTGGGTACAGTCACCAGGCCTTCCTTCTGAGATACCCCTGGGTACAGTCACCAGGCCTTCCTTCTGCGGTACCTCCGAGTACTGTCACCAGGCCTTCCTTCCCAGGTACTTCTAAGTACCGTCACCAAGCATTTCTTTCGAGGTACCTCTGGGTACGGTCACCAGGCCTTCCTTCCGAGGCACTTCTGAGTTAAGCCACCAGGCTTTCCTTCCGAAGTACCTCTGGGTACAATCACCAGGCGCTCCTTCTGAGTTAGCTCTGGGTACAGTCACTAGGCCTTCCTTCCGAGGTACCTCTGGGTATAGTCACCAGGCCTTTCTTCCGAGGTGCTTCTGTGTACAGTCGCCAGGCCTTCCTTCCGAGGTACCTCTGACTACAGTCACCAGGCCTTTCTTCCGAGGTACGTCTAGGTACAGTCTCCAGGCCTTCCTTCCGAAGTACCTGTGGGTACAGTCATCAGGACTAGTTTCCGAGGTACCTCTGGGTGCACTCACCAGGCCGTTCTTACGAGGTACCTCTGGTTACAGTCTCCAGTCGTTCCTTCTGAGGTACCTATGGGTACAATCACCAGGCGTTCCTTCAGGGGTACCTCTGGGTACAGTGAAAGGCCTTCCTTCTGAGGTCCCTCTGGGTACAGTCACTCTGCCTTCTTTCTCAGTTCCCTCTGGGTACAGTCAGCAGGCCTTTCTTCCGAGGTCCCTCTGGGTACAGTCAACGGCCTTCCTTCTGAGGTACCTCTGGGTACAGCACCCGGGCTTATTTCTGAGGTCCCTCTGGGTACAGTCACCAGGCCTTCCTTCCGAGGTACCTCTAGGTACAATCACCAGGCCTTCCTTCTGAGGTACCTCTGGGTACAGTCACGAGGTCTTTCTTCTGAGTTAGCTCTGGGTACAGTCACCAGGCCTTTCTTCCGAGGTACTTCTGTGTACAGTCACCAGGCCTTCGTTTCGGAGGTATCTCTAGGAACAATCACCAGGCCTTCCTTCTGAGGTACCTCTGGGTACAGTCACCAGGGATTCCTCCCGAGGTACCTCTGTTTAGAGTCACCAAGCATTTCTTCCGAGTTACCTCTGGGTACAGTCACCAGGACTTCCTTCGGAGGTAACTCTGGCTACAGTCAGCAGGCCTTTCTTCCGAGGTACCTCTGGTTACAGTCACCAGGCTTTCCTTGGGAGTTACCCTGGGTACAGTCACCACCCCTTTCTTCCGAGTTATCTCTAGGTACAGTCACCAGGCCTTCCTTCCGACGTACCTCTGGGTACAGTCACCAGGCCTTCCTTCCGAGGTACCTCTGAGTACAGTCACCCGGCCTTTCTGAAGGGGTACGTCTGGGTAGAGTCATCAGGCCTTCCTTCTGAGGTACTTCTCGGAACAGTCAGCAGGCCTTTCTTCCGAGGTACCTCTGGCTGCAGTCACCTGGCTTTCCTTGGGAGATACCCTGGGTACAGTCACCACGCCTCTTTCGGAGTTACCTCTAGGTACAGTCACCAGGCCTTCCTTCCGAGGTACCCCTGGGTACAGTCACCAGGCCTTCCTTCTCAGGTACGTCTGGGTACAGTCACGAGGTATTTCTTCTGAGGTACCTCTGAGGACAGTCACCAGGCCTTCCTTTCCAGGTACCTCTGGGTACAGTCAGCAGGGCTTCCTTCCGAGGTACCTCTGGGTAGTGTCATCAGGCATTTCTTCCCAGGTATCTCTGGGTACAGTCACCAGGCCTTCCTTCCGAGGTACATCTGGGTAAAGTAACCAGGCATTCCTTCTAAGGTATCCCTGGGTAAAGTCCCCAGGCCTTCCTTCCGAGGTACCTCTGAGTACAGTCACCAGGACTTTCTTCCGAAGTGCGTCTGGGTACAGTCACCAGGCCTTCCTTCCGAGGTACCTCTGGGTACAATCACCAGCCCTTCCTTTCCAGGTACCTCTGGGTACAGTCACCTGGCCTTCCTTCCGAGGTCCCTCTGGGTAGAGTCAGCAGGCCTTCCTTCCGAGGTACCTCTGGGTACAATCACGGGCCTTCCTTTCCAGGTACCTCTGGGTACAGTCACCTGGCCTTCCTTCCGAGGTCCCTCTGGGTAGAGTCAGCAGGCCTTCCTTCCGAGGTACCTCTGAGTCCAGTCATCCGGCCTTTATTAAGGGGTACGTTTGGGTAGAGTCATCAGGCTTTCCTTCTGAGGAACTTCTCGTTACAGTCACCAGGCCTTCCTCCCGAGGTAACTCTGGTTACAGTCACCAGGCTTTCCGTGGGAATTACCCTGGGTACACTCACCACGCCTTTCCTACGAGTTACCTCTTGGTACAGTCACCAGGCCTTGCTTCTGAGGTACCTCTGGGTACAGTCACCAGGCCTTTCTTACGAGGTACCTCTGGGTACAGTCACCAGGCATTCCTTCAGAATTAGCTCTGGGTACAGTGACCAGGCCTTCCTTCCGAGGTACCTCTGGGTACAGTCACCAGGCCTTCCTTCTCAGGTACCTCTGGGTACAGTCACGAGGTATTTCTTCTGAGGTACCTCTGAGTACAGTCACCAGGACTTCCTTCCAGGTACCTCTTGGTACAGTCACCAGGCCTTGCTTCTGAGGTACCTCTGGGTACACTCACCACGCCTTTCCTACGAGTTACCTCTTGGTACAGTCACCAGGCCTTGCTTCTGAGGTACCTCTGGGTACAGTCACCAGGCCTTTCTTACGAGGTACCTCTGGGTACAGTCACCAGGCATTCCTTCAGAATTAGCTCTGGGTACAGTGACCAGGCCTTCCTTCCGAGGTACCTCTGGGTACAGTCACCAGGCCTTCCTTCTCAGGTACCTCTGGGTACAGTCACGAGGTATTTCTTCTGAGGTACCTCTGAGTACAGTCACCAGGACTTCCTTCCAGGTACCTCTGGGTACAGTCAGCAGGGCTTCTTTCCGAGGTACCTCTGGGTAGTGTCATCAGGCATTTCTTCCCAGGTACCTCTGGGTACAGTCACCAGGCCTTCCTTCCGAGGTACCTCTGACTACAGTCACCAGGCCTTTCTTCCGAGGTACGTCTGGGTAGAGTCTCCAGGCCTTCCTTCCGAAGTACCTGTTGGTACTGTCATCAGGACTAGTTTCCGAGGTACCTCTGGGTACACTCACCAGGCCGTTTTGCGAGGTACCTCTGGTTACAGTCTCCAGTCGTTCCTTCTGAGGTACCTATGGGTACAGTCACCAGGCGTTCCTTCAGAGGTACCTCTGGGTACAGTGAAAGGCCTTCCTTCTGAGGTACCTCTGGGTACAGCACCCGGGCTTATTTCTGAGGTCCCTCTGGGTACAGTCACCAGGCCTTTCTTAGGAGGTACCTCTGGGTACAGTCACCGCCCTTCCTTCTGAGGTACCTCTGGGTACAGTCACCCGGGATTATTTCTGAGGTCCCTCTAGGTACAGTCACCAGGCTTTTCTTCCGATCTACCTCTGGGTACAGTCACCAGACCTTCCCTCTGAGGTACCTTTGGATACAGTCACCAGCCCTTGTTTCCGAGGTAAGTCTGTGTACCCTCACCAGACCTTTCTTACGAGGTACCTGCGGATACAGTCACCAGGCTTTCCTTCTGAGTACGTACGGGTAGAGTCAACAGGCCTTCCTTCAGAGGTATCTCTGGGTACAGTCACACGGCCTTCTTTCTGAGGTCCCTCTGGGAACAGTCTCTAGGCCTTTCTTCTGAGGTACCTCTGGGTACAGTCACCAGGCCTTTCTCACGAAGTAACTCTGGGTACAGTCACCAGGCATTCCTTCAGAGTTAGCTCTGGGTACAGTGACCAGGCCTTCCTTCCGAGGTACCTCTGAGTACAGTCATCATGCCTTCCTTCTGAGGTACCACTGGGTACAGTCACGAGGTTTTTCTTCTGGGGTACCTCTGAGTACAGTCACCAGGCCTTTCTTCGGAGGTACGTCTGGGTAGTCACCAGGCCTTCCTTCCAAGGTACCTCTGGGTAGAGTCACCAGGCCTTCCTTCCGAGGTACCTCTGGTTACAGTCACCAGGCTTTCCTTGGGAGTTACCCTTTGTACAGTCACCACCCCTTTCTTCCGAGTTATCTCTAGGTACAGTCACCAGGCCTTCCTTCCGACGTACCTCTGGGTACAGTCACCAGGCCTTCCTTCCGAGGTACCTCTGAGTACAGTCACCCGGCCTTTCTGAAGGGGTACGTCTGGGTAGAGTCATCAGGCCTTCCTTCTGAGGTACTTCTCGGAACAGTCAGCAGGCCTTTCTTCCGAGGTACCTCTGGCTGCAGTCACCTGGCTTTCCTTGGGAGATACCCTGGGTACAGTCACCACGCCTCTTTCGGAGTTACCTCTAGGTACAGTCACCAGGCCTTCCTTCCGAGGTACCCCTGGGTACAGTCACCAGGCCTTCCTTCTCAGGTACGTCTGGGTACAGTCACGAGGTATTTCTTCTGAGGTACCTCTGAGGACAGTCACCAGGCCTTCCTTTCCAGGTACCTCTGGGTACAGTCAGCAGGGCTTCCTTCCGAGGTACCTCTGGGTAGTGTCATCAGGCATTTCTTCCCAGGTATCTCTGGGTACAGTCACCAGGCCTTCCTTCCGAGGTACATCTGGGTAAAGTAACCAGGCATTCCTTCTAAGGTATCCCTGGGTAAAGTCCCCAGGCCTTCCTTCCGAGGTACCTCTGAGTACAGTCACCAGGACTTTCTTCCGAAGTGCGTCTGGGTACAGTCACCAGGCCTTCCTTCCGAGGTACCTCTGGGTACAATCACCAGCCCTTCCTTTCCAGGTACCTCTGGGTACAGTCACCTGGCCTTCCTTCCGAGGTCCCTCTGGGTAGAGTCAGCAGGCCTTCCTTCCGAGGTACCTCTGGGTACAATCACGGGCCTTCCTTTCCAGGTACCTCTGGGTACAGTCACCTGGCCTTCCTTCCGAGGTCCCTCTGGGTAGAGTCAGCAGGCCTTCCTTCCGAGGTACCTCTGAGTCCAGTCATCCGGCCTTTATTAAGGGGTACGTTTGGGTAGAGTCATCAGGCTTTCCTTCTGAGGAACTTCTCGTTACAGTCACCAGGCCTTCCTCCCGAGGTAACTCTGGTTACAGTCACCAGGCTTTCCGTGGGAATTACCCTGGGTACACTCACCACGCCTTTCCTACGAGTTACCTCTTGGTACAGTCACCAGGCCTTGCTTCTGAGGTACCTCTGGGTACAGTCACCAGGCCTTTCTTACGAGGTACCTCTGGGTACAGTCACCAGGCATTCCTTCAGAATTAGCTCTGGGTACAGTGACCAGGCCTTCCTTCCGAGGTACCTCTGGGTACAGTCACCAGGCCTTCCTTCTCAGGTACCTCTGGGTACAGTCACGAGGTATTTCTTCTGAGGTACCTCTGAGTACAGTCACCAGGACTTCCTTCCAGGTACCTCTGGGTACAGTCAGCAGGGCTTCTTTCCGAGGTACCTCTGGGTAGTGTCATCAGGCATTTCTTCCCAGGTACCTCTGGGTACAGTCACCAGGCCTTCCTTCCGAGGTACCTCTGACTACAGTCACCAGGCCTTTCTTCCGAGGTACGTCTGGGTAGAGTCTCCAGGCCTTCCTTCCGAAGTACCTGTTGGTACTGTCATCAGGACTAGTTTCCGAGGTACCTCTGGGTACACTCACCAGGCCGTTTTGCGAGGTACCTCTGGTTACAGTCTCCAGTCGTTCCTTCTGAGGTACCTATGGGTACAGTCACCAGGCGTTCCTTCAGAGGTACCTCTGGGTACAGTGAAAGGCCTTCCTTCTGAGGTACCTCTGGGTACAGTCACCCTGCCTTTTTTCTCAGTTCCCTCTGGGTACAGTCAGCAGGCCTTTCTTCCGAGGTCCCTCTGGGTACAGTCAACGGCCTTCCTTCTGAGGTACCTCTGGGTACAGCACCCGGGCTTATTTCTGAGGTCCCTCTGGGTACAGTCACCAGGCCTTTCTTAGGAGGTACCTCTGGGTACAGTCACCGCCCTTCCTTCTGAGGTACCTCTGGGTACAGTCACCCGGGATTATTTCTGAGGTCCCTCTAGGTACAGTCACCAGGCTTTTCTTCCGATCTACCTCTGGGTACAGTCACCAGACCTTCCCTCTGAGGTACCTTTGGATACAGTCACCAGCCCTTGTTTCCGAGGTAAGTCTGTGTACCCTCACCAGACCTTTCTTACGAGGTACCTGCGGGTACAGTCACCAGGCTTTCCTTCTGAGTACGTACGGGTAGAGTCAACAGGCCTTCCTTCAGAGGTATCTCTGGGTACAGTCACACGGCCTTCTTTCTGAGGTCCCTCTGGGAACAGTCTCTAGGCCTTTCTTCTGAGGTACCTCTGGGTACAGTCACCAGGCCTTTCTCACGAAGTAACTCTGGGTACAGTCAGCAGGCCTTTCTTCCGAGGTCCCTCTGGGTACAGTCAACGGCCTTCCTTCTGAGGTACCTCTGGGTACAGCACCCGGGCTTATTTCTGAGCTCCCTCTGGGTACAGTCACCAGGCCTTTCTTAGGAGGTCCCTCTGGGTACAGTCACCAGGCCTTCCTTCTGAGGTACCTCTGGGTACAGTCACGAGGTCTTTCTTCTGAGTTAGCTCTGGGTACAGTCACCAGGCCTTTCTTCCGAGGTACTTCTGTGTACAGTCACCAGGCCTTCCTTTCGGAGGTATCTCTAGGAACAATCACCAGGCCTTCCTTCTGAGGTACCTCTGGGTACAGTCACCAGGGATTCCTCCCGAGGTACCTCTGTTTAGAGTCACCAGGCATTTCTTCCGAGTTACCTCTGGGTACAGTCACCAGGCCTTCCTTCGGAGGTAACTCTGGCTACAGTCAGCAGGCCTTCCTTCCGAGGTACCTCTGGTTACAGTCACCAGGCTTTCCTTGGGAGTTACCCTGGGTACAGTCACCACCCCTTTCTTCCGAGTTATCTCTAGGTACAGTCACCAGGCCTTCCTTCCGACGTAACTCTGGGTACAGTCACCAGGCCTTCCTTCCGAGGTACCTCTGAGTACAGTCACCCGGCCTTTCTGAAGGGGTACGTCTGGGTAGAGTCATCAGGCCTTCCTTCTGAGGTACTTCTCGGAACAGTCAGCAGGCCTTCCTTCCGAGGTACCTCTGACTACAGTCACCAGGCCTTTCTTCAGAGGTACGTCTGGGTACAGTCTCCAGGCCTTCCTTCCGAAGTACCTGTGGGTACAGTCATCAGGACTAGTTTCCGAGGTACCTCTGGGTACACTCACCAGGCCGTTCTTACGAGGTACCTCTGGTTACAGTCACCAGGCATTCCTTCTGAGGTACCTCTGGGTACAGTCACCAGGCCTTCCTTCTGAGATACCCCTGGGTACAGTCACCAGGCCTTCCTTCTGCGGTACCTCCGAGTACTGTCACCAGGCCTTCATTCCCAGGTACTTCTAAGTACCGTCAGCAAGCATTTCTTTCGAGGTACCTCTGGGTACGGTCACCAGGCCTTCCTTCCGAAGCACTTCTGAGTTAAGCCACCAGGCTTTCCTTCCGAAGTACCTCTGGGTACAATCACCAGGCGCTCCTTCTGAGTTAGCTCTGGGTACACTCACTAGGCCTTCCTTCCGAGGTACCTCTGGGTACAGTCACCAGGACTTTCTTCCGAGGTGCTTCTGTGTACTCTCGCCAGGCCTTCCTTCCCAGCTACCCCTGGGTACAGTCACCAGGCCTTCCTTCCGAGGTACCTCTGACTACAGTCACCAGGCCTTTCTTCCGAGGTACGTCTAGGTACAGTCTCCAGGCCTTTCTTCCGAAGTACCTGTGGGTACAGTCATCAGGACTAGTTTCCGAGGTACCTCTGGGTACACTCACCAGGCCGTTCTTACGAGGTACCTCTGATTACAGTCTCCAGTCGTTCCTTCTGAGGTACCTATGGGTACAATCACCAGGCGTTCCTTCAGGGGTACCTCTGGGTACAGTCAAAGGCCTTCCTTCTGAAGTCCCTCTGGGTACAGTCACTCTGCCTTCTTTCTCTGTTCCCTCTGGGTACAGTCAGCAGGCCTTTCTTCCGAGGTCCCTCTGGGTACAGTCAACCGCCTTCCTTCTGAGGTACCTCTGGGTACAGCACCCGGGCTTATTTCTGAGGTCCCTCTGGGTACAGTCACCAGGCCTTTCTTCCGAGGTACCTCTAGGTACAATCACCAGGCCTTCCTTCTGAGGTACCTCTGGGTACAGTCACGAGGTCTTTCTTCTGAGTTAGCTCTGGGTACAGTCACCAGGCCTTTCTTCCGAGGTACTTCTGTGTACAGTCACCAGGCCTTCCTTTCGGAGGTATCTCTAGGAACAATCACCAGGCCTTCCTTCTGAGGTACCTCTGGGTACAGTCACCAGGGATTCCTCCCGAGGTACCTCTGTTTAGAGTCACCAGGCATTTCTTCCGAGTTACCTCTGGGTACAGTCACCAGGCCTTCCTTCGGAGGTAACTCTGGCTACAGTCAGCAGGCCTTCCTTCCGAGGTACCTCTGGTTACAGTCACCAGGCTTTCCTTGGGAGTTACCCTGGGTACAGTCACCACCCCTTTCTTCCGAGTTATCTCTAGGTACAGTCACCAGGCCTTCCTTCCGACGTACCTCTGGGTACAGTCACCAGGCCTTCCTTCCGAGGTACCTCTGAGTACAGTCACCCGGCCTTTCTGAAGGGGTACGTCTGGGTAGAGTCATCAGGCCTTCCTTCTGAGGTACTTCTCGGAACAGTCAGCAGGCCTTTCTTCCGAGGTACCTCTGGCTGCAGTCACCTGGCTTTCCTTGGGAGATACCCTGGGTACAGTCACCACGCCTCTTTCGGAGTTACCTCTAGGTACAGTCACCAGGCCTTCCTTCCGAGGTAGCCCTGGGTACAGTCACCAGGCCTTCCTTCTCAGGTACGTCTGGGTACAGTCACGAGGTATTTCTTCTGAGGTACCTCTGAGGACAGTCACCAGACCTTCCTTTCCAGGTACCTCTGGGTACAGTCAGCAGGGCTTCCTTCCGAGGTACCTCTGGGTAGTGTCATCAGGCATTTCTTCCCAGGTATCTCTGGGTACAGTCACCAGGCCTTCCTTCCGAGGTACATCTGGGTACAGTAACCAGGCATTCCTTCTAAGGTATCCCTGGGTAAAGTCCCCAGGCCTTCCTTCCGAGGTACCTCTGAATACAGTCACCAGGACTTTCTTCCGAAGTGCGTCTGGGTACAGTCACCAGGCCTTCCTTCCGAGGTACCTCTGGGTACAATCACCGGGCCTTCCTTTCCAGGTACCTCTGGGTACAGTCACCTGGCCTTCCTTCCGAGGTCCCTCTGGGTAGAGTCAGCAGGCCTTCCTTCCGACGTACCTCTGAGTACAGTCATCCGGCCTTTATTAAGGGGTACGTTTGGATAGAGTCATCAGGCTTTCCTTCTGAGGAACTTCTCGTTACAGTCACCAGGCCTTCCTCCCGAGGTAACTCTGGTTACAGTCACCAGGCTTTCCGTGGGAATTACCCTGGGTACACTCACCACGCCTTTCCTACGAGTTACCTCTTGGTACAGTCACCAGGCCTTGCTTCTGAGGTACCTCTGGGTACAGTCACCAGGCCTTTCTTACGAGGTACCTCTGGGTACAGTCACCAGGCATTCCTTCAGAATTAGCTCTGGTTACAGTGACCAGGCCTTCCTTCCGAGGTACCTCTGGGTACAGTCACCAGGCCTTCCTTCTCAGGTACCTCTGGGTACAGTCACGAGGTATTTCTTCTGAGGTACCTCTGAGTACAGTCACCAGGACTTCCTTTCCAGGTACCTCTGGGTACAGTCAGCAGGGCTTCTTTCCGAGGTACCTCTGGGTAGTGTCATCAGACATTTCTTCCCAGGTACCTCTGGGTACAGTCACCAGGCCTTCCTTCCGAGGTACCTCTGACTACCGTCACCAGGCCTTTCTTCCGAGGTGCTTCTGTGTACAGTCGCCAGGCCTTCCTTCCGAGGTACCTCTGACTACAGTCACCAGGCCTTTCTTCCGAGGTACGTCTGGGTACAGTCTCCAGGCCTTCCTTCCGAAGTACCTGTGGGTACAGTCATCAGGACTAGTTTCCGAGGTACCTCTGGGTACACTCACCAGGCCGTTCTTACGAGGTACCTCTGGTTACAGTCTCCAGTCGTTCCTTCTGAGGTACCTATGGGTACAATCACCAGGCGTTCCTTCAGGGGTTCCTCTGGGTACAGTCAAAGTCCTTCCTTCTGAGGTCCCTCTGGGTACAGTCACTCTGCCTTCTTTCTCAGTTCCCTCTGGGTACAGTCAGCAGGCCTTTCTTCCGGGGTCCCTCTGGGTACAGTCAACGGCCTTCCTTCTGAGGTACCTCTGGGTACAGCACCCGGGCTTATTTCTGAGGTCCCTCTGGGTACAGTCACCAGGCCTTCCTTCCGAGGTACCTCTAGGTACAATCACCAGGCCTTCCTTCTGAGGTACCTCTGGGTACAGTCACGAGGTCTTTCTTCTGAGTTAGCTCTAGGTACAGTCACCAGGCCTTTCTTCCGAGGTACTTCTGTGTACAGTCACCAGGCCTTCCTTTCAGAGGTATCTCTAGGAACAATCACCAGGCCTTCCTTCTGAGGTCCCTCTGGGTACAGTCACCAGGGATTCCTCCCGAGGTACCTCTGTTTAGAGTCACCAGGCATTTCTTCCGAGTTACCTCTGGGTACAGTCACCAGGCCTTCCTTCGGAGGTAACTCTGGCTACAGTCAGCAGGCCTTCCTTCCGAGGTACCTCTGGTTACAGTTCCAGGCTTTCCTTGGGAGTTACCCTGGGTAGAGTCACCACTCCTTTCTTCCGAGTTATCTCTAGGTACAGTCACCAGGCCTTCCTTCCGAGGTATCTCTGAGTACAGTCACCAGGCCTTCCTTTCGGAGGTATCTCTAGGAACAATCACCAGGCCTTCCTTCTCAGGTACCTCTGGGTACAGTAACCAGGCCTTCCTTCCGTGGCCACTCTTAATACAGTCACCAGGCCTTCCTTCAGAGATACGTCTGGGTATAGTTACCAGGCCTTCCTTCCGAGGTACTTCTGGGTACAGTCACCAGGCCTTTCTTCCAAGGTACGTCTGGGTACGGTCACAAGGCCTTCCTTCCGAGGTACCTCTGAGTACAGTCACCAGGCTTTGTTTCCGAGGTACCTCTGGGTAGACTCACCAGGCCATCCTTCTGAGGTACCTCTGCGTACAGTCACCAGGATTTCCTTCTGAGATACCTTTGGGTGCAGTCACCAGGCATTCCTTCAGAGGTACCTCTGGGTACAGTGAAAGGCCTTCTTTCTCAGGTACCTCTGGGTACAGTCACCCGGCCTTCTTACTCAGTTCCCTCTGGGTACAGTCACCAGGCCTTTCTTCCGAGGTCTCTTTGGGTACAGTCATCAGGCCTTTCTTAGGAGGTACCTCTGGGTACAGTCACCGCCCTTCCTTCTGAGGTACCTCTGGGTACAGTCACCCGGGATTATTTCTGAGGTCCCTCTAGGTACAGTCACCAGGCTTTTCTTCCGATCTACCTCTGGGTACAGTCACCAGACCTTCCCTCTGAGGTACCTTTGGATACAGTCACCAGCCCTTGTTTCCGAGGTAAGTCTGTGTACCCTCACCAGGCCTTTCTTACGAGGTACCTGCGGGTACAGTCACCAGGCTTTCCTTCTGAGGTACCTATGGGTAGAGTCAACAGGCCTTCCTTCAGAGGTATCTCTGGGTACAGTCACACGGCCTTCTTTCTGAGGTCCCTCTGGGAACAGTCTCTAGGCCTTTCTTCTGAGGTCCCTCTGGGTACAGTCACTCTGCCTTCTTTCTCAGTTCCCTCTGGGTACAGTCAGCA
This sequence comes from Loxodonta africana, assembly GCF_030014295.1. Classification (NCBI taxonomy): domain Eukaryota; kingdom Metazoa; phylum Chordata; class Mammalia; order Proboscidea; family Elephantidae; genus Loxodonta; species Loxodonta africana. Next base: position 747,818 of record NW_026975550.1, read on the forward strand.
GGCCTTTCTTCCGAGGTCCCTCTGGGTACAGTCTACGGCCTTCCTTCTGAGGTACCTCTGGGTACAGCACCCGGGCTTATTTCTGAGGTCCCTCTCGGTACAGTCACCAGGCCTTCCTTCCGAGGTACCTCTAGGTACAATCACCAGGCCTTCCTTCTGAGGTACCTCTGGGTACAGTCACGAGGTCTTTCTTCTGAGTTAGCTCTGGGTACAGTCACCAGGCCTTTCTTCCGAGGTACTTCTGTGTACAGTCACCAGGCCTGCCTTTCGGAGGTATCTCTAGGAACAATCACCAGGCCTTCCTTCTGAGGTACCTCTGGGTACAGTCACCAGATATTCCTCCCGAGGTACCTCTGTTTAGAGTCACCAGGCATTTCTTCCGAGTTACCTCTGGGTACAGTCACCAGGCCTTCCTTCGGAGGTAACTCTGGCTACAGTCAGCAGGCCTTCCTTCCGAGGTACCTCTGGTTACAGTCCCAGGCTTTCCTTGGGAGTTACCCTGGGTACAGTCACCACTCCTTTCTTCCGAGTTATCTCTAGGTACAGTCACCAGGCCTTCTTCCCGAGGTACCTCTGGGTACAGTCATCAGGACTTGTTTCCGAGGTACCTCTGGGTATACTCACCATGCTGTTCTTACGAGGTACCTCTGGTTACAGTCTCCAGTCGTTCCTTCTGAGGTACCTATGGGTACAGTCACCAGGCCTTCCTTCAGAGGTACCTCTGGGTACAGTCAAAGGCCTTCCTTCTGAGGTACATCTGGGTACAATCACCAGACCTTCCTTCTGAGGTACCTGTGCGAACAGTCACTAGGTCTTTCTTCTGAGGTATCTCTGGGTACAGTCACCAGGCATTCCTTTCGAGGTACCTCTGGGTACATTCACCAGGGCTTCTTTCCGAGGTACCTCTGTTTAGAGTCACCAGGCATTTCTTCGGAGCTAACTCTGGGTACAGTCACCACGCCTTCCTTCCCAGGTACCTCTGTGTACAGTCACCAGGCTTTCCTTGGGAGTTACCCTGGGTACCATCACCACGCCTTTCTTCCGAGTTTCCTCTAGGTATAGTCACCAGGCCTTCCTTCCGAGGTACCTCTGGGTACAGTCACCGGCCTTCCTTCTGAGGTACCTCTGGGTACAGTCACCGGCCTTCTTTCTCAGTTCCCTCTGGGTACAGTCACCAGGCCTTTCTGCCGAGGTCCCTCTAGGTACAGTCACCGGTCTTCCTTCTGAGGTACCTCTGAGTAGAGTTACCCGGCCTTGTTTCTGAGGTACCTCTGGGTGCAGTCACCAGGCCTTCCTTCTGCGGTATCTCTGAGTAAAGTCCCCAGGCCTTCTTTCTCAGGTACATCTGAGTACAGTCACCAGGCCTTCCTTCCGAGGTACCTCTAGGTATAGTCACCAGGCCTTCCTTCCGAGGTACCTCTGGGTACAGTCACCGGCCTTCCTTCTGAGGTACCTCTGGGTACAGTCACACGGCCTTCTTTCTCAGTTCCCTCTGGGTACAGTCACCAGGCCTTTCTGCCGAGGTCCCTCTAGGTACAGTCACCGGTCTTCCTTCTGAGGTACCTCTGAGTAGAGTTACCCGGCCTTCTTTCTGAGGTACCTCTGGGTACAGTCACCAGGCCTTCCTTCTGCGGTATCTCTGAGTAAAGTCCCCAGGCCTTCTTTCCGAGGTACCTCTGAGTACAATCACCAGGACTTTTTTCCGAGGTACGTCTGGGTACACTCACCAGGTCGTTCTTACGAGGTACCTCTGGGTACAGTCTCCAGTCTTTCCTTCTGAGGTACCTTCGGGTACAGTCACCAGGCCTTCCTTCAGAGGTACCTCTGGGTACACTCAAAGGCCTTTCTTCTGAGGTACCTCTGGGTAAGTCCCGAGGCCTTCTTCTGAGGTACATCTGAGTACAGTCACCAGGACTTCTTTCCGAGGTACGTCTGGGTACACTCACCAGGTCGTTCTTACGAGGTACCTCTGAGTACAGTCACCAGGCCTTCCTTCAGATTTATCTCTGGGTACAGTCACCAGGCCTTTCTTCCGAGGTACCTCTGTGTACAGTCATTACGACTTTTTTCCGAGGTACCTCTGGGTATACTCACCATGCTGTTCTTACGAGGTACCTCTGGTTACAGTCTCCAGTCGTTCCTTCTGAGGTACCTATGGGTACAGTCACCAGGCCTTCCTTCAGAGGTACCTCTGGGTACAGTCAAAGGCCTTCCTTCTGAGGTACATCTGGGTACAATCACCAGGCCTTCCTTCTGAGGTACCTGTGCGAGCAGTCACTAGGTCTTTCTTCTGAGGTACCTCTGGGTACAGTCACCAGGCATTCCTTTCGAGGTAGCTCTGGGTACATTCACCAGGGCTTCTTTCCGAGGTACCTCTGTTTAGAGTCACCAGGCATTTCTTCCGAGGTAACTCTGGGTACAATCACCTGGCCTTCTTTCTGTGGACCCTCTGGGCACAGTCACCAGGGTTTTCTCTGAGGTACCTCTGGGTACAGCCTCCAGGCCTTCCTTCCGAGGTACCTCTGGGTACAGTCATCAGGACTTGTTTCTGAGGTATCTCTGGGTACACTCAATAGGCCGTTCTTACGAGGTACCTCTGCTTACAGTCTCCAGTCGTTCCTTCTGAGGTACCTATGGGTACAGTCAAAGGCCTTCCTTCTGAGGTACCTCTGGGTACAGTCACACGGCCTTCTTTCTCAGTTCCCTCTGGGTACAGTCACCAGGCCTTTCTGCCGAGGTCCCTCTGGGTACAGTCACCGGCCTTCCTTCTGAGGTACCTCTGAGTAGAGTTACCCGGCCTTCTTTCTGAGGTACCTCTGGGTACAGTCACCAGACCTTCCTTCTGCGGTATCTCTGAGTAAAGTCTTCAGGACTTCCTTCTGAGGTACATCTGAGTACAGTCACCAGGACTTCTTTCCGAGGTACGTCTGGGTACACTCACCAGGCCGTTCTTACGAGGTACCTCTGGGTACAGTCTCCACTCTTTCCTTCTCAGGTACCTTTGGGTACAGTCACCAGGTCTTCCTTAAGAGGTACCTCTGGGTACACTCAAAGGCCTTCCTTCTGAGGTACCTCTGGGTAAAGTCCCCAGGCCTTCTTCGGAGGTACCTCTGAGTACAGTCACCACGCCTTTCTTCCGAGGTACGTCTGGGTACAATCTCCAGGCCTTCCTTCCGAGGTACCTCTGGGTACAGTCATTAGGACTTGTTTCCGAGGTATCTCTGGGTACACTCACCAGGCCGTTCTTACGAGGTACCTCTGGTTACAGTCTCCAGTCGTTCCTTCTGAGGTACCTATGTGTACAGTCAAAGGCCTTCCTTCTGAGGTGCCTCTGGGTACAGTCAAAGGCCTTCCTTCTGAGGTACCTCTGGGTGAAGTCCCCAGACCTTCCTTCGGAGTTACCTCTGAGTACAGTCACCACGCCTTTCTTCCGAGGTACGTCTGGGTACAATCTGCAGGTCTTCCTTTCCAGGTACCTCTGGGTACACTCACCAGGCCATTCTTAGGAGGTACCTCTGGTTACAGTCTCCAGTTGTTCCTTCTGAGGTACCTATGGGTGCAGTCAGCAGGCCTTCCTTCAGGGGTACCTCTGGGTACAGTCAAAGGCCTTCCTTCTGAGGTACCTCTGGGTACAGTCACCAGGCCTTCTCTCCGAGGTACCTCTGGGTACACTCACCAGACCTTCCTTCAGAGGTACCTCTGGTTACAGTCAAAGGCCTTCCTTCTGAGGTACCTCTGGGTACAGTCATCCGGCCTTCTTTCTCAGTTCCCTCTGGGTAGTCACCAGGCCTTTCTTCCGAGGTCCCCCTGGGTATAGTCACCAGGCCTTTCTTACGAGGTACCTCTGAGTACAGTCACCAGGCCTTCCTTCAGATTTATCTCTGGGTACAGTCACCAGGCCTTTCTTCCGAGGTACCTCTGGGTACAGTCTCCAGGCCTTCCTTCCGAAGTACCTCCGGGTACAGTCATTACGACTTTTTTCCGAGGTACCTCTGGGTAAACTCACCAGGCCGTTCTTACGAGGTACCTCTGGTTACAGTCTCCAGTGGTTCCTTCCAAGGTACCTATGGGTACAGTCACCAGGCCTTCCTTCCGAGGCACCTCTGGGTATAGCCACCAGGCCTTCCTTCTGAGATATCTCTGGGTAAAATCCCCAGGCCTTCATTCCGAGGTGCCTCTGAGTACAGTCACCACGCCTTTCTTCCGAGGTACGTCTGGGTACAGTCACCAGGCCTTCCTTCCGAGGTACGTCTGGGTACAGTCATCAGGACTTGTTTCCGAGGTACCTCTGGGTACCTCTGGTTACAGTCTCCAGTCGTTCCTTCTGAGGTACCTATGGGTACAGTCACCAGGCCTTCCTTCATGGGTAGCTCTGGGTACAGTCAAAGGCCTTCCTTGTGAGGTACCTCTGGGTACAGTCTCCAGGCCTTCTTCCGAGGTACCTCTGTGTACCGTACCAGGCTTTCCTTCCCAGGTGCCTCTGGGTAGGGTCACTAATCCTTAATTCCGAGGTACGATTCGGTACAGCCACCAGGCCTTCCTTCTGACGTACTTCGGGGTACAGTCAACAGGCCTTCCTTCCGAGGCATCTCTGGGTACAATCACCAGGCATTTCTTACAAGGTAACTCTGGGTGCAGTCACCAGGCCTTCCTTCCGTGGTACCTCTGGGTACAGTCACCAAGCCGTCCTTCCGAGGCATCTCTGGGTACAGTCACCAAGCCTGCCTTCCGAGGTACCTCTAGGTACAGTCACCAGGCCTTCCTTCTGTGGTACCTCTGAGTACAGTCACCAGGCTTTCTTCCCAGGTACCTTTGGGTACAGTCACCAGGCCTTTCTTCCGAGGTACCCCTGGATACAGTTACCATTCCTTCTTTCCGAGTAACCTCTGGGTACACTCACCGACCTTTCTAGCGAGGTACCTCTGGGTACAGTCACCATTCTTTCCTTCTCAGGTACCTATGGGTACAGTCACCAGGCCTTCCTTCAGAGGTACCTCTGTGTACCGCCCCCGGCCTTCCTTCTGAGGTACCTCCGGGTACAGTCACCTGGCCTTCTTTCTGAGGTCCCTCCGGGTACAGTCACCAGGCCTTCCTTCTGTGGTACCTCTGAGTACAGTCACCTGGCCTTTTGTCCGAGGCACACCTGGGTACAGTCACCAGGCCTTCCTTTTGAGGTCCTTCTCTGTACAGCCACCAGGCCTTCCTGCCGAGGTCCCTCTGGGTACAGTCACCGGCCTTCCTTCTGAGGTACCGCCTAGTAGAGTTACCTGGCCTTCTTTCTGAGGTACCTCTGGGTACAGTCACCAGGCCTTCCTTCTGAGGTATCTCTGAGTAAAATCCCCAGGCCTAAATTCCGAGGTGCCTCTGAGTACAGTCACCACGCCTTTCTTCCGAGGTACGTCTGGGTACAGTCTCCAGGCCTTCCTTCCAAGGTACCTCTGGGTACAGTCATCAGGACTTGTTTCCGAGGTACCTCTGGGTATACTCACCATGCCGTTCTTACGAGGTACCTCTGGTTACAGTCTCCAGTCGTTCCTTCTGAGGTAACTATGGGTACAGTTACCAGGCCTTCCTTCACAGGTACCTCTGGGTACAGTCAAAGGCCTTCCTCCTGAGGTACATCTGGGTACAATCACCAGGCCTTCCTTCTGAGGTACCTGTGCGAACAGTCACTAGGTCTTTCCTCTGAGGTACCTCTGAGTACAGTCACCAGGCATTCCTTTCGAGGTACCTCTGGGTACATTCACCAGGGCTTCTTTCCGAGGTACCTCTGTTTAGAGTCACCAGGCATTTCTTCCGAGCTAACTCTGGGTCCAGTCACCAGGCCTTCTTTCTGTGGACCCTCTGGGCACAGTCACCAGGGTTTTCTCTGAGGTACCTCTGGGTACAGTCTCCAGGCCTTCCTTCTGAGGTACCTCTGGGTACAGTCACACGGCCTTCTTTCTCAGTTCCCTCTGGGTACAGTCACCAGGCCTTTCTGCCGAGGTCCCTCTGGGTACAGTCACCGGCCTTCCTTCTGAGGTACCTCTGAGTAGAGTTACCCGGCCTTCTTTCTGAGGTACGTCTGGGTACCGTCACCAGACCTTCCTTCTGCGGTATCTCTGAGTAAAGTCTTCAGGCCTTCCTTCTGAGGTACATGTGAGTACAGTCACCAGGACTTCTTTCCGAGGTACGTCTGGGTACACTCACCAGGTCGTTCTTACGAGGTACCTCTGGGTACAGTCTCCAGTCTTTCCTTCTGAGGTACCTTTGGGTACAGTCACCAGGACTTCCTTAAGAGGTACCTCTGGGTACACTCAAAGGCTTTCCTTCTGAGGTACCTCTGGGTGAAGTCCCCAGACCTTCCTTCGGAGGTACCTCTGAGTACAGTCACCACGCTTTTCTTCCGAGGTACGTCTGGGTACAATCTGCAGGTCTTCCTTCCGAGGTACCTCTGGGTACAGTCATCAGGCCTTGTTTCCGAGGTAGCTCTGGGTACACTCACCAGGCCGTTCTTAGGAGGTACCTCTGGTTACAGTCTCCAGTTGTTCCTTCTGAGGTACCTATGGGTGCAGTCACCAGGCCTTCCTTCAGGGGTACCTCTGGGTACAGTCAAAGGCCTTCCTTCTGAGGTACCTCTGGGTACAGTCACCAGGCCTTCTCTCCGAGGTACCTCTGGGTACAGTCACCAGGCCTTCCTTCAGAGGTACCTCTGGGTACAGTCAAAGGACTTCCTTCTGAGGTACCTCTGCGTACAGTCATCCGGCCTTCTTTCTCAGTTCCCTCTGGGTAGTCACCAGGCCTTTCTTCCGAAGTCCCCCTGGGTATAGTCACCAGGCCTTTCTTACGAGGTACCTCTGAGTACAGTCACCAGGCCTTCCTTCAGATTTATCTCTGGGTACAGTCACCAGGCCTTTCTTCCGAGGTACCTCTGGGTACAGTCTCCAGGCCTTCATTCCGAAGTACCTCCGGGTACAGTCATTACGACTTTTTTCCGAGGTACCTCTGGGTAAACTCACCAGGCCGTTCTTACGAGGTACCTCTGGTTACAGTCTCCTATTGTTCCTTCTGAGGTAGCTATGTGTACAGTCACCAGGCCTTCCTTCAGGGGTACCTCTGGGTACAGTCAAAGGCCTTCCTTCTGAGGTACCTCTGGGTACAGTCACCAGGCCTTCTCTCCGAGGTACCTCTGGGTACAGTCACCAGGCCTTCCTTCAGAGGTACCTCTGGGTACAGTCAAAGGCCTTCCTTCTGAGGTAACTCTGCGTACAGTCATCCGGCTTTCTTTCTCAGTTCCCTCTGGGTAGTCACCAGGCCTTTCTTCCGAGGTACCTCTGGGTACAGTCACCAGGCATTTCTGCCGAGGTCCCTCTGGGAAGAGTCACCAGGTCTTTCTTACGAGGTAACTCTGTGTACAGTCACCGGCTTTCCTTCTGAGGTACCTCTGGGTACACTCACCCGGGCTTATTTCTGAGGTCCCTCTGGGTGCAGTCACCAGGCCGTTCTTACGAGCTGCCTCTGGGTACAGTTACCAGGCCTTTCCTCCGAGCTAACTCTGGAACAGTCAACAGGCCTTCCTTCCGAGGTACGTCTGGGTAGTCACCAGGCATTCCTTCCGAGGTATCTCTGGGTACACTCACCAGGCCTTCATTCCGAGGAACCTCTGGGTACAGTCACCAGGTCTTCCTTCCGAGGTACCTCTGGGCACAGTCAACAGGCCGTCCTTCTGACGTATCTCTGGGTACACTCACCAGGCCTTCATTCCGAGGAACCTCTGTGTACAGTCACCATGTCTTCCCTCTGATGTACCTCTGGGCACAGTCAACAGGCCGTCCTTCTGAGGTACCTCCGGGTACAGTCACCAGGCCTTCTTTCTGAGGTCCCTCTGGGTACAGTCACTAGGGCTTTCTCCGAGGTACCTCTGGGTACATGTACGGGTCTTCGTTCTGAGGTACCTCTGGGTACAGTCAACAGGCCTTCCTTCCGAGGTATCTCTGGGTACACTCACCAGGCATTTCTTACAAGGTACCTCTGGGTACAGTCACCGGCCTTCCTTCGGAGGTACCTATGGGTACAGTCACCTGGCCTTTTTTCTGTGGACCCTCTGGGCACAGTCACCAGGGTTTTCTCTGAGGTACCTCTGGGTACAGTCTCCAGGCCTTCCTTCCGAGGTACCTCTGGGTACAGTCATCAGGACTTGTTTCCGAGGTATCTCTGGGTACACTCACCAGGCCGTTCTTACGAGGTACCTCTGCTTACAGTCTCCAGTCGTTCCTCTGAGGTACCTATGGGTACAGTCAAAGGCCTTCCTTCTGAGGTACCTCTGGGTACAGTCACATGGCCTTCTTTCTCAGTTCCCTCTGGGTACAGTCACCAGGCCTTTCTGCCGAGGTCCCTCTGGGTGCAGTCACCGGCCTTCCTTTTGAGGTACCTCTGAGTAGAGTTACCCGGCCTTCTTTCTGAGGTACCTCTGGGTACAGTCACCAGGCCTTCCTTCTGCGGTATCTCTGAGTAAAGTCCCCAGGCCTTCCTTCTCAGGTACCTCTGAGTACAGTCAGCAGGACTTCTTTCCGAGGTACGTCTGGGTACACTCACCAGGTCGTTCTTACGAGGTACCTCTGGGTACAGTCTCCAGTCTTTACTTCTGAGGTACCTTTGGGTACAGTCACCAGGACTTCCTTAAGAGGTACCTCTGGGTACACTCAAAGGCCTTCCTTCTGAGGTACCTCTGGGTGAAGTCCCCAGACCTTCCTTCGGAGGTACCTCTGAGTACAGTCACCACGCCTTTCTTCCGAGGTACGTCTGGGTACAATCTGCAGGTCTTCCTTCCGAGGTACCTCTGGGTACAGTCATCAGGCCTTGTTTCCGAGGTAGCTCTGGGTACACTCACCAGGCCGTTCTTAGGAGGTACCTCTGGTTACAGTCTCCAGTTGTTCCTTCTGAGGTACCTATGGGTCAAGTCACCAGGCCTTCCTTCAGGGGTACCTCTGGGTACAGTCAAAGGCCTTCCTTCTGAGGTACCTCTGGGTACAGTCACCAGGCCTTCTCTCCGAGGTCCCTCTGGGTACAGTCACCAGGCCTTCATTCAGAGGTACCTCTGGGTACACTCACCAGGCATTTCTTACAAGGTACCTCTGGGTACAGTCACCAGGCCTTCCTTCTGAGTTAACTCTGGGTACAGTCAACAGGCCTTCCTTCCGACGTTCCTGTAGGTACAGTCACCAGGCCTTCCTTCTGATGTACCTCTTGGTACAGTCACCAGGCCTTTCTTCCGAGGTACGTCTGGGTACAGTCTCCAGGCCTTCCTTCCGAAGTACCTCTGGGTACAGTCATTAGGACTTTTTTCCGAGGTACCTCTGGGTAAACTCACCAGGCCGTTCTTACGAGGTACCTCTGGTTACAGTCTCCAGTCGTTCCTTCTGAGGTACCTATGGGTACAGTCACCAGGCCTTCCTTCATGGGTAGCTCTGGGTACAGTCAAAGGCCTTCCTTGTGAGGTACCTCTGGGTACAGTCTCCAGGCCTTCTTCCGAGGTACCTCTGTGTACCGTACCAGGCTTTCCTTCCCAGGTGCCTCTGGGTAGGGTCACTAATCCTTAATTCCGAGGTACGATTCGGTACAGCCACCAGGCCTTCCTTCTGACGTACTTCGGGGTACAGTCAACAGGCCTTTCTTCCGAGGCATCTCTGGGTACAATCACCAGGCATTTCTTACAAGGTAACTCTGGGTGCAGTCACCAGGACTTCCTTCCGTGGTACCTCTGGGTACAGTCACCAAGCCTTCCTTCCGAGGCATCTCTGGGTACAGTCACCAGGCCTGCCTTCCGAGGTACCTCTGGGTACAGTCACCAGGCCTTGCTTCTGTGGTACCTCTGAGTACAGTCACCTGGCCTTTTGTCCGAGGCACACCTGGGTACAGTCACCAGGCCTTCCTTTTGAGGTCCTTCTCTGTACAGCCACCAGGCCTTCCTGCCGAGGTCCCTCTGGGTACAGTCACCGGCCTTCCTTCTGAGGTACCTCTGAGTAGAGTTACCTGGCCTTCTTTCTGAGGTACCTCTGGGTACAGTCACCAGGCCTTCCTTCCGAGGCACCTCTGGGTATAGCCACCAGGCCTTCCTTCTCAGGTATCTCTGAGTAAAATCCCCAGGCCTTCATTCCGAGGTGCCTCTGAGTCAAGTCACCACGCCTTTGTTCCGAGGTACGTCTGGGTACAGTCTCCAGGCCTTCCTTCCGAGGTACCTCTGGGTACAGTAATCAGGACTTGTTTCCGAGGTACCTCTGGGTATACTCACCATGCCGTTCTTACTAGGTACCTCTGGTTACAGTCTCCAGTCGTTCCTTCTGAGGTAACTATGGGTACAGTCACCAGGCCTTCCTTCACAGGTACCTCTGGGTACAGTCAAAGGTCTTCCTCCTGAGGTACATCTGGGTACAATCACCAGGCCTTCCTTCTGAGGTACCTGTGCGAACAGTCACTAGGTCTTTCCTCTGAGGTACCTCTGAGTACAGTCACCAGGCATTCCTTTCGAGGTACCTCTGGGTACATTCACCAGGGCTTCTTTCCGAGGTACCTCTGTTTAGAGTCACCAGGCATTTCTTCCGAGCTATCTCTGGGTCCAGTCACCAGGCCTTCTTTCTGTGGACCCTCTGGGCACAGTCACCAGGGTTTTCTCTGAGGTACCTCTGGGTACAGCCTCCAGGCCTTCCTCCCGAGGTACCTCTGGGTACAGTCATCAGGACTTGTTTCCGAGGTATCTCTGGGTACACTCACCAGGCCGTTCTTCCGAGGTACCTCTGCTTACAGTCTCCAGCCGTTCCTTCTGAGGTACCTATGGGTACAGTCAAAGGCCGTTCTTCTGAGGTACCTCTGGGTATAGTCACACGACCTTCTTTCTCAGTTCCCTCTGGGTACAGTCACCAGGCCTTTCTGCCGAGGTCCCTCTGGGTACAGTCACCGGCCTTCCTTCATGGGTAGGTCTGGGTACAGTCAAAGGCCTTCCTTGTGAGGTACCTCTGGGTACAGTCTCCAGGCCTTCTTCCGAGGTACCTCTGTGTACCGTACCAGGCTTTCCTTCCCAGGTGCCTCTGGGTAGGGTCACTAATGCTTATTTCCCAGGTACGATTCGGTACAGCCACCAGGCCTTCCTTCTGACGTACTTCGGGGTACAGTCAACAGGCCTTCCTTCCGAGGCATCTCTGGGTACAATCACCAGGCATTTCTTACAAGGTAACTCTGGGTGCAGTCACCAGGCCTTCCTTCCGTGGTACCTCTGGGTACAGTCACCAAGCCGTCCTTCCGAGGCATCTCTGGGTACAGTCACCAAGCCTGCCTTCCGAGGTACCTCTAGGTACAGTCACCAGGTCTTCCTTCTGTGGTACCTCTGAGTACAGTCACCAGGCTTTCTTCCCAGGTACCTTTGGGTACAGTCACCAGGCCTTTCTTCCGAGGTACCCCTGGATACAGTTACCATGCCTTCTTTCCGAGTAACCTCTGGGTACACTCACCGTCTTTTCTACCGAGGTACCTCTGGGTACAGTCACCATTCTTTCCTTCTCAGGTACCTATGGGTACAGTCACCAGGCCTTCCTTCAGAGGTACCTCTGTGTACCGCCCCCGGCCTTCCTTCTGAGGTACCTCCGGGTACAGTCACCTGGCCTTCTTTCTGAGGTCCCTCCGGGTACAGTCACCAGGCCTTCCTTCTGAGTTAACTCTGGGTACAGTCACCAGGCCTTCCTTTCGAGTTAGCTCTGGGTACAGTCACCAGGCCTTCCTTTCGAGGCACCTCTGGGTATAGCCACCAGGCCTTCCTTCTGAGGTATCTCTGAGTAAAATCCCCAGGCCTTCATTCCGAGGTGCCGCTGAGTACAGTCACCAGGCCTTTCTTCCGAGGTACGTCTGGGTACAGTCTCCAGGCCTTCCTTCCGAGGTACCTCTGGGTACAGTCATCAGGACTTGTTTCCGAGGTACCTCTGGGTATACTCACCATACCGTTCTTACGAGGTAACTCTGGTTACAGTCTCCAGTCGTTCCTTCTGAGGTAACTATGGGTACAGTCACCAGGCCTTCCTTCACAGGTACCTCTGGGTACAGTCAAAGGCCTTCCTTCTGAGGTACATCTGTGTACAATCACCAGGCCTTCCTTCTGAGGTACCTGTGCGAACAGTCACTAGGTCTTTCTTCTGAGGTACCTCTGAGTACAGTCACCAGGCATTCCTTTCGAGGTACCTCTGGGTACATTCACCAGGGCTTCTTTCCGAGGTACCTCTGTTTAGAGTCACCAGGCATTTCTTCCAAGCTAACTCTGGGTACAGTCACCTGGCCTTCTTTCTGTGGACCCTCTGGGCACAGTCACCAGGGTTTTCTCTGAGGTACCTCTGGGTACAGCCTCCAGGCCTTCCTTCCGAGGTACCTCTGGGTACAGTCATCAGGACTTGTTTCCGAGGTATCTCTGGGTACACTCACCAGGCCGTTCTTACGAGGTACCTCTGCTTACAGTCTCCAGTCGTTCCTTCTGAGGTACCTATGGGTACAGTCAAAGGCCTTCCTTCTGAGGTACCTCTGGGTACAGTCACCGGCCTTCTTTCTCAGTTCCCTCTGGGTACAGTCACCAGGCCTTTCTGCCGAGGTCCCTCTGGGTACAGTCACCGGCCTTCCTTCTGAGGTACCTCTGAGTAGAGTTACCCGGCCTTCTTTCTGAGGTACCTCTGGGTACCGTCACCAGACCTTCCTTCTGCGGTATCTCTGAGTAAAGTCTTCAGGCCTTCCTTCTGAGGTACATCTGAGTACAGTCACCAGGAATTCTTTCCGAGGTACGTCTGGGTACACTCACCAGGTCGTTCTTACGAGGTACCTCTGGGTACAGTCTCCAGTCTTTCCTTCTGAGGTACCTTTGGGTACAGTCACCAGGACTTCCTTAAGAGGTACCTCTGGGTACACTCAAAGGCTTTCCTTCTGAGGTACCTCTGGGTGAAGTCCCCAGACCTTCCTTCGGAGGTACCTCTGAGTACAGTCACCACGCCTTTCTTCCGAGGTACGTCTGGGTACAATCTGCAGGTCTTCCTTCCGAGGTACCTCTGGGTACAGTCATCAGGCCTTGTTTCCGAGGTACCTCTGGGTACACTCACCAGGCCGTTCTTAGGAGGTACCTCTGGTTACAGTCTCCAGTTCTTCCTTCTGAGGTACCTATGGGTACAGTCACCAGGCCTTCCTTCAGGGGTACCTCTGGGTACAGTCAAAGGCCTTCCTTCTGAGGTACCTCTGGGTACAGTCACCAGGTCTTCTCTGCGAGGTACCTCTGGGTACAGTCACCAGGCCTTCCTTCAGAGGTACCTCTGGGTACAGTCACCAGGCCTTCTCTCCCAGGTACCTCTGGGTACACTCACCAGGCCTTCCTTCAGAGGTACCTCTGGTTACAGTCAAACCTTCCTTCTGAGGTACCTCTGCGTACAGTCATCCGGCCTTCTTTCTCAGTTCCCTCTGGGTAGTCACCAGGCCTTTCTTCCGAGGTCCCCCTGGGTACAGTTACCAGGACTTTCTTACGAGGTACCTCTGAGTACAGTCACCAGGCCTTCCTTCAGATTTATCTCTGGGTACAGTCACCAGGCCTTTCTTCCGAGGTACCTCTGGGTACAGTCTCCAGGCCTTCCTTCCGAAGTACCTCCGGGTACAGTCATTACGACTTTTTTCCGAGGTACCTCTGGGTAAACTCACCAGGCCGTTCTTACGAGGTACCTCTGGTTACAGTCTCCAGTGGTTCCTTCCAAGGTACCTCTGGGTACAGTCACCAGGCCTTCCTTACGAGGCACCTCTGGGTATAGCCACCAGGCCTTCCTTCTGAGGTATCTCTGGGTAAAATCCCCAGGCCTTCATTCCGAGGTGCCTCTGAGTACAGTCACCACGCCTTTCTTCCAAGGTACGTCTGGGTACAGTCACCAGGCCTTCCTTCCAAGGTACCTTTGGGTAAAGTCATCAGGACTTGTTTCCGAGGTACCTCTGGGTATACTCACCATGCTGTTCTTACGAGGTACCTCTGGTTACAGTCTCCAGTCGTTCCTTCTGAGGTACCTATGGGTACAGTCACCAGGCCTTCCTTCACAGGTACCTCTGGGTACAGTCAAAGGCCTTCCTTCTGAGGTACATCTGGGTACAATCACCAGGCCTTCCTTCTGAGGTACCTGTGCGAACAGTCACTAGGTCTTTCTTCTGAGGTACCTCTGGGTACAGTCACCAGGCATTTCTTTCGAGGTACCTCTGGTTACATTCACCAGGGCTTCTTTCCGAGGTACCTCTGTTTAGAGTCACCAGGCATTTCTTCCGAGCTAACTCTGGGTACAGTCACCACGCCTTCCTTCCCAGGTACCTCTGTGTACAGTCACCAGGCTTTCCTTGGGAGTTACCCTGGGTACCATCACCACGCCTTTCTTCCGAGTTACCTCTAGGTATAGTCACCAGGCCTTCCTTCCGAGGTACCTCTGGGTACAGTCACCGGCCTTCCTTCTGAGGTACCTCTGGGTACAGTCACACGGCCTTCTTTCTCAGTTCCCTCTGGGTACAGTCACCAGGCCTTTCTTCCGAGGTCCCCCTGGGCACAGTCACCAGGCCTTTCTTTCGAGGTACCTCTGGGTACAGTCACCAGGCCTTCCTTCTGATTTATCTCTGGGTACAGTCACCAGGCCTTTCTTCCGAGGTACCTCTGTGTACAGACACCAGGCATTTCTGCCGAGGTCCCTCTGGGAAGAGTCACCAGGTCTTTCTTACGAGGTAACTCTGGGTACAGTCACCGGCTTTCCTTCTGAGGTACCTCTGGGTACACTCACCCGGGCTTATTTCTGAGGTCCCGCTGGGTGCAGTCCCCAGGCCGTTCTTACGAGCTGCCTCTGGGTACAGTTACCAGGCCTTTCCTCCGAGCTAACTCTGGAACAGTCAACAGGCCTTCCTTCCGAGGTACGTCTGGGTAGTCACCAGGCATTCCTTCCGAGGTATCTCTGGGTACACTCACCAGGCCTTCATTCCGAGGAACCTCTGAGTACAGTCACCAGGTCTTCCTTCCAAGGTACCTCTGGGCACAGTCAACAGGCCGTCCTTCTGAGGTACCTCCGTGTACAGTCACCAGGCCTTCTTTCTGAGGTCCCTCTGGGTACAGTCACCAGGGCTTTCTCCGAGGTACCTCTGCGTACATGTACGGGTCTTCGTTCTGAGGTACCTCTGGGTACAGTCAACAGGCCTTCCTTCCGAGGTATCTCTGGGTACACTCACCAGGCATTTCTTACAAGGTACCTCTGGGTACAGTCACCGGCCTTCCTTCGGAGGTACCTATGGGTACAGTCACCTGGCCTTTTTTCTGTGGACCCTCTGGGCACATTCACCAGGGTTTTCTCTGAGGTACCTCTGGGTACAGTCTCCAGGCCTTCCTTCCGAGGTACCTCTGGGTACAGTCATCAGGACTTGTTTCCGAGGTATCTCTGGGTACACTCACCAGGCCGTTCTTACGAGGTACCTCTGCTTACACTCTCCAGTCGTTCCTTCTGAGGTACCTATGGGTACAGTCAAAGGCCTTCCTTCTGAGGTACCTCTGGGTACAGTCACATTGCCTTCTTTCTCAGTTCCCTCTGGGTACAGTCACCAGGCCTTTCTGCCGAGGTCCCTCTGGGTACAGTCACCGGCCTTCCTTTTGAGGTACCTCTGAGTAGAGTTACCCGGCCTTCTTTCTGAGGTACCTCTGGGTACAGTCACCAGGCCTTCCTTCTGCGGTATCTCTGAGTAAAGTCCCCAGACCTTCCCTCTAGGTACCTCTGAGTACAGTCACCAGGACTTCTTTCCGAGGTACGTCTGGGTACACTCACCAGGTCGTTCTTACGAGGTACCTCTGGGTACAGTCTCCAGTCTTTACTTCTGAGGTACCTTTGGGTACAGTCACCAGGCCTTCCTTAAGAGGTACCTCTGGGTACACTCAAAGGCCTTCCTTCTGAGGTACCTCTGGGTGAAGTCCCCAGACCTTCCTTCGGAGGTACCTCTGAGTACAGTCACCACGCCTTTCTTCCGAGGTACGTCTGGGTACAATCTGCAGGTCTTCCTTCCGAGGTACCTCTGGGTACAGTCATCAGGCCTTGTTTCCGAGGTAGCTCTGGGTACACTCACCAGGCCGTTCTTAGGAGGTACCTCTGGTTACAGTCTCCAGGTGTTACTTCTGAGGTACCTATGGGTCAAGTCACCAGGCCTTCCTTCAGGGGTACCTCTGGGTACAGTCAAAGGCCTTCCTTCTGAGGTACCTCTGGGTACAGTCACCAGGCCTTCCTTCAAAGGTACCTCTGGGTACACTCACCAGGCATTTCTTACAAGGTACCTCTGGGTACAGTCACCAGGCCTTCCTTCTGAGTTAACTCTGGGTACAGTCAACAGGCCTTCCTTCCGACGTTCCTGTAGGTACAGTCACCAGGCCTTCCTTCTGATGTACCTCTTGGTACAGTCACCAGGCCGTTCTTCCGAGGTACCTCTGGGTACAGTCTCCAGGCCTTCCTTCCGAAGTACCTCTGGGTACAGTCATTAGGACTTTTTTCCGAGGTACCTCTGGGTAAACTCACCAGGCCGTTCTTACGAGGTACCTCTGGTTACAGTCTCCAGTCGTTCCTTCTGAGGTACCTATGGGTACAGTCACCAGGCCTTCCTTCATGGGTAGCTCTGGGTACAGTCAAAGGCCTTCCTTGTGAGGTACCTCTGGGTACAGTCTCCAGGCCTTCTTCCGAGGTACCTCTGTGTACCGTACCAGGCTTTCCTTCCCAGGTGCCTCTGGGTAGGGTCACTAATCCTTAATTCCGAGGTACGATTCGGTACAGCCACCAGGCCTTCCTTCTGTCGTACTTCGGGGTACAGTCAACAGGCCTTCCTTCCGAGGCATCTCTGGGTACAATCACCAAGCATTTCTTACAAGGTAACTCTGGGTGCAGTCACCAGGCCTTCCTTCCGTGGTACCTCTGGGTACAGTCACCAACCCGTCCTTCCGAGGCATCTCTGGGTACAGTCACCAAGCCTGCCTTCCGAGGTACCTCTAGGTACAGTCACCAGGCTTTCTTCCCAGGTACCTTTGGGTACAGTCACCAGGCTTTCTTCCGAGGTACCCCTGGATACAGTTACCATGCCTTCTTTCCGAGTAACCTCTGGGTACACTCACCGACCTTTCTAGCGAGGTACCTCTGGGTACAGTCACCATTCTTTCCTTCTCAGGTACCTATGGGTACAGTCACCAGGCCTTCCTTCAGAGGTACCTCTGTGTACCGCCCCCGGCCTTCCTTCTGAGGTACCTCCGGGTACAGTCACCTGGCCTTCTTTCTGAGGTCCCTCCGGGTACAGTCACCAGGCCTTCCTTCTGAGTTAACTCTGGGTACAGTCACCAGGCCTTCCTTTCGAGTTAGCTCTGGGTACAGTCACCAGGCCTTCCTTTCGAGGCACCTCTGGGTATAGCCACCAGGCCTTCCTTCTGAGGTATCTCTGAGTAAAATCCCCAGGCCTTCATTCCGAGGTGCCTCTGAGTACAGTCACCAGGCCTTTCTTCCGAGGTACGTCTGGGTACAGTCTCCAGGCCTTCCTTCCGAGGTACCTCTGGGTACAGTCATCAGGACTTGTTTCCGAGGTACCTCTGGGTATACTCACCATACCGTTCTTACGAGGTACCTCTGGTTACAGTCTCCAGTCGTTCCTTCTGAGGTAACTATGGGTACAGTCACCAGGCCTTCCTTCACAGGTACCTCTGGGTACAGTCAAAGGCCTTCCTTCTGAGGTACATCTGTGTACAATCACCAGGCCTTCCTTCTGAGGTACCTGTGCGAACAGTCACTAGGTCTTTCTTCTGAGGTACCTCTGAGTACAGTCACCAGGCATTCCTTTCGAGGTACCTCTGGGTACATTCACCAGGGCTTCTTTCCGAGGTACCTCTGTTTAGAGTCACCAGGCATTTCTTCCGAGCTAACTCTGGGTACAGTCACCTGGCCTTCTTTCTGTGGACCCTCTGGGCACAGTCACCAGGGTTTTCTCTGAGGTACCTCTGGGTACAGTCTCCAGGCCTTCCTTCCGAGGTACCTCTGGGTACAGTCATCAGGACTTGTTTCCGAGGTATCTCTGGGTACACTCACCAGGCCGTTCTTACGAGGTACCTCTGCTTACACTCTCCAGTCGTTCCTTCTGAGGTACCTATGGGTACAGTCAAAGGCCTTCCTTCTGAGGTACCTCTGGGTACAGTCACACGGCCTTCTTTCTCAGTTCCCTCTGGGTACAGTCACCAGGCCTTTCTGCCGAGGTCCCTCTGGGTACAGTCACCGGCCTTCCTTCTGAGGTACCTCTGAGTAGAGTTACCCGGCCTTCTTTCTGAGGTACCTCTGGTTACCGTCACCAGACCTTCCTTCTGCGGTATCTCTGAGTAAAGTCTTCAGGCCTTCCTTCTGAGGTACATCTGAGTACAGTCAGCAGGACTTCTTTCCGAGGTACGTCTGAGTACACTCACCAGGTCGTTCTTACGAGGTACCTCTGGGTACAGTCTCCAGTCTTTACTTCTGAGGTACCTTTGGGTACAGTCACCAGGACTTCCTTAAGAGGTACCTCTGGGTACACTCAAAGGCCTTCCTTCTGAGGTACCTCTGGGTGAAGTCCCCAGACCTTCCTTCGGAGGTACCTCTGAGTACAGTCACCACGCCTTTCTTCCGAGGTACGTCTGGGTACAATCTGCAGGTCTTCCTTCCGAGGTACCTCTGGGTACAGTCATCAGGCCTTGTTTCCGAGGTAGCTCTGGGTACACTCACCAGGCCGTTCTTAGGAGGTACCTCTGGTTACAGTCTCCAGGTGTTACTTCTGAGGTACCTATGGGTCAAGTCACCAGGCCTTCCTTCAGGGGTACCTCTGGGTACAGTCAAAGGCCTTCCTTCTGAGGTACCTCTGGGTACAGTCACCAGGCCTTCCTTCAAAGGTACCTCTGGGTACACTCACCAGGCATTTCTTACAAGGTACCTCTGGGTACAGTCACCAGGCCTTCCTTCTGAGTTAACTCTGGGTACAGTCAACAGGCCTTCCTTCCGACGTTCCTGTAGGTACAGTCACCAGGCCTTCCTTCTGATGTACCTCTTGGTACAGTCACCAGGCCGTTCTTCCGAGGTACCTCTGGGTACAGTCTCCAGGCCTTCCTTCCGAAGTACCTCTGGGTACAGTCATTAGGACTTTTTTCCGAGGTACCTCTGGGTAAACTCACCAGGCCGTTCTTACGAGGTACCTCTGGTTACAGTCTCCAGTCGTTCCTTCTGAGGTACCTATGGGTACAGTCACCAGGCCTTCCTTCATGGGTAGCTCTGGGTACAGTCAAAGGCCTTCCTTGTGAGGTACCTCTGGGTACAGTCTCCAGGCCTTCTTCCGAGGTACCTCTGTGTACCGTACCAGGCTTTCCTTCCCAGGTGCCTCTGGGTAGGGTCACTAATCCTTAATTCCGAGGTACGATTCGGTACAGCCACCAGGCCTTCCTTCTGTCGTACTTCGGGGTACAGTCAACAGGCCTTCCTTCCGAGGCATCTCTGGGTACAATCACCAAGCATTTCTTACAAGGTAACTCTGGGTGCAGTCACCAGGCCTTCCTTCCGTGGTACCTCTGGGTACAGTCACCAACCCGTCCTTCCGAGGCATCTCTGGGTACAGTCACCAAGCCTGCCTTCCGAGGTACCTCTAGGTACAGTCACCAGGCTTTCTTCCCAGGTACCTTTGGGTACAGTCACCAGGCTTTCTTCCGAGGTACCCCTGGATACAGTTACCATGCCTTCTTTCCGAGTAACCTCTGGGTACACTCACCGACCTTTCTAGCGAGGTACCTCTGGGTACAGTCACCATTCTTTCCTTCTCAGGTACCTATGGGTACAGTCACCAGGCCTTCCTTCAGAGGTACCTCTGTGTACCGCCCCCGGCCTTCCTTCTGAGGTACCTCCGGGTACAGTCACCTGGCCTTCTTTCTGAGGTCCCTCCGGGTACAGTCACCAGGCCTTCCTTCTGAGTTAACTCTGGGTACAGTCACCAGGCCTTCCTTTCGAGTTAGCTCTGGGTACAGTCACCAGGCCTTCCTTTCGAGGCACCTCTGGGTATAGCCACCAGGCCTTCCTTCTGAGGTATCTCTGAGTAAAATCCCCAGGCCTTCATTCCGAGGTGCCTCTGAGTACAGTCACCAGGCCTTTCTTCCGAGGTACGTCTGGGTACAGTCTCCAGGCCTTCCTTCCGAGGTACCTCTGGGTACAGTCATCAGGACTTGTTTCCGAGGTACCTCTGGGTATACTCACCATACCGTTCTTACGAGGTACCTCTGGTTACAGTCTCCAGTCGTTCCTTCTGAGGTAACTATGGGTACAGTCACCAGGCCTTCCTTCACAGGTACCTCTGGGTACAGTCAAAGGCCTTCCTTCTGAGGTACATCTGTGTACAATCACCAGGCCTTCCTTCTGAGGTACCTGTGCGAACAGTCACTAGGTCTTTCTTCTGAGGTACCTCTGAGTACAGTCACCAGGCATTCCTTTCGAGGTACCTCTGGGTACATTCACCAGGGCTTCTTTCCGAGGTACCTCTGTTTAGAGTCACCAGGCATTTCTTCCGAGCTAACTCTGGGTACAGTCACCTGGCCTTCTTTCTGTGGACCCTCTGGGCACAGTCACCAGGGTTTTCTCTGAGGTACCTCTGGGTACAGTCTCCAGGCCTTCCTTCCGAGGTACCTCTGGGTACAGTCATCAGGACTTGTTTCCGAGGTATCTCTGGGTACACTCACCAGGCCGTTCTTACGAGGTACCTCTGCTTACACTCTCCAGTCGTTCCTTCTGAGGTACCTATGGGTACAGTCAAAGGCCTTCCTTCTGAGGTACCTCTGGGTACAGTCACACGGCCTTCTTTCTCAGTTCCCTCTGGGTACAGTCACCAGGCCTTTCTGCCGAGGTCCCTCTGGGTACAGTCACCGGCCTTCCTTCTGAGGTACCTCTGAGTAGAGTTACCCGGCCTTCTTTCTGAGGTACCTCTGGTTACCGTCACCAGACCTTCCTTCTGCGGTATCTCTGAGTAAAGTCTTCAGGCCTTCCTTCTGAGGTACATCTGAGTACAGTCAGCAGGACTTCTTTCCGAGGTACGTCTGAGTACACTCACCAGGTCGTTCTTACGAGGTACCTCTGGGTACAGTCTCCAGTCTTTACTTCTGAGGTACCTTTGGGTACAGTCACCAGGACTTCCTTAAGAGGTACCTCTGGGTACACTCAAAGGCCTTCCTTCTGAGGTACCTCTGGGTGAAGTCCCCAGACCTTCCTTCGGAGGTACCTCTGAGTACAGTCACCACGCCTTTCTTCCGAGGTACGTCTGGGTACAATCTGCAGGTCTTCCTTCCGAGGTACCTCTGGGTACAGTCATCAGGCCTTGTTTCCGAGGTAGCTCTGGGTACACTCACCAGGCCGTTCTTAGGAGGTACCTCTGGTTACAGTCTCCAGTTGTTCCTTCTGAGGTACCTATGGGTCAAGTCACCAGGCCTTCCTTCAGGGGTACCTCTGGGTACAGTCAAAGGCCTTCCTTCTGAGGTACCTCTGCGTACAGTCATCCGGCCTTCTTTCTCAGTTACCTCTGGGTAGTCACCAGGCCTTTCTTCCGAGGTCCCCCTGGGTACAGTCACCAGGAATTTCTTACGAGGTACCTCTGAGTACAGTCACCAGGCCTTCCTTCAGATTTATCTCTGGGTACAGTCACCAGGCCTTCCTTCCGAGGCACCTCTGGGTATAGCCACCAGGCCTTCCTTCTGAGGTATCTCTGGGTAAAATCCCCAGGCCTTCATTGCGAGGTGCCTCTGAGTACAGTCACCACGCCTTTCTTCCGAGGTACGTCTGTGTACAGTCACCAGGCCTTCCTTCCGAGGTACCTCTGGGTACAGTAATCAGGACTTGTTTCCCAGGTACCTCTGGGTATACTCACCATGCCGTTCTTACGAGGTACCTCTGGTTACAGTCTCCAGTCGCTCCTTCTGAGGTAACTATGGGTACAGTCACCAGGCCTTCCTTCACAGGTACCTCTGGGTACAGTCAAAGGCCTTCCTTCTGAGGTACATCTGGGTACAATCACCAGGCCTTCCTTCTGAGGTACCTGTGCGAACAGTCACTAGGTCTTTCTTCTGAGGTACCTCTGGGTACAGTCACCAGGCATTCCTTTCGAGGTACCTCTGGTTACATTCACCAGGGCTTCTTTCCGAGGTACCTCTGTTTAGAGTCACCAGGCATTTCTTCCGAGCTAACTCTGGGTCCAGTCACCAGGCCTTCCTTCCCAGGTACCTCTGTGTACAGTCACCAGGCTTTCCTTGGGAGTTACCCTGGGTACCATCACCTTGCCTTTCTTCCGAGTTACCTCTAGGTATAGTCACCAGGCCTTCCTTCCGAGGTACCTCTGGGTACAGTCACCGGCCTTCCTTCTGAGGTACCTCTGGGTACAGTCACACGGCCTTCTTTCTCAGTTCCCTCTGGGTACAGTCACCAGGCCTTTCTGCCGAGGTTTCTCTGGGTACAGTCACACGGCCTTCCTTTTGAGGTACATCTGAGTAGAGTTACCCGGCCTTCTTTCTGAGGTACCTCTGGGTACAGTCACCAGGCCTTCCTTCTGCGGTATCTCTGAGTAAAGTCCCCAGGCCTTCCTTCTCAGGTACATCTGAGTACAGTCACCAGGACTTCTTTCCGAGGTACGTCTGGGTACACTCACCAGGTCGTTCTTACGAGGTACCTCTGGGTACAGTCTCCAGTCTTTCCTTCTCAGGTACCTTTGAGTACAGTCACCAGGACTTGCTTAAGAGGTACCTCTGGGTACACTCAAAGGCCTTCCTTCTGAGGTATCTCTGGGTGAAGTCCCCAGACATTCCTTCGGAGGTACCTCTGAGTACAGTCACCACGCCTTTCTTCCGAGGTACGTCTGGGTACAATCTCCAGGCCTTCCTTCCGAGGTACCTCTGGGTACAGTCATCAGGACTTTTTTCCTAGGTAACTCTGGGTACACTCACCAGGCCGTTCTTAGGAGGTACCTCTGGTTACAGTCTCCAATTGGTCCTTCTGAGGTAGCTATGGGTACAGTCACCAGGCCCTTCCTTCAGGGGTACCTCTGGGTACAGTCAAAGGCCTTCCTTCTGAGGTACCTCTGGGTACAGTCACCAGGTCTTCTCTCCGAGGTACCTCTGGGTACAGTCACCAGGCCTTCCTTCAGAGGTACCTCTGGGTACAGTCAAAGGCCTTCCTTCTGAGGTACCTCTGCGTACAGTCATCCGGCCTTCTTTCTCAGTTCCCTCTGGGTACACTCACCAGGCCTTTCTTCCGAGGCCCCCCTGGGCACAGTCACCAGGCCTTTCTTTCGAGGTACCTCTGGGTACAGTCACCAGGCCTTCCTTCTGATTTATCTCTGGGTACAGTCACCAGGCCTTTCTTCCGAGGTACCTCTGGGTACAGACACCAGGCATTTCTGCCGAGATCCCTCTGGGAAGACTCACCAGGTCTTTGTTACGAGGTAACTCTGGGTACAGTCACCGGCTTTCCTTCTGAGGTACCTCTGGGTACACTCACCCGGGCTTATTTCTGAGGTCCCTCTGGGTGCAGTCACCAGGCCGTTCTTACGAGCTGCCTCTGGGTACAGTTACCAGGCCTTTCCTTCGAGCTAACTCTGGAACAGTCAACAGGCCTTCCTTCCGAGGTACGTCTGGGTAGTCACCAGGCATTCCTTCCGAGGTATCTCTGGGTACACTCACCAGGCCTTCATTCCGAGGAACCTCTGGGTACAGTCACCAGGTCTTCCTTCCGAGGTACCTCTGGGCACAGTCAACAGGCCGTCCTTCTGACGTATCTCTGGGTACACTCACCAGGCCTTCATTCCGAGGAACCTCTGTGTACAGTCACGAGGTCTTCCCTCTGAGGTACCTCTGGGCACAGTCAACAGGCCGTCCTTCTGAGGTACCTCCGTGTACAGTCACCAGGCCTTCTTTCTGAGGTCCCTCTGGGTACAGTCACCAGGGCTTTCTCCGAGGTACCTCTGGGTACATGTACGGGTCTTCGTTCTGAGGTACCTCTGGGTACAGTCAACAGGCCTTCCTTCCGAGGTATCTCTGGGTACACTCACCAGGCATTTCTTACAAGGTACCTCTGAGTACAGTCACCAGGACTTCTTTCCGAGGTACGTCTGGGTACACTCACCAGGTCGTTCTTACGAGGTACCTCTGGGTACAGTCTCCAGTCTTTACTTCTGAGGTACCTTTGGGTACAGTCACCAGGCCTTCCTTAAGAGGTACCTCTGGGTACACTCAAAGGCCTTCCTTCTGAGGTACCTCTGGGTGAAGTCCCCAGACCTTCCTTCGGAGGTACCTCTGAGTACAGTCACCACGCCTTTCTTCCGAGGTACGTCTGGGTACAATCTGCAGGTCTTCCTTCCGAGGTACCTCTGGGTACAGTCATCAGGCCTTGTTTCCGAGGTAGCTCTGGGTACACTCACCAGGCCGTTCTTAGGAGGTACCTCTGGTTACAGTCTCCAGGTGTTACTTCTGAGGTACCTATGGGTCAAGTCACCAGGCCTTCCTTCAGGGGTACCTCTGGGTACAGTCAAAGGCCTTCCTTCTGAGGTACCTCTGGGTACAGTCACCAGGCCTTCCTTCAGAGGTACCTCTGGGTACACTCACCAGGCATTTCTTACAAGGTACCTCTGGGTACAGTCACCAGGCCTTCCTTCTGAGTTAACTCTGGGTACAGTCAACAGGCCTTCCTTCCGACGTTCCTGTAGGTACAGTCACCAGGCCTTCCTTCTGATGTACCTCTTGGTACAGTCACCAGGCCGTTCTTCCGAGGTACCTCTGGGTACAGTCTCCAGGCCTTCCTTCCGAAGTACCTCTGGGTACAGTCATTAGGACTTTTTTCCGAGGTACCTCTGGGTAAACTCACCAGGCCGTTCTTACGAGGTACCTCTGGTTACAGTCTCCAGTCGTTCCTTCTGAGGTACCTATGGGTACAGTCACCAGGCCTTCCTTCATGGGTAGCTCTGGGTACAGTCAAAGGCCTTCCTTGTGAGGTACCTCTGGGTACAGTCTCCAGGCCTTCTTCCGAGGTACCTCTGTGTACCGTACCAGGCTTTCCTTCCCAGGTGCCTCTGGGTAGGGTCACTAATCCTTAATTCCGAGGTACGATTCGGTACAGCCACCAGGCCTTCCTTCTGTCGTACTTCGGGGTACAGTCAACAGGCCTTCCTTCCGAGGCATCTCTGGGTACAATCACCAAGCATTTCTTACAAGGTAACTCTGGGTGCAGTCACCAGGCCTTCCTTCCGTGGTACCTCTGGGTACAGTCACCAACCCGTCCTTCCGAGGCATCTCTGGGTACAGTCACCAAGCCTGCCTTCCGAGGTACCTCTAGGTACAGTCACCAGGCTTTCTTCCCAGGTACCTTTGGGTACAGTCACCAGGCTTTCTTCCGAGGTACCCCTGGATACAGTTACCATGCCTTCTTTCCGAGTAACCTCTGGGTACACTCACCGACCTTTCTAGCGAGGTACCTCTGGGTACAGTCACCATTCTTTCCTTCTCAGGTACCTATGGGTACAGTCACCAGGCCTTCCTTCAGAGGTACCTCTGTGTACCGCCCCCGGCCTTCCTTCTGAGGTACCTCCGGGTACAGTCACCTGGCCTTCTTTCTGAGGTCCCTCCGGGTACAGTCACCAGGCCTTCCTTCTGAGTTAACTCTGGGTACAGTCACCAGGCCTTCCTTTCGAGTTAGCTCTGGGTACAGTCACCAGGCCTTCCTTTCGAGGCACCTCTGGGTATAGCCACCAGGCCTTCCTTCTGAGGTATCTCTGAGTAAAATCCCCAGGCCTTTATTCCGAGGTGCCTCTGAGTACAGTCACCAGGCCTTTCTTCCGAGGTAAGTCTGGGTACAGTCTCCAGGCCTTCCTTCCGAGGTACCTCTGGGTACAGTCATCAGGACTTGTTTCCGAGGTACCTCTGGGTATACTCACCATACCGTTCTGACGAGGTACCTCTGGTTACAGTCTCCAGTCGTTCCTTCTGAGGTAACTATGGGTACAGTCACCAGGCCTTCCTTCACAGGTACCTGTGGGTACAGTCAAAGGCCTTCCTTCTGAGGTACATCTGTGTACAATCACCAGGCCTTCCTTCTGAGGTACCTGTGCGAACAGTCACTAGGTCTTTCTTCTGAGGTACCTCTGAGTACAGTCACCAGGCATTCCTTTCGAGGTACCTCTGGGTACATTCACCAGGGCTTCTTTCCGAGGTACCTCTGTTTAGAGTCACCAGGCATTTCTTCCGAGCTAACTCTGGGTACAGTCACCTGGCCTTCTTTCTGTGGACCCTCTGGGCACAGTCACCAGGGTTTTCTCTGAGGTACCTCTGGGTACAGTCTCCAGGCCTTCCTTCCGAGGTACCTCTGGGTACAGTCATCAGGACTTGTTTCCGAGGTATCTCTGGGTACACTCACCAGGCCGTTCTTACGAGGTACCTCTGCTTACACTCTCCAGTCGTTCCTTCTGAGGTACCTATGGGTACAGTCAAAGGCCTTCCTTCTGAGGTACCTCTGGGTACAGTCACACGGCCTTCTTTCTCAGTTCCCTCTGGGTACAGTCACCAGGCCTTTCTGCCGAGGTCCCTCTGGGTACAGTCACCGGCCTTCCTTCTGAGGTACCTCTGAGTAGAGTTACCCGGCCTTCTTTCTGAGGTACCTCTGGTTACCGTCACCAGACCTTCCTTCTGCGGTATCTCTGAGTAAAGTCTTCAGGCCTTCCTTCTGAGGTACATCTGAGTACAGTCAGCAGGACTTCTTTCCGAGGTACGTCTGAGTACACTCACCAGGTCGTTCTTACGAGGTACCTCTGGGTACAGTCTCCAGTCTTTACTTCTGAGGTACCTTTGGGTACAGTCACCAGGACTTCCTTAAGAGGTACCTCTGGGTACACTCAAAGGCCTTCCTTCTGAGGTACCTCTGGGTGAAGTCCCCAGACCTTCCTTCGGAGGTACCTCTGAGTACAGTCACCACGCCTTTCTTCCGAGGTACGTCTGGGTACAATCTGCAGGTCTTCCTTCCGAGGTACCTCTGGGTACAGTCATCAGGCCTTGTTTCCGAGGTATCTCTGGGTACACTCACCAGGCCGTTCTTACGAGGTACCTCTGCTTACACTCTCCAGTCGTTCCTTCTGAGGTACCTATGGGTACAGTCAAAGGCCTTCCTTCTGAGGTACCTCTGGGTACAGTCACACGGCCTTCTTTCTCAGTTCCCTCTGGGTACAGTCACCAGGCCTTTCTGCCGAGGTCCCTCTGGGTACAGTCACCGGCCTTCCTTCTGAGGTACCTCTGAGTAGAGTTACCCGGCCTTCTTTCTGAGGTACCTCTGGTTACCGTCACCAGACCTTCCTTCTGCGGTATCTCTGAGTAAAGTCTTCAGGCCTTCCTTCTGAGGTACATCTGAGTACAGTCAGCAGGACTTCTTTCCGAGGTACGTCTGAGTACACTCACCAGGTCGTTCTTACGAGGTACCTCTGGGTACAGTCTCCAGTCTTTACTTCTGAGGTACCTTTGGGTACAGTCACCAGGACTTCCTTAAGAGGTACCTCTGGGTACACTCAAAGGCCTTCCTTCTGAGGTACCTCTGGGTGAAGTCCCCAGACCTTCCTTCGGAGGTACCTCTGAGTACAGTCACCACGCCTTTCTTCCGAGGTACGTCTGGGTACAATCTGCAGGTCTTCCTTCCGAGGTACCTCTGGGTACAGTCATCAGGCCTTGTTTCCGAGGTAGCTCTGGGTACACTCACCAGGCCGTTCTTAGGAGGTACCTCTGGTTACAGTCTCCAGTTGTTCCTTCTGAGGTACCTATGGGTCAAGTCACCAGGCCTTCCTTCAGGGGTACCTCTGGGTACAGTCAAAGGCCTTCCTTCTGAGGTACCTCTGCGTACAGTCATCCGGCCTTCTTTCTCAGTTACCTCTGGGTAGTCACCAGGCCTTTCTTCCGAGGTCCCCCTGGGTACAGTCACCAGGAATTTCTTACGAGGTACCTCTGAGTACAGTCACCAGGCCTTCCTTCAGATTTATCTCTGGGTACAGTCACCAGGCCTTCCTTCCGAGGCACCTCTGGGTATAGCCACCAGGCCTTCCTTCTGAGGTATCTCTGGGTAAAATCCCCAGGCCTTCATTGCGAGGTGCCTCTGAGTACAGTCACCACGCCTTTCTTCCGAGGTACGTCTGTGTACAGTCACCAGGCCTTCCTTCCGAGGTACCTCTGGGTACAGTAATCAGGACTTGTTTCCCAGGTACCTCTGGGTATACTCACCATGCCGTTCTTACGAGGTACCTCTGGTTACAGTCTCCAGTCGCTCCTTCTGAGGTAACTATGGGTACAGTCACCAGGCCTTCCTTCACAGGTACCTCTGGGTACAGTCAAAGGCCTTCCTTCTGAGGTACATCTGGGTACAATCACCAGGCCTTCCTTCTGAGGTACCTGTGCGAACAGTCACTAGGTCTTTCTTCTGAGGTACCTCTGGGTACAGTCACCAGGCATTCCTTTCGAGGTACCTCTGGTTACATTCACCAGGGCTTCTTTCCGAGGTACCTCTGTTTAGAGTCACCAGGCATTTCTTCCGAGCTAACTCTGGGTCCAGTCACCAGGCCTTCCTTCCCAGGTACCTCTGTGTACAGTCACCAGGCTTTCCTTGGGAGTTACCCTGGGTACCATCACCTTGCCTTTCTTCCGAGTTACCTCTAGGTATAGTCACCAGGCCTTCCTTCCGAGGTACCTCTGGGTACAGTCACCGGCCTTCCTTCTGAGGTACCTCTGGGTACAGTCACACGGCCTTCTTTCTCAGTTCCCTCTGGGTACAGTCACCAGGCCTTTCTGCCGAGGTTTCTCTGGGTACAGTCACACGGCCTTCCTTTTGAGGTACATCTGAGTAGAGTTACCCGGCCTTCTTTCTGAGGTACCTCTGGGTACAGTCACCAGGCCTTCCTTCTGCGGTATCTCTGAGTAAAGTCCCCAGGCCTTCCTTCTCAGGTACATCTGAGTACAGTCACCAGGACTTCTTTCCGAGGTACGTCTGGGTACACTCACCAGGTCGTTCTTACGAGGTACCTCTGGGTACAGTCTCCAGTCTTTCCTTCTCAGGTACCTTTGAGTACAGTCACCAGGACTTGCTTAAGAGGTACCTCTGGGTACACTCAAAGGCCTTCCTTCTGAGGTATCTCTGGGTGAAGTCCCCAGACATTCCTTCGGAGGTACCTCTGAGTACAGTCACCACGCCTTTCTTCCGAGGTACGTCTGGGTACAATCTCCAGGCCTTCCTTCCGAGGTACCTCTGGGTACAGTCATCAGGACTTTTTTCCTAGGTAACTCTGGGTACACTCACCAGGCCGTTCTTAGGAGGTACCTCTGGTTACAGTCTCCAATTGGTCCTTCTGAGGTAGCTATGGGTACAGTCACCAGGCCCTTCCTTCAGGGGTACCTCTGGGTACAGTCAAAGGCCTTCCTTCTGAGGTACCTCTGGGTACAGTCACCAGGTCTTCTCTCCGAGGTACCTCTGGGTACAGTCACCAGGCCTTCCTTCAGAGGTACCTCTGGGTACAGTCAAAGGCCTTCCTTCTGAGGTACCTCTGCGTACAGTCATCCGGCCTTCTTTCTCAGTTCCCTCTGGGTACACTCACCAGGCCTTTCTTCCGAGGCCCCCCTGGGCACAGTCACCAGGCCTTTCTTTCGAGGTACCTCTGGGTACAGTCACCAGGCCTTCCTTCTGATTTATCTCTGGGTACAGTCACCAGGCCTTTCTTCCGAGGTACCTCTGGGTACAGACACCAGGCATTTCTGCCGAGATCCCTCTGGGAAGACTCACCAGGTCTTTGTTACGAGGTAACTCTGGGTACAGTCACCGGCTTTCCTTCTGAGGTACCTCTGGGTACACTCACCCGGGCTTATTTCTGAGGTCCCTCTGGGTGCAGTCACCAGGCCGTTCTTACGAGCTGCCTCTGGGTACAGTTACCAGGCCTTTCCTTCGAGCTAACTCTGGAACAGTCAACAGGCCTTCCTTCCGAGGTACGTCTGGGTAGTCACCAGGCATTCCTTCCGAGGTATCTCTGGGTACACTCACCAGGCCTTCATTCCGAGGAACCTCTGGGTACAGTCACCAGGTCTTCCTTCCGAGGTACCTCTGGGCACAGTCAACAGGCCGTCCTTCTGACGTATCTCTGGGTACACTCACCAGGCCTTCATTCCGAGGAACCTCTGTGTACAGTCACGAGGTCTTCCCTCTGAGGTACCTCTGGGCACAGTCAACAGGCCGTCCTTCTGAGGTACCTCCGTGTACAGTCACCAGGCCTTCTTTCTGAGGTCCCTCTGGGTACAGTCACCAGGGCTTTCTCCGAGGTACCTCTGGGTACATGTACGGGTCTTCGTTCTGAGGTACCTCTGGGTACAGTCAACAGGCCTTCCTTCCGAGGTATCTCTGGGTACACTCACCAGGCATTTCTTACAAGGTACCTCTGAGTACAGTCACCAGGACTTCTTTCCGAGGTACGTCTGGGTACACTCACCAGGTCGTTCTTACGAGGTACCTCTGGGTACAGTCTCCAGTCTTTACTTCTGAGGTACCTTTGGGTACAGTCACCAGGACTTCCTTAAGAGGTACCTCTGGGTACACTCAAAGGCCTTCCTTCTGAGGTACCTCTGGGTGAAGTCCCCAGACCTTCCTTCGGAGGTACCTCTGAGTACAGTCACCACGCCTTTCTTCCGAGGTACGTCTGGGTACAATCTGCAGGTCTTCCTTCCGAGGTACCTCTGGGTACAGTCATCAGGCCTTGTTTCCGAGGTAGCTCTGGGTACACTCACCAGGCCGTTCTTAGGAGGTACCTCTGGTTACAGTCTCCAGGTGTTACTTCTGAGGTACCTATGGGTCAAGTCACCAGGCCTTCCTTCAGGGGTACCTCTGGGTACAGTCAAAGGCCTTCCTTCTGAGGTACCTCTGGGTACAGTCACCAGGCCTTCCTTCAGAGGTACCTCTGGGTACACTCACCAGGCATTTCTTACAAGGTACCTCTGGGTACAGTCACCAGGCCTTCCTTCTGAGTTAACTCTGGGTACAGTCAACAGGCCTTCCTTCCGACGTTCCTGTAGGTACAGTCACCAGGCCTTCCTTCTGATGTACCTCTTGGTACAGTCACCAGGCCGTTCTTCCGAGGTACCTCTGGGTACAGTCTCCAGGCCTTCCTTCCGAAGTACCTCTGGGTACAGTCATTAGGACTTTTTTCCGAGGTACCTCTGGGTAAACTCACCAGGCCGTTCTTACGAGGTACCTCTGGTTACAGTCTCCAGTCGTTCCTTCTGAGGTACCTATGGGTACAGTCACCAGGCCTTCCTTCATGGGTAGCTCTGGGTACAGTCAAAGGCCTTCCTTGTGAGGTACCTCTGGGTACAGTCTCCAGGCCTTCTTCCGAGGTACCTCTGTGTACCGTACCAGGCTTTCCTTCCCAGGTGCCTCTGGGTAGGGTCACTAATCCTTAATTCCGAGGTACGATTCGGTACAGCCACCAGGCCTTCCTTCTGTCGTACTTCGGGGTACAGTCAACAGGCCTTCCTTCCGAGGCATCTCTGGGTACAATCACCAAGCATTTCTTACAAGGTAACTCTGGGTGCAGTCACCAGGCCTTCCTTCCGTGGTACCTCTGGGTACAGTCACCAACCCGTCCTTCCGAGGCATCTCTGGGTACAGTCACCAAGCCTGCCTTCCGAGGTACCTCTAGGTACAGTCACCAGGCTTTCTTCCCAGGTACCTTTGGGTACAGTCACCAGGCTTTCTTCCGAGGTACCCCTGGATACAGTTACCATGCCTTCTTTCCGAGTAACCTCTGGGTACACTCACCGACCTTTCTAGCGAGGTACCTCTGGGTACAGTCACCATTCTTTCCTTCTCAGGTACCTATGGGTACAGTCACCAGACCTTCCTTCAGAGGTACCTCTGTGTACCGCCCCCGGCCTTCCTTCTGAGGTACCTCCGGGTACAGTCACCTGGCCTTCTTTCTGAGGTCCCTCCGGGTACAGTCACCAGGCCTTCCTTCTGAGTTAACTCTGGGTACAGTCACCAGGCCTTCCTTTCGAGTTAGCTCTGGGTACAGTCACCAGGCCTTCCTTTCGAGGCACCTCTGGGTATAGCCACCAGGCCTTCCTTCTGAGGTATCTCTGAGTAAAATCCCCAGGCCTTCATTCCGAGGTGCCTCTGAGTACAGTCATCAGGACTTGTTTCCGAGGTACCTCTGGGTATACTCACCATACCGTTCTTACGAGGTACCTCTGGTTACAGTCTCCAGTCGTTCCTTCTGAGGTAACTATGGGTACAGTCACCAGGCCTTCCTTCACAGGTACCTCTGGGTACAGTCAAAGGCCTTCCTTCTGAGGTACATCTGTGTACAATCACCAGGCCTTCCTTCTGAGGTACCTGTGCGAACAGTCACTAGGTCTTTCTTCTGAGGTACCTCTGAGTACAGTCACCAGGCATTCCTTTCGAGGTACCTCTGGGTACATTCACCAGGGCTTCTTTCCGAGGTACCTCTGTTTAGAGTCACCAGGCATTTCTTCCGAGCTAACTCTGGGTACAGTCACCTGGCCTTCTTTCTGTGGACCCTCTGGGCACAGTCACCAGGGTTTTCTCTGAGGTACCTCTGGGTACAGTCTCCAGGCCTTCCTTCCGAGGTACCTCTGGGTACAGTCATCAGGACTTGTTTCCGAGGTATCTCTGGGTACACTCACCAGGCCGTTCTTACGAGGTACCTCTGCTTACACTCTCCAGTCGTTCCTTCTGAGGTACCTATGGGTACAGTCAAAGGCCTTCCTTCTGAGGTACCTCTGGGTACAGTCACACGGCCTTCTTTCTCAGTTCCCTCTGGGTACAGTCACCAGGCCTTTCTGCCGAGGTCCCTCTGGGTACAGTCACCGGCCTTCCTTCTGAGGTACCTCTGAGTAGAGTTACCCGGCCTTCTTTCTGAGGTACCTCTGGTTACCGTCACCAGACCTTCCTTCTGCGGTATCTCTGAGTAAAGTCTTCAGGCCTTCCTTCTGAGGTACATCTGAGTACAGTCAGCAGGACTTCTTTCCGAGGTACGTCTGAGTACACTCACCAGGTCGTTCTTACGAGGTACCTCTGGGTACAGTCTCCAGTCTTTACTTCTGAGGTACCTTTGGGTACAGTCACCAGGACTTCCTTAAGAGGTACCTCTGGGTACACTCAAAGGCCTTCCTTCTGAGGTACCTCTGGGTGAAGTCCCCAGACCTTCCTTCGGAGGTACCTCTGAGTACAGTCACCACGCCTTTCTTCCGAGGTACGTCTGGGTACAATCTGCAGGTCTTCCTTCCGAGGTACCTCTGGGTACAGTCATCAGGCCTTGTTTCCGAGGTAGCTCTGGGTACACTCACCAGGCCGTTCTTAGGAGGTACCTCTGGTTACAGTCTCCAGTTGTTCCTTCTGAGGTACCTATGGGTCAAGTCACCAGGCCTTCCTTCAGGGGTACCTCTGGGTACAGTCAAAGGCCTTCCTTCTGAGGTACCTCTGCGTACAGTCATCCGGCCTTCTTTCTCAGTTACCTCTGGGTAGTCACCAGGCCTTTCTTCCGAGGTCCCCCTGGGTACAGTCACCAGGAATTTCTTACGAGGTACCTCTGAGTACAGTCACCAGGCCTTCCTTCAGATTTATCTCTGGGTACAGTCACCAGGCCTTCCTTCCGAGGCACCTCTGGGTATAGCCACCAGGCCTTCCTTCTGAGGTATCTCTGGGTAAAATCCCCAGGCCTTCATTGCGAGGTGCCTCTGAGTACAGTCACCACGCCTTTCTTCCGAGGTACGTCTGTGTACAGTCACCAGGCCTTCCTTCCGAGGTACCTCTGGGTACAGTAATCAGGACTTGTTTCCCAGGTACCTCTGGGTATACTCACCATGCCGTTCTTACGAGGTACCTCTGGTTACAGTCTCCAGTCGCTCCTTCTGAGGTAACTATGGGTACAGTCACCAGGCCTTCCTTCACAGGTACCTCTGGGTACAGTCAAAGGCCTTCCTTCTGAGGTACATCTGGGTACAATCACCAGGCCTTCCTTCTGAGGTACCTGTGCGAACAGTCACTAGGTCTTTCTTCTGAGGTACCTCTGGGTACAGTCACCAGGCATTCCTTTCGAGGTACCTCTGGTTACATTCACCAGGGCTTCTTTCCGAGGTACCTCTGTTTAGAGTCACCAGGCATTTCTTCCGAGCTAACTCTGGGTCCAGTCACCAGGCCTTCCTTCCCAGGTACCTCTGTGTACAGTCACCAGGCTTTCCTTGGGAGTTACCCTGGGTACCATCACCTTGCCTTTCTTCCGAGTTACCTCTAGGTATAGTCACCAGGCCTTCCTTCCGAGGTACCTCTGGGTACAGTCACCGGCCTTCCTTCTGAGGTACCTCTGGGTACAGTCACACGGCCTTCTTTCTCAGTTCCCTCTGGGTACAGTCACCAGGCCTTTCTGCCGAGGTTTCTCTGGGTACAGTCACACGGCCTTCCTTTTGAGGTACATCTGAGTAGAGTTACCCGGCCTTCTTTCTGAGGTACCTCTGGGTACAGTCACCAGGCCTTCCTTCTGCGGTATCTCTGAGTAAAGTCCCCAGGCCTTCCTTCTCAGGTACATCTGAGTACAGTCACCAGGACTTCTTTCCGAGGTACGTCTGGGTACACTCACCAGGTCGTTCTTACGAGATACCTCTGGGTACAGTCTCCAGTCTTTCCTTCTCAGGTACCTTTGAGTACAGTCACCAGGACTTGCTTAAGAGGTACCTCTGGGTACACTCAAAGGCCTTCCTTCTGAGGTATCTCTGGGTGAAGTCCCCAGACATTCCTTCGGAGGTACCTCTGAGTACAGTCACCACGCCTTTCTTCCGAGGTACGTCTGGGTACAATCTCCAGGCCTTCCTTCCGAGGTACCTCTGGGTACAGTCATCAGGACTTTTTTCCTAGGTAACTCTGGGTACACTCACCAGGCCGTTCTTAGGAGGTACCTCTGGTTACAGTCTCCGATTGGTCCTTCTGAGGTAGCTATGGGTACAGTCACCAGGCCCTTCCTTCAGGGGTACCTCTGGGTACAGTCAAAGGCCTTCCTTCTGAGGTACCTCTGGGTACAGTCACCAGGCCTTCCTTCAGCGGTACCTCTGGGTACAGTCAAAGGCCTTCCTTCTGAGGTACCTCTGCGTACAGTCATCCGGCCTTCTTTCTCAGTTCCCTCTGGGTACACTCACCAGGCCTTTCTTCCGAGGTCCCCCTGGGCACAGTCACCAGGCCTTTCTTTCGAGGTACCTCTGGGTACAGTCACCAGGCCTTCCTTCTGATTTATCTCTGGGTACAGTCACCAGGCCTTTCTTCCGAGGTACCTCTGGGTACAGACACCAGGCATTTCTGCCGAGATCCCTCTGGGAAGACTCACCAGGTCTTTGTTACGAGGTAACTCTGGGTACAGTCACCGGCTTTCCTTCTGAGGTACCTCTGGGTACACTCACCCGGGCTTATTTCTGAGGTCCCTCTGGGTGCAGTCACCAGGCCGTTCTTACGAGCTGCCTCTGGGTACAGTTACCAGGCCTTTCCTTCGAGCTAACTCTGGAACAGTCAACAGGCCTTCCTTCCGAGGTACGTCTGGGTAGTCACCAGGCATTCCTTCCGAGGTATCTCTGGGTACACTCACCAGGCCTTCATTCCGAGGAACCTCTGGGTACAGTCACCAGGTCTTCCTTCCGAGGTACCTCTGGGCACAGTCAACAGGCCGTCCTTCTGACGTATCTCTGGGTACACTCACCAGGCCTTCATTCCGAGGAACCTCTGTGTACAGTCACGAGGTCTTCCCTCTGAGGTACCTCTGGGCACAGTCAACAGGCCGTCCTTCTGAGGTACCTCCGTGTACAGTCACCAGGCCTTCTTTCTGAGGTCCCTCTGGGTACAGTCACCAGGGCTTTCTCCGAGGTACCTCTGGGTACATGTACGGGTCTTCGTTCTGAGGTACCTCTGGGTACAGTCAACAGGCCTTCCTTCCGAGGTATCTCTGGGTACACTCACCAGGCATTTCTTACAAGGTACCTCTGAGTACAGTCACCAGGACTTCTTTCCGAGGTACGTCTGGGTACACTCACCAGGTCGTTCTTACGAGGTACCTCTGGGTACAGTCTCCAGTCTTTACTTCTGAGGTACCTTTGGGTACAGTCACCAGGCCTTCCTTAAGAGGTACCTCTGGGTACACTCAAAGGCCTTCCTTCTGAGGTACCTCTGGGTGAAGTCCCCAGACCTTCCTTCGGAGGTACCTCTGAGTACAGTCACCACGCCTTTCTTCCGAGGTACGTCTGGGTACAATCTGCAGGTCTTCCTTCCGAGGTACCTCTGGGTACAGTCATCAGGCCTTGTTTCCGAGGTAGCTCTGGGTACACTCACCAGGCCGTTCTTAGGAGGTACCTCTGGTTACAGTCTCCAGGTGTTACTTCTGAGGTACCTATGGGTCAAGTCACCAGGCCTTCCTTCAGGGGTACCTCTGGGTACAGTCAAAGGCCTTCCTTCTGAGGTACCTCTGGGTACAGTCACCAGGCCTTCCTTCAGAGGTACCTCTGGGTACACTCACCAGGCATTTCTTACAAGGTACCTCTGGGTACAGTCACCAGGCCTTCCTTCTGAGTTAACTCTGGGTACAGTCAACAGGCCTTCCTTCCGACGTTCCTGTAGGTACAGTCACCAGTCCTTCCTTCTGATGTACCTCTTGGTACAGTCACCAGGCCGTTCTTCCGAGGTACCTCTGGGTACAGTCTCCAGGCCTTCCTTCCGAAGTACCTCTGGGTACAGTCATTAGGACTTTTTTCCGAGGTACCTCTGGGTAAACTCACCAGGCCGTTCTTACGAGGTACCTCTGGTTACAGTCTCCAGTCGTTCCTTCTGAGGTACCTATGGGTACAGTCACCAGGCCTTCCTTCATGGGTAGCTCTGGGTACAGTCAAAGGCCTTCCTTGTGAGGTACCTCTGGGTACAGTCTCCAGGCCTTCTTCCGAGGTACCTCTGTGTACCGTACCAGGCTTTCCTTCCCAGGTGCCTCTGGGTAGGGTCACTAATCCTTAATTCCGAGGTACGATTCGGTACAGCCACCAGGCCTTCCTTCTGTCGTACTTCGGGGTACAGTCAACAGGCCTTCCTTCCGAGGCATCTCTGGGTACAATCACCAAGCATTTCTTACAAGGTAACTCTGGGTGCAGTCACCAGGCCTTCCTTCCGTGGTACCTCTGGGTACAGTCACCAACCCGTCCTTCCGAGGCATCTCTGGGTACAGTCACCAAGCCTGCCTTCCGAGGTACCTCTAGGTACAGTCACCAGGCTTTCTTCCCAGGTACCTTTGGGTACAGTCACCAGGCTTTCTTCCGAGGTACCCCTGGATACAGTTACCATGCCTTCTTTCCGAGTAACCTCTGGGTACACTCACCGACCTTTCTAGCGAGGTACCTCTGGGTACAGTCACCATTCTTTCCTTCTCAGGTACCTATGGGTACAGTCACCAGGCCTTCCTTCAGAGGTACCTCTGTGTACCGCCCCCGGCCTTCCTTCTGAGGTACCTCCGGGTACAGTCACCTGGCCTTCTTTCTGAGGTCCCTCCGGGTACAGTCACCAGGCCTTCCTTCTGAGTTAACTCTGGGTACAGTCACCAGGCCTTCCTTTCGAGTTAGCTCTGGGTACAGTCACCAGGCCTTCCTTTCGAGGCACCTCTGGGTATAGCCACCAGGCCTTCCTTCTGAGGTATCTCTGAGTAAAATCCCCAGGCCTTCATTCCGAGGTGCCTCTGAGTACAGTCATCAGGACTTGTTTCCGAGGTACCTCTGGGTATACTCACCATACCGTTCTTACGAGGTACCTCTGGTTACAGTCTCCAGTCGTTCCTTCTGAGGTAACTATGGGTACAGTCACCAGGCCTTCCTTCACAGGTACCTCTGGGTACAGTCAAAGGCCTTCCTTCTGAGGTACATCTGTGTACAATCACCAGGCCTTCCTTCTGAGGTACCTGTGCGAACAGTCACTAGGTCTTTCTTCTGAGGTACCTCTGAGTACAGTCACCAGGCATTCCTTTCGAGGTACCTCTGGGTACATTCACCAGGGCTTCTTTCCGAGGTACCTCTGTTTAGAGTCACCAGGCATTTCTTCCGAGCTAACTCTGGGTACAGTCACCTGGCCTTCTTTCTGTGGACCCTCTGGGCACAGTCACCAGGGTTTTCTCTGAGGTACCTCTGGGTACAGTCTCCAGGCCTTCCTTCCGAGGTACCTCTGGGTACAGTCATCAGGACTTGTTTCCGAGGTATCTCTGGGTACACTCACCAGGCCGTTCTTACGAGGTACCTCTGCTTACACTCTCCAGTCGTTCCTTCTGAGGTACCTATGGGTACAGTCAAAGGCCTTCCTTCTGAGGTACCTCTGGGTACAGTCACACGGCCTTCTTTCTCAGTTCCCTCTGGGTACAGTCACCAGGCCTTTCTGCCGAGGTCCCTCTGGGTACAGTCACCGGCCTTCCTTCTGAGGTACCTCTGAGTAGAGTTACCCGGCCTTCTTTCTGAGGTACCTCTGGTTACCGTCACCAGACCTTCCTTCTGCGGTATCTCTGAGTAAAGTCTTCAGGCCTTCCTTCTGAGGTACATCTGAGTACAGTCAGCAGGACTTCTTTCCGAGGTACGTCTGAGTACACTCACCAGGTCGTTCTTACGAGGTACCTCTGGGTACAGTCTCCAGTCTTTACTTCTGAGGTACCTTTGGGTACAGTCACCAGGACTTCCTTAAGAGGTACCTCTGGGTACACTCAAAGGCCTTCCTTCTGAGGTACCTCTGGGTGAAGTCCCCAGACCTTCCTTCGGAGGTACCTCTGAGTACAGTCACCACGCCTTTCTTCCGAGGTACGTCTGGGTACAATCTGCAGGTCTTCCTTCCGAGGTACCTCTGGGTACAGTCATCAGGCCTTGTTTCCGAGGTAGCTCTGGGTACACTCACCAGGCCGTTCTTAGGAGGTACCTCTGGTTACAGTCTCCAGTTGTTCCTTCTGAGGTACCTATGGGTCAAGTCACCAGGCCTTCCTTCAGGGGTACCTCTGGGTACAGTCAAAGGCCTTCCTTCTGAGGTACCTCTGCGTACAGTCATCCGGCCTTCTTTCTCAGTTACCTCTGGGTAGTCACCAGGCCTTTCTTCCGAGGTCCCCCTGGGTACAGTCACCAGGAATTTCTTACGAGGTACCTCTGAGTACAGTCACCAGGCCTTCCTTCAGATTTATCTCTGGGTACAGTCACCAGGCCTTCCTTCCGAGGCACCTCTGGGTATAGCCACCAGGCCTTCCTTCTGAGGTATCTCTGGGTAAAATCCCCAGGCCTTCATTGCGAGGTGCCTCTGAGTACAGTCACCACGCCTTTCTTCCGAGGTACGTCTGTGTACAGTCACCAGGCCTTCCTTCCGAGGTACCTCTGGGTACAGTAATCAGGACTTGTTTCCCAGGTACCTCTGGGTATACTCACCATGCCGTTCTTACGAGGTACCTCTGGTTACAGTCTCCAGTCGCTCCTTCTGAGGTAACTATGGGTACAGTCACCAGGCCTTCCTTCACAGGTACCTCTGGGTACAGTCAAAGGCCTTCCTTCTGAGGTACATCTGGGTACAATCACCAGGCCTTCCTTCTGAGGTACCTGTGCGAACAGTCACTAGGTCTTTCTTCTGAGGTACCTCTGGGTACAGTCACCAGGCATTCCTTTCGAGGTACCTCTGGTTACATTCACCAGGGCTTCTTTCCGAGGTACCTCTGTTTAGAGTCACCAGGCATTTCTTCCGAGCTAACTCTGGGTCCAGTCACCAGGCCTTCCTTCCCAGGTACCTCTGTGTACAGTCACCAGGCTTTCCTTGGGAGTTACCCTGGGTACCATCACCTTGCCTTTCTTCCGAGTTACCTCTAGGTATAGTCACCAGGCCTTCCTTCCGAGGTACCTCTGGGTACAGTCACCGGCCTTCCTTCTGAGGTACCTCTGGGTACAGTCACACGGCCTTCTTTCTCAGTTCCCTCTGGGTACAGTCACCAGGCCTTTCTGCCGAGGTTTCTCTGGGTACAGTCACACGGCCTTCCTTTTGAGGTACATCTGAGTAGAGTTACCCGGCCTTCTTTCTGAGGTACCTCTGGGTACAGTCACCAGGCCTTCCTTCTGCGGTATCTCTGAGTAAAGTCCCCAGGCCTTCCTTCTCAGGTACATCTGAGTACAGTCACCAGGACTTCTTTCCGAGGTACGTCTGGGTACACTCACCAGGTCGTTCTTACGAGGTACCTCTGGGTACAGTCTCCAGTCTTTCCTTCTCAGGTACCTTTGAGTACAGTCACCAGGACTTGCTTAAGAGGTACCTCTGGGTACACTCAAAGGCCTTCCTTCTGAGGTATCTCTGGGTGAAGTCCCCAGACATTCCTTCGGAGGTACCTCTGAGTACAGTCACCACGCCTTTCTTCCGAGGTACGTCTGGGTACAATCTCCAGGCCTTCCTTCCGAGGTACCTCTGGGTACAGTCATCAGGACTTTTTTCCTAGGTAACTCTGGGTACACTCACCAGGCCGTTCTTAGGAGGTACCTCTGGTTACAGTCTCCGATTGGTCCTTCTGAGGTAGCTATGGGTACAGTCACCAGGCCCTTCCTTCAGGGGTACCTCTGGGTACAGTCAAAGGCCTTCCTTCTGAGGTACCTCTGGGTACAGTCACCAGGTCTTCTCTCCGAGGTACCTCTGGGTACAGTCACCAGGCCTTCCTTCAGAGGTACCTCTCGGTACAGTCAAAGGCCTTCCTTCTGAGGTACCTCTGCGTACAGTCATCCGGCCTTCTTTCTCAGTTCCCTCTGGGTACACTCACCAGGCCTTTCTTCCGAGGTCCCCCTGGGCACAGTCACCAGGCCTTTCTTTCGAGGTACCTCTGGGTACAGTCACCAGGCCTTCCTTCTGATTTATCTCTGGGTACAGTCACCAGGCCTTTCTTCCGAGGTACCTCTGGGTACAGACACCAGGCATTTCTGCCGAGATCCCTCTGGGAAGACTCACCAGGTCTTTGTTACGAGGTAACTCTGGGTACAGTCACCGGCTTTCCTTCTGAGGTACCTCTGGGTACACTCACCCGGGCTTATTTCTGAGGTCCCTCTGGGTGCAGTCACCAGGCCGTTCTTACGAGCTGCCTCTGGGTACAGTTACCAGGCCTTTCCTTCGAGCTAACTCTGGAACAGTCAACAGGCCTTCCTTCCGAGGTACGTCTGGGTAGTCACCAGGCATTCCTTCCGAGGTATCTCTGGGTACACTCACCAGGCCTTCATTCCGAGGAACCTCTGGGTACAGTCACCAGGTCTTCCTTCCGAGGTACCTCTGGGCACAGTCAACAGGCCGTCCTTCTGACGTATCTCTGGGTACACTCACCAGGCCTTCATTCCGAGGAACCTCTGTGTACAGTCACGAGGTCTTCCCTCTGAGGTACCTCTGGGCACAGTCAACAGGCCGTCCTTCTGAGGTACCTCCGTGTACAGTCACCAGGCCTTCTTTCTGAGGTCCCTCTGGGTACAGTCACCAGGGCTTTCTCCGAGGTACCTCTGGGTACATGTACGGGTCTTCATTCTGAGGTACCTCTGGGTACAGTCAACAGGCCTTCCTTCCGAGGTATCTCTGGGTACACTCACCAGGCATTTCTTACAAGGTACCTCTGGGTACAGTCACCAGGCCTTCCTTCTGAGTTAACTCTGGGTACAGTCAACAGGCCTTCCTTCCGACGTTCCTGTGGGTACAGTCACCAGGCCTTCCTTCTGATGTACCTCTTGGTACAGTCACCAGGCCTTTCTTCCGAGGTACCTCTGGGTACAGTCTCCAGGCCTTCCTTCCGAAGTACCTCTGGGTACAGTCATTAGGACATTTTTCCGAGGTACCTCTGGGTAAACTCACCAGGCCGTACTTACGAGGTACCTCTGGTTACAGTCTCCAGTCGTTCCTTCTGAGGTACCTATGGGTACAGTCACCAGGCCTTCCTTCATGGGTAGCTCTGGGTACAGTCAAAGGCCTTCCTTGTGAGGTACCTCTGGGTACAGTCTCCAGGCCTTCTTCCGAGGTACCTCTGTGTACCGTACCAGGCTTTCCTTCCCAGGTG
The DNA here is from genome assembly GCF_030014295.1 of Loxodonta africana. Lineage (NCBI taxonomy): Eukaryota > Metazoa > Chordata > Mammalia > Proboscidea > Elephantidae > Loxodonta > Loxodonta africana. The sequence continues at coordinate 789,983 of NW_026975550.1, forward strand.
CCTCTGGGTAGAGTCACTAATCCTTAATTCCGAGGTACGATTCGGTACAGCCACCAGGCCTTCCTTCTGACGTACTTCGGGGTACAGTCAACAGGCCTTCCTTCCGAGGCATCTCTGGGTACAATCACCAGGCATTTCTTACAAGGTAACTCTGAGTGCAGTCACCAGGCCTTCCTTCCGTGGTACCTCTGGGTACAGTCACCAAGCCGTCCTTCCGAGGCATCTCTGGGTACAGTCACCAAGCCTGCCTTCCGAGGTACCTCTAGGTACAGTCACCAGGTCTTCCTTCTGTGGTACCTCTGAGTACAGTCACCAGGCTTTCTTCCCAGGTACCTTTGGGTACAGTCACCAGGCCTTTCTTCCGAGTTACCCCTGGATACAGTTACCATGCCTTCTTTCCGAGTAACCTCTGGGTACACTCACCGTCTTTTCTAGCGAGGTACCTCTGGGTACAGTCACCATTCTTTCCTTCTCAGGTACCTATGGGTACAGTCACCAGGCCTTCCTTCAGAGGTACCTCTGTGTACCGCCCCCGGCCTTCCTTCTGAGGTACCTCCGGGTACAGTCACCTGGCCTTCTTTCTGAGGTCCCTCCGGGTACAGTCACCAGGCCTTCCTTCTGAGTTAACTCTGGGTACAGTCACCAGGCCTTCCTTTCGAGTTAGCTCTGGGTACAGTCACCAGGCCTTCCTTTCGAGGCACCTCTGGGTATAGCCACCAGGCCTTCCTTCTGAGGTATCTCTGAGTAAAATCCCCAGGCCTTCATTCCGAGGTGCCGCTGAGTACAGTCACCAGGCCTTTCTTCCGAGGTACGTCTGGGTACAGTCTCCAGGCCTTCCTTCCGAGGTACCTCTGGGTACAGTCATCAGGACTTGTTTCCGAGGTACCTCTGGGTATACTCACCATACCGTTCTTACGAGGTACCTCTGGTTACAGTCTCCAGTCGTTCCTTCTGAGGTAACTATGGGTACAGTCACCAGGCCTTCCTTCACAGGTACCTCTGGGTACAGTCAAAGGCCTTCCTTCTGAGGTACATCTGTGTACAATCACCAGGCCTTCCTTCTGAGGTACCTGTGCGAACAGTCACTAGGTCTTTCTTCTGAGGTACCTCTGAGTACAGTCACCAGGCATTCCTTTCGAGGTACCTCTGGGTACATTCACCAGGGCTTCTTTCCGAGGTACCTCTGTTTAGAGTCACCAGGCATTTCTTCCAAGCTAACTCTGGGTACAGTCACCTGGCCTTCTTTCTGTGGACCCTCTGGGCACAGTCACCAGGGTTTTCTCTGAGGTACCTCTGGGTACAGCCTCCAGGCCTTCCTTCCGAGGTACCTCTGGGTACAGTCATCAGGACTTGTTTCCGAGGTATCTCTGGGTACACTCACCAGGCCGTTCTTACGAGGTACCTCTGCTTACAGTCTCCACTCTTTCCTTCTCAGGTACCTTTGGGTACAGTCACCAGGTCTTCCTTAAGAGGTACCTCTGGGTACACTCAAAGGCCTTCCTTCTGAGGTACCTCGGGGTAAAGTCCCCAGGCCTTCTTCGGAGGTACCTCTGAGTACAGTCACCACGCCTTTCTTCCGAGGTACGTCTGGGTACAATCTCCAGGCCTTCCTTCCGAGGTACCTCTGGGTACAGTCATTAGGACTTGTTTCCGAGGTATCTCTGGGTACACTCACCAGGCCGTTCTTACGAGGTACCTCTGGTTACAGTCTCCAGTCGTTCCTTCTGAGGTACCTATGGGTACAGTCAAAGGCCTTCCTTCTGAGGTACCTCTGGGTACAGTCACACGGCCTTCTTTCTCAGTTCCCTCTGGGTACAGTCACCAGGCCTTTCTGCCGAGGTCCCTCTGGGTACAGTCACCGGCCTTCCTTCTGAGGTACCTCTGAGTAGAGTTACCCGGCCTTCTTTCTGAGGTACCTCTGGGTACCGTCACCAGACCTTCCTTCTGCGGTATCTCTGAGTAAAGTCTTCAGGCCTTCCTTCTGAGGTACATCTGAGTACAGTCACCAGGAATTCTTTCCGAGGTACGTCTGGGTACACTCACCAGGTCGTTCTTACGAGGTACCTCTGGGTACAGTCTCCAGTCTTTCCTTCTCAGGTACCTTTGGGTACAGTCACCAGGACTTCCTTAAGAGGTACCTCTGGGTACACTCAAAGGCTTTCCTTCTGAGGTACCTCTGGGTGAAGTCCCCAGACCTTCCTTCGGAGGTACCTCTGAGTACAGTCACCACGCCTTTCTTCCGAGGTACGTCTGGGTACAATCTGCAGGTCTTCCTTCCGAGGTACCTCTGGGTACAGTCATCAGGCCTTGTTTCCGAGGTACCTCTGGGTACACTCACCAGGCCGTTCTTAGGAGGTACCTCTGGTTACAGTCTCCAGTTGTTCCTTCTGAGGTACCTATGGGTACAGTCACCAGGCCTTCCTTCAGGGGTACCTCGGGGTACAGTCAAAGGCCTTCCTTCTGAGGTACCTCTGGGTACAGTCACCAGGTCTTCTCTCCGAGGTACCTCTGGGTACAGTCACCAGGCCTTCTCTCCCAGGTACCTCTGGGTACACTCACCAGGCCTTCCTTCAGAGGTACCTCTGGTTACAGTCAAACCTTCCTTCTGAGGTACCTCTGCGTACAGTCATCCGGCCTTCTTTCTCAGTTCCCTCTGGGTAGTCACCAGGCCTTTCTTCCGAGGTCCCCCTGGGTACAGTTACCAGGACTTTCTTACGAGGTACCTCTGAGTACAGTCACCAGGCCTTCCTTCAGATTTATCTCTGGGTACAGTCACCAGGCCTTTCTTCCGAGGTACCTCTGGGTACAGTCTCCAGGCCTTCCTTCCGAAGTACCTCCGGGTACAGTCATTACGACTTTTTTCCGAGGTACCTCTGGGTAAACTCACCAGGCCGTTCTTACGAGGTACCTCTGGTTACACTCTCCAGTGGTTCCTTCCAAGGTACCTCTGGGTACAGTCACCAGGCCTTCCTTACGAGGCACCTCTGGGTATAGCCACCAGGCCTTCCTTCTGAGGTATCTCTGGGTAAAATCCCCAGGCCTTCATTGCGAGGTGCCTCTGAGTACAGTCACCACGCCTTTCTTCCAAGGTACGTCTGGGTACAGTCACCAGGCCTTCCTTCCAAGGTACCTTTGGGTACAGTCATCAGGACTTGTTTCCGAGGTACCTCTGGGTATACTCACCATGCTGTTCTTACGAGGTACCTCTGGTTACAGTCTCCAGTCGTTCCTTCTGAGGTACCTATGGGTACAGTCACCAGGCCTTCCTTCACAGGTACCTCTGGGTACAGTCAAAGGCCTTCCTTCTGAGGTACATCTGGGTACAATCACCAGGCCTTCCTTCTGAGGTACCTGTGCGAACAGTCACTAGGTCTTTCTTCTGAGGTACCTCTGGGTACAGTCACCAGGCATTTCTTTCGAGGTACCTCTGGTTACATTCACCAGGGCTTCTTTCCGAGGTACCTCTGTTTAGAGTCACCAGGCATTTCTTCCGAGCTAACTCTGGGTACAGTCACCACGCCTTCCTTCCCAGGTACCTCTGTGTACAGTCACCAGGCTTTCCTTGGGAGTTACCCTGGGTACCATCACCACGCCTTTCTTCCGAGTTACCTCTAGGTATAGTCACCAGGCCTTCCTTCCGAGGTACCTCTGGGTACAGTCACCGGCCTTCCTTCTGAGGTACCTCTGGGTACAGTCACACGGCCTTCTTTCTCAGTTCCCTCTGGGTACATTCACCAGGCCTTTCTTCCGAGGTCCCTCTGGGCAGGGTCACCAGGCCTTTCTTTCGAGGTACCTCTGGGTACAGTCACCAGGCCTTCCTTCTGATTTATCTCTGGGTACAGTCACCAGGCCTTTCTTCCGAGGTACCTCTGTGTACAGACACCAGGCATTTCTGCCGAGGTCCCTCTGGGAAGAGTCACCAGGTCTTTCTTACGAGGTAACTCTGGGTACAGTCACCGGCTTTCCTTCTGAGGTACCTCTGGGTACACTCACCCGGGCTTATTTCTGAGGTCCCGCTGGGTGCAGTCCCCAGGCCGTTCTTACGAGCTGCCTCTGGGTACAGTTACCAGGCCTTTCCTCCGAGCTAACTCTGGAACAGTCAACAGGCCTTCCTTCCGAGGTACGTCTGGGTAGTCACCAGGCATTCCTTCCGAGGTATCTCTGGGTACACTCACCAGGCCTTCATTCCGAGGAACCTCTGAGTACAGTCACCAGGTCTTCCTTCCAAGGTACCTCTGGGCACAGTCAACAGGCCGTCCTTCTGACGTATCTCTGGGTACACTCACCAGGCCTTCTTTCCGAGGAACCTCTGTGTACAGTCACCATGTCTTCCCTCTGATGTACCTCTGGGCACAGTCAACAGGCCGTCCTTCTGAGGTACCTCCGGGTACAGTCACCAGGCCTTCTTTCTGAGGTCCCTCTGGGTACAGTCACCAGGGCTTTCTCCGAGGTACCTCTGGGTACATGTACGGGTCTTCGTTCTGAGGTACCTCTGGGTACAGTCAACAGGCCTTCCTTCCGAGGTATCTCTGGGTACACTCACCAGGCATTTCTTACAAGGTACCTCTGGGTACAGTCACCGGCCTTCCTTCGGAGGTACCTATGGGTACAGTCACCTGGCCTTCTTTCTGTGGACCCTCTGGGCACAGTCACCAGGGTTTTCTCTGAGGTACCTCTGGGTACAGTCTCCAGGCCTTCCTTCCAAGGTACCTCTGGGTACAGTCATCAGGACTTGTTTCCGAGGTATCTCTGGGTACACTCACCAGGCCGTTCTTACGAGGTACCTCTGCTTACAGTCTCCAGTCGTTCCTTCTGAGGTACCTATGGGTACAGTCAAAGGCCTTCCTTCTGAGGTACTTCTGGGTACAGTCACACGGCCTTCTTTCTCAGTTCCCTCTGGGTACAGTCACCAGGCCTTTCTGCCGAGGTCCCTCTAGGTACAGTCACCGGCCTTCCTTCTGAGGTACCTCTGAGTAGAGTTACCCGGCCTTCTTTCTGAGGTACCTCTGGGTACAGTCACCTGGCATTCCTTCTGCGGTATCTCTGAGTAAAGTCCCCAGGCCTTCCTTCCGAGGTACCTCTGAGTACAGTCACCAGGACTTCTTTCCGAGGTACCTCTGGGTACACTCACCAGGTCGTTCTTACGAGGTACCTCTGGGTACAGTCTCCAGTCTTTACTTCTGAGGTACCTTTGGGTACAGTCACCAGGCCTTCCTTAAGAGGTACCTCTGGGTACAATCAAAGGCCTTCCTTCTGAGGTACCTCTGGGTGAAGTCCCCAGACCTTCCTTCGGAGGTACCTCTGAGTACAGTCACCACGCCTTTCTTCCAAGGTACGTCTGGGTACAATCTGCAGGTCTTCCTTCCGAGGTACCTCTGGGTACAGTCATCAGGCCTTGTTTCCGAGGTAGCTCTGGGTACACTCACCAGGCCGTTCTTAGGAGGTACCTCTGGTTACAGTCTCCAGGTGTTCCTTCTGAGGTACCTATGGGTCAAGTCACCAGGCCTTCCTTCAGGGGTACCTCTGGGTACAGTCAAAGGCCTTCCTTCTGAGGTACCTCTGGGTACAGTCACCAGGCCTTCCTTCAGAGGTACCTCTGGGTACACTCACCAGGCATTTCTTACAAGGTACCTCTGGGTACAGTCACCAGGCCTTCCTTCTGAGTTAACTCTGGGTACAGTCAACAGGCCTTCCTTCCGACGTTTCTGTAGGTACAGTCACCAGGCCTTCCTTCTGATGTACCTCTTGGTACAGTCACCAGGCCGTTCTTCCGAGGTACCTCTGGGTACAGTCTCCAGGCCTTCCTTCCGAAGTACCTCTGGGTACAGTCATTAGGACTTTTTTCCGAGGTACCTCTGGGTACAGTCATCAGGACTTGTTTCCCAGGTACCTCTGGGTATACTCACCATGCCGTTCTTACGAGGTACCTCTGGTTACAGTCTCCAGTCGTTCCTTCTGAGGTAACTATGGGTACAGTCACCAGGCCTTCCTTCACAGGTACCTCTGGGTACAGTCAAAGGCCTTCCTTCTGAGGTACATCTGGGTACAATCAACAGGCCGTCCTTCTGAGGTACCTGTGCGAACAGTCACTAGGTCTTTCTTCTGAGGTACGTCTGGGTACAGTCACCAGGCATTCCTTTCGAGGTACCTCTGGTTACATTCACCAGGGCTTCTTTCCGAGGTACCTCTGTTTAGAGTCACCAGGCATTTCTTCCGAGCTAACTCTGGGTACAGTCACCACGCCTTCCTTCCCAGGTACCTCTGTGTACAGTCACCAGGCTTTCCTTGGGAGTTACCCTGGGTACCATCACCTCGCCTTTCTTCCGCGTTACCTCTAGGTATAGTCACCAGGCCTTCCTTCCGAGGTACCTCTGGGTACAGTCACCGGCCTTCCTTCTGAGGTACCTCTGAGTAGAGTTACCCGGCCTTGTTTCTGAGGTACCTCTGGGTACAGTCACCAGGCCTTCCTTCTGCGGTATCTCTGAGTAAAGTCCCCAGGCCTTCCTTCTCAGGTACATCTGAGTACAGTCACCAGGACTTCTTTCCGAGGTACGTCTGGGTACACTCACCAGGTCGTTCTTACGAGGTACCTCTGGGTACAGTCTCCAGTCTTTCCTCCTGAGGTACCTTTGGGTACATTCACCAGGACTTCCTTAAGAGGTACCTCTGGGTACACTCAAAGGCCTTCCTTCTGAGGTACCTCTGGGTGAAGTCCCCAGACATTCCTTCGGAGGTACCTCTGAGTACACTCACCACGCCTTTCTTCCGAGGTACGTCTGGGTACAATCTCCAGGCCTTCCTTCCGAGGTACCTCTGGGTACAGTCATCAGGACTTTTTTCCGAGGTAACTCTGGGTACACTCACCAGGCCGTTCTTAGGAGGTACCTCTGGTTACAGTCTCCAATTGGTCCTTCTGAGGTAGCTATGGGTACAGTCACCAGGCCTTCCTTCAGGGGTACCTCTGGGTACAGTCAAAGGCCTTCCTTCTGAGGTACCTCTGGGTACAGTCACCAGGTCTTCTCTCCGAGGTACCTCTGGGTACAGTCACCAGGCCTTCCTTCAGAGGTACCTCTCGGTACAGTCAAAGGCCTTCCTTCTGAGGTACCTCTGCGTACAGTCATCCGGCCTTCTTTCTCAGTTCCCTCTGGGTACACTCACCAGGCCTTTCTTCCGAGGTCCCCCTGGGCACAGTCACCAGGCCTTTCTTACGAGGTACCTCTGGGTACAGTCACCAGGCCTTCCTTCTGATTTATCTCTGGGTACAGTCACCAGGCCTTTCTTCCGAGGTACCTCTGGGTACAGTCACCAGGCATTTCTGCCGAGGTCCCTCTGGGAAGAGTCACCAGGTCTTTGTTACGAGGTAACTCTGGGTACAGTCACCGGCTTTCCTTCTGAGGTACCTCTGGGTACACTCACCCGGGCTTATTTCTGAGGTCCCTCTGGGTGCAGTCACCAGGCCGTTCTTACGAGCTGCCTCTGGGTACAGTTACCAGGCCTTTCCTCCGAGCTAACTCTGGAACAGTCAACAGGCCTTCCTTCCGAGGTACGTCTGGGTAGTCACCAGGCATTCCTTCCGAGGTATCTCTGGGTACACTCACCAGGCCTTCATTCCGAGGAACCTCTGGGTACAGTCACCAGGTCTTCCTTCCGAGGTACCTCTGGGCACAGTCAACAGGCCGTCCTTCTGACGTATCTCTGGGTACACTCACCAGGCCTTCATTTCGAGGAACCTCTGTGTACAGTCACGAGGTCTTCCCTCTGAGGTACCTCTGGGCACAGTCAACAGGCCGTCCTTCTGAGGTACCTCCGTGTACAGTCACCAGGCCTTCTTTCTGAGGTCCCTCTGGGTACAGTCACCAGGGCTTTCTCCGAGGTACCTCTGGGTACATGTACGGGTCTTCGTTCTGAGGTACCTCTGGGTACAGTCAACAGGCCTTCCTTCCGAGGTATCTCTGGGTACACTCACCAGGCATTTCTTACAAGGTACCTCTGGGTACAGTCACCAGGCCTTCCTTCTGAGTTAACTCTGGGTACAGTCAACAGGCCTTCCTTCCGACGTTCCTGTGGGTACAGTCACCAGGCCTTCCTTCTGATGTACCTCTTGGTACAGTCACCAGGCCTTTCTTCCGAGGTACCTCTGGGTACAGTCTCCAGGCCTTCTTCCGAGGTACCTCTGTGTACCGTACCAGGCTTTCCTTCCCAGGTGCCTCTGGGTAGAGTCACTAATCCTTAATTCCGAGGTACGATTCGGTACAGCCACCAGGCCTTCCTTCTGACGTACTTCGGGGTACAGTCAACAGGCCTTCCTTCTGAGGCATCTCTGGGTACAATCACCAGGCATTTCTTACAAGGTAACTCTGGGTGCAGTCACCAGGCCTTCCTTCCGTGGTACCTCTGGGTACAGTCACCAAGCCTTCCTTCCGAGGCATCTCTGGGTACAGTCACCAGGCCTGCCTTCCGAGGTACCTCTGGGTACAGTCACCAGGCCTTCCTTCTGTGGTACCTCTGGGTACAGTCACCTGGCCTTTTGTCCGAGGCACGCCTGGGTACAGTCACCAGGCCTTCCTTTTGAGGTCCTTCTCTGTACAGCCACCAGGCCTTCCTGCCGACGTCCCTCTGGGTACAGTCACCAGGCTATCTTCCCAGGTACCTTTGGGTACAGTCACCAGGCCTTTCTTCCCAGGTACCCCTGGATACAGTTACCATGCCTTCTTTCCGAGTAACCTCTGGGTACACTCACCGTCCTTTCTAACGAGGTATCTCTGGGTACAGTCACCATTCTTTCCTTCTCAGGTACCTATGGGTACAGTCACCAGGCCTTTCTTCCGAGGTACATCTGAGTACAGTCTCCAGGCCTTCCTTCCGAGGTACCTCTGGGTACAGTCATCAGGACTTGTTTCCGAGGTACCTCTGCGTATACTCACCATGCCGTTCTTACGAGGTACCTCTGGTTACAGTCTCCAGTTGTTCCTTCTGAGGTAACTATGGGTACAGTCACCAGGCCTTCCTTCACAGGTACCTCTGTGTACAGTCAAAGGCATTCCTTCTGAGGTAAATCTGGGTACAATCACCAGGCCTTCCTTCTGAGGTACCTGTGCGAACAGTCACTAGGTCTTTCTTCTGAGGTACCTCTGAGTACAGTCACCAGGCATTCCTTTCGAGGTACCTCTGGGTACATTCACCAGGGCTTCTTTCCGAGGTACCTCTGTTTAGAGTCACCAGGCATTTCTTCCGAGCTAACTCTGGGTCCAGTCACCAGGCCTTCCTTCCCAGGTACCTCTGTGTACAGTCACCAGGCTTTCCTTGGGAGTTACCCTGGGTACAGTCACCACGCCTTTCTTCCGAGTTACCTCTAGGTATAGTCACCAGGCCTTCCTTCCGAGGTACCTCTGGGTACAGTCACCGGCCTTCCTTCGGAGGTAACTATGGGTACAGTCACCTGGCCTTCTTTCTGTGGACCCTCTGGGCACAGTCACCAGGGTTTTCTCTGAGGTACCTCTGGGTACAGTCTCCAGGCCTTCCTTCCGAGGTACCTCTGGGTACAGTCATCAGGACTTGTTTCCGAGGTATCTCTGGGTACACTCACCAGGCCGTTCTTACGAGGTACCTCTGCTTACAGTCTCCAGTCGTTCCTTCTGAGGTACCTATGGGTACAGTTAAAGGCCTTCCTTCTGAAGTACCTCTGGGTACAGTCACACGCCCTTCTTTCTCAGTTCCCTCTGGGTACAGTCACCAGGCCTTTCTGCCGAGGTCCCTCTGGGTACAGTCACCGGCCTTCCTTTTGAGGTACCTCTGAGTAGAGTTACCCGGCCTTCTTTCTGTGGTACCTCTGGGTACAGTCACCAGGCCTTCCTTCTGCGGTATCTCTGAGTAAAGTCCCCAGGCCTTCCTTCCAAGGTACATCTGAGTACAGTCACCAGGACTTCTTTCCGAGGTACGTCTGGGTACACTCACCAGGTCGTTCTTACGAGGTACCTCTGGGTACAGTCTCCAGTCTTTCCTTCTCAGGTACCTTTGGGTACAGTCACCAGGACTTCCTTAAGAGGTACCTCTGGGTACACTCAAAGGCCTTCCTTCTGAGGTACCTCTGGGTGAAGTCCCCAGACCTTCCTTCGGAGGTACCTCTGAGTACAGTCACCACGCCTTTCTTCCGAGGTACGTCTGGGTACAATCTGCAGGTCTTCCTTCCGAGGTACCTCTGGGTACAGTCATCAGGCCTTGTTTCCGAGGTACCTCTGGGTACACTCACCAGGCCGTTCTTAGGAGGTACCTCTGGTTACAGTCTCCAGTTGTTCCTTCTGAGGTACCTATGGGTACAGTCACCAGGCCTTCCTTCAGGGGTACCTCTGGGTACAGTCAAAGGCCTTCCTTCTGAGGTACCTCTGGGTACAGTCACCAGGCCTTCTCTCTGAGGTACCTCTGGGTACACTCACCAGGCCTTCCTTCAGAGGTACCTCTGGGTACAGTCAAAGGCCTTCCTTCTGAGGTACCTCTGGGTACACTCATCCGGCCTTCTTTCTCAGTTCCCTCTGGGTAGTCACCAGGCCTTTCTTCCGAGGTCCCCCTGCGTATAGTCACCAGGCCTTCCTTCAGATTTATCTCTGGGTACCATCACTAGGCCTTTCTTCCGAGGTACCTCTGGGTACAGTCTCCAGGCCTTCCTTCCGAAGTACCTCCGGGTACAGTCATTACGACTTTTTTCCGAGGTACCTCTGGGTAAACTCACTAGGCCGTTCTTACGAGGTACCTCTTGTTACATTCTCCAGTGTTTCCTTCCAAGGTACCTATGGGTACAGTCATCAGGCCTTCCTTCCGAGGCACCTCTGGGTATAGCCACCAGGCCTTCCTTCTGAGGTATCTCTGGGTAAAATCCCCAGGCCTTCATTCCGAGGTGCCTCTGAGTACAGTCACCACGCCTTTCTTCCGAGGTGCGTCTGGGTACAGTCACCATTCCTTCCTTCCGAGGTACCTCTGGGTACAGTCATCAGGACTTGTTTCCCAGGTACCTCTGGGTATACTCACCATGCCGTTCTTACGAGGTACCTCTGGTTACAGTCTCCAGTCGTTCCTTCTGAGGTAACTATGGGTACAGTCACCAGGCCTTCCTTCACAGGTACCTCTGGGTACCGTGAAAGGCCTTCCTTCTGAGGTACATCTGGGTACAATCAACAGGCCGTCCTTCTGAGGTACCTGTGCGAACAGTCACTAGGTCTTTCTTCTGAGGTACCTCTGGGTACAGTCACCAGGCATTCCTTTCGAGGTACCTCTGGTTACATTCACCAGGGCTTCTTTCCGAGGTACCTCTGTTTAGAGTCACCAGGCATTTCTTCCGAGCTAACTCTGGGTACAGTCACCACGCCTTCCTTCCCAGGTACCTCTGTGTACAGTCACCAGGCTTTCCTTGGGAGTTACCCTGGGTACCATCACCTCGCCTTTCTTCCGAGTTACCTCTAGGTATAGTCACCAGGCCTTCCTTCCGAGGTACCTCTGGGTACAGTCACCGGCCTTCCTTCTGAGGTACCTCTGGGTACAGTCACACGGCCTTCTTTCTCAGTTCCCTCTGGGTACAGTCACCAGGCCTTTCTGCCGAGGTCCCTCTGGGTACAGTCACCGGCCTTCCTTTTGAGGTACCTCTGAGTAGAGTTACCCGGCCTTCTTTCTGAGGTACCTCTGGGTACAGTCACCAGGCCTTCCTTCTGCGGTATCTCTGAGTAAAGTCCCCAGGCCTTCCTTCTCAGGTACATCTGAGTACAGTCACCAGGACTTCTTTCCGAGGTACGTCTGGGTACACTCACCAGGTCGTTCTTACGAGGTACCTCTGGGTACAGTCTCCAGTCTTTTCTTCTGAGGTACCTTTGGGTACAGTCACCAGGACTTGCTTAAGAGTTACCTCTGGGTACACTCAAAGGCCTTCCTTCTGAGGTACCTCTGGGTGAAGTCCCCAGACCTTCCTTCGGAGGTACCTCTGAGTACAGTCACCACGCCTTTCTTCCGAGGTACGTCTGGGTACAATCTCCAGGCCTTCCTTCCGAGGTACCTCTGGGTACAGTCATCAGGACTTGTTTCCGAGGTTTCTCTGGGTACACTCACCAGGCCGTTCTTAGGAGGTACCTCTGGTTACAGTCTCCAGTTGTTCCTTCTGAGGTACCTATGGGTCAAGTCACCAGGCCTTCCTTCAGGGGTACCTCTGGGTACAGTCAAAGGCCTTCCTTCTGAGGTACCTCTGCGTACAGTCATCCGGCCTTCTTTCTCAGTTACCTCTGGGTAGTCACCAGGCCTTTCTTCCGAGGTCCCCCTGGGTACAGTCACCAGGAATTTCTTACGAGGTACCTCTGAGTACAGTCACCAGGCCTTCCTTCAGATTTATCTCTGGGTACAGTCACCAGGCCTTCCTTCCGAGGCACCTCTGGGTATAGCCACCAGGCCTTCCTTCTGAGGTATCTCTGGGTAAAATCCCCAGGCCTTCATTGCGAGGTGCCTCTGAGTACAGTCACCACGCCTTTCTTCCGAGGTACGTCTGTGTACAGTCACCAGGCCTTCCTTCCGAGGTACCTCTGGGTACAGTAATCAGGACTTGTTTCCCAGGTACCTCTGGGTATACTCACCATGCCGTTCTTACGAGGTACCTCTGGTTACAGTCTCCAGTCGCTCCTTCTGAGGTAACTATGGGTACAGTCACCAGGCCTTCCTTCACAGGTACCTCTGGGTACAGTCAAAGGCCTTCCTTCTGAGGTACATCTGGGTACAATCACCAGGCCTTCCTTCTGAGGTACCTGTGCGAACAGTCACTAGGTCTTTCTTCTGAGGTACCTCTGGGTACAGTCACCAGGCATTCCTTTCGAGGTACCTCTGGTTACATTCACCAGGGCTTCTTTCCGAGGTACCTCTGTTTAGAGTCACCAGGCATTTCTTCCGAGCTAACTCTGGGTACAGTCACCAGGCCTTCCTTCCCAGGTACCTCTGTGTACAGTCACCAGGCTTTCCTTGGGAGTTACCCTGGGTACCATCACCTTGCCTTTCTTCCGAGTTACCTCTAGGTATAGTCACCAGGCCTTCCTTCCGAGGTACCTCTGGGTACAGTCACCGGCCTTCCTTCTGAGGTACCTCTGGGTACAGTCACACGGCCTTCTTTCTCAGTTCCCTCTGGGTACAGTCACCAGGCCTTTCTGCCGAGGTTTCTCTGGGTACAGTCACACGGCCTTCCTTTTGAGGTACATCTGAGTAGAGTTACCCGGCCTTCTTTCTGAGGTACCTCTGGGTACAGTCACCAGGCCTTCCTTCTGCGGTATCTCTGAGTAAAGTCCCCAGGCCTTCCTTCTCAGGTACATCTGAGTACAGTCACCAGGACTTCTTTCCGAGGTACGTCTGGGTACACTCACCAGGTCGTTCTTACGAGGTACCTCTGGGTACAGTCTCCAGTCTTTCCTTCTCAGGTACCTTTGAGTACAGTCACCAGGACTTGCTTAAGAGGTACCTCTGGGTACACTCAAAGGCCTTCCTTCTGAGGTATCTCTGGGTGAAGTCCCCAGACATTCCTTCGGAGGTACCTCTGAGTACAGTCACCACGCCTTTCTTCCGAGGTACGTCTGGGTACAATCTCCAGGCCTTCCTTCCGAGGTACCTCTGGGTACAGTCATCAGGACTTTTTTCCTAGGTAACTCTGGGTACACTCACCAGGCCGTTCTTAGGAGGTACCTCTGGTTACAGTCTCCAATTGGTCCTTCTGAGGTAGCTATGGGTACAGTCACCAGGCCCTTCCTTCAGGGGTACCTCTGGGTACAGTCAAAGGCCTTCCTTCTGAGGTACCTCTGGGTACAGTCACCAGGTCTTCTCTCCGAGGTACCTCTGGGTACAGTCACCAGGCCTTCCTTCAGAGGTACCTCTCGGTACAGTCAAAGGCCTTCCTTCTGAGGTACCTCTGCGTACAGTCATCCGGCCTTCTTTCTCAGTTCCCTCTGGGTACACTCACCAGGCCTTTCTTCCGAGGTCCCCCTGGGCACAGTCACCAGGCCTTTCTTTCGAGGTACCTCTGGGTACAGTCACCAGGCCTTCCTTCTGATTTATCTCTGGGTACAGTCACCAGGCCTTTCTTCCGAGGTACCTCTGGGTACAGACACCAGGCATTTCTGCCGAGATCCCTCTGGGAAGACTCACCAGGTCTTTGTTACGAGGTAACTCTGGGTACAGTCACCGGCTTTCCTTCTGAGGTACCTCTGGGTACACTCACCCGGGCTTATTTCTGAGGTCCCTCTGGGTGCAGTCACCAGGCCGTTCTTACGAGCTGCCTCTGGGTACAGTTACCAGGCCTTTCCTTCGAGCTAACTCTGGAACAGTCAACAGGCCTTCCTTCCGAGGTACGTCTGGGTAGTCACCAGGCATTCCTTCCGAGGTATCTCTGGGTACACTCACCAGGCCTTCATTCCGAGGAACCTCTGGGTACAGTCACCAGGTCTTCCTTCCGAGGTACCTCTGGGCACAGTCAACAGGCCGTCCTTCTGACGTATCTCTGGGTACACTCACCAGGCCTTCATTCCGAGGAACCTCTGTGTACAGTCACGAGGTCTTCCCTCTGAGGTACCTCTGGGCACAGTCAACAGGCCGTCCTTCTGAGGTACCTCCGTGTACAGTCACCAGGCCTTCTTTCTGAGGTCCCTCTGGGTACAGTCACCAGGGCTTTCTCCGAGGTACCTCTGGGTACATGTACGGGTCTTCGTTCTGAGGTACCTCTGGGTACAGTCAACAGGCCTTCCTTCCGAGGTATCTCTGGGTACACTCACCAGGCATTTCTTACAAGGTACCTCTGGGTACAGTCACCAGGCCTTCCTTCTCAGTTAACTCTGGGTACAGTCAACAGGCCTTCCTTCCGACGTTCCTGTGGGTACAGTCACCAGGCCTTCCTTCTGATGTACCTCTTGGTACAGTCACCAGGCCTTTCTTCCGAGGTACCTCTGGGTACAGTCTCCAGGCCTTCCTTCCGAAGTACCTCTGGGTACAGTCATTAGGACATTTTTCCGAGGTACCTCTGGGTAAACTCACCAGGCCGTACTTACGAGGTACCTCTGGTTACAGTCTCCAGTCGTTCCTTCTGAGGTACCTATGGGTACAGTCACCAGGCCTTCCTTCATGGGTAGCTCTGGGTACAGTCAAAGGCCTTCCTTGTGAGGTACCTCTGGGTACAGTCTCCAGGCCTTCTTCCGAGGTACCTCTGTGTACCGTACCAGGCTTTCCTTCCCAGGTGCCTCTGGGTAGAGTCACTAATCCTTAATTCCGAGGTACGATTCGGTACAGCCACCAGGCCTTCCTTCTGACGTACTTCGGGGTACAGTCAACAGGCCTTCCTTCCGAGGCATCTCTGGGTACAATCACCAGGCATTTCTTACAAGGTAACTCTGAGTGCAGTCACCAGGCCTTCCTTCCGTGGTACCTCTGGGTACAGTCACCAAGCCGTCCTTCCGAGGCATCTCTGGGTACAGTCACCAAGCCTGCCTTCCGAGGTACCTCTAGGTACAGTCACCAGGTCTTCCTTCTGTGGTACCTCTGAGTACAGTCACCAGGCTTTCTTCCCAGGTACCTTTGGGTACAGTCACCAGGCCTTTCTTCCGAGGTACCCCTGGATACAGTTACCATGCCTTCTTTCCGAGTAACCTCTGGGTACACTCACCGTCTTTTCTAGCGAGGTACCTCTGGGTACAGTCACCATTCTTTCCTTCTCAGGTACCTATGGGTACAGTCACCAGGCCTTCCTTCAGAGGTACCTCTGTGTACCGCCCCCGGCCTTCCTTCTGAGGTACCTCCGGGTACAGTCACCTGGCCTTCTTTCTGAGGTCCCTCCGTGTACAGTCACCAGGCCTTCCTTCTGAGTTAACTCTGGGTACAGTCACCAGGCCTTCCTTTCGAGTTAGCTCTGGGTACAGTCACCAGGCCTTCCTTTCGAGGCACCTCTGGGTATAGCCACCAGGCCTTCCTTCTGAGGTATCTCTGAGTAAAATCCCCAGGCCTTCATTCCGAGGTGCCGCTGAGTACAGTCACCAGGCCTTTCTTCCGAGGTACGTCTGGGTACAGTCTCCAGGCCTTCCTTCCGAGGTACCTCTGGGTACAGTCATCAGGACTTGTTTCCGAGGTACCTCTGGGTATACTCACCATACCGTTCTTACGAGGTACCTCTGGTTACAGTCTCCAGTCGTTCCTTCTGAGGTAACTATGGGTACAGTCACCAGGCCTTCCTTCACAGGTACCTCTGGGTACAGTCAAAGGCCTTCCTTCTGAGGTACATCTGTGTACAATCACCAGGCCTTCCTTCTGAGGTACCTGTGCGAACAGTCACTAGGTCTTTCTTCTGAGGTACCTCTGAGTACAGTCACCAGGCATTCCTTTCGAGGTACCTCTGGGTACATTCACCAGGGCTTCTTTCCGAGGTACCTCTGTTTAGAGTCACCAGGCATTTCTTCCAAGCTAACTCTGGGTACAGTCACCTGGCCTTCTTTCTGTGGACCCTCTGGGCACAGTCACCAGGGTTTTCTCTGAGGTACCTCTGGGTACAGCCTCCAGGCCTTCCTTCCGAGGTACCTCTGGGTACAGTCATCAGGACTTGTTTCCGAGGTATCTCTGGGTACACTCACCAGGCCGTTCTTACGAGGTACCTCTGCTTACAGTCTCCACTCTTTCCTTCTCAGGTACCTTTGGGTACAGTCACCAGGTCTTCCTTAAGAGGTACCTCTGGGTACACTCAAAGGCCTTCCTTCTGAGGTACCTCGGGGTAAAGTCCCCAGGCCTTCTTCGGAGGTACCTCTGAGTACAGTCACCACGCCTTTCTTCCGAGGTACGTCTGGGTACAATCTCCAGGCCTTCCTTCCGAGGTACCTCTGGGTACAGTCATTAGGACTTGTTTCCGAGGTATCTCTGGGTACACTCACCAGGCCGTTCTTACGAGGTACCTCTGGTTACAGTCTCCAGTCGTTCCTTCTGAGGTACCTATGGGTACAGTCAAAGGCCTTCCTTCTGAGGTACCTCTGGGTACAGTCACACGGCCTTCTTTCTCAGTTCCCTCTGGGTACAGTCACCAGGCCTTTCTGCCGAGGTCCCTCTGGGTACAGTCACCGGCCTTCCTTCTGAGGTACCTCTGAGTAGAGTTACCCGGCCTTCTTTCTGAGGTACCTCTGGGTACCGTCACCAGACCTTCCTTCTGCGGTATCTCTGAGTAAAGTCTTCAGGCCTTCCTTCTGAGGTACATCTGAGTACAGTCACCAGGAATTCTTTCCGAGGTACGTCTGGGTACACTCACCAGGTCGTTCTTACGAGGTACCTCTGGGTACAGTCTCCAGTCTTTCCTTCTCAGGTACCTTTGGGTACAGTCACCAGGACTTCCTTAAGAGGTACCTCTGGGTACACTCAAAGGCTTTCCTTCTGAGGTACCTCTGGGTGAAGTCCCCAGACCTTCCTTCGGAGGTACCTCTGAGTACAGTCACCACGCCTTTCTTCCGAGGTACGTCTGGGTACAATCTGCAGGTCTTCCTTCCGAGGTACCTCTGGGTACAGTCATCAGGCCTTGTTTCCGAGGTACCTCTGGGTACACTCACCAGGCCGTTCTTAGGAGGTACCTCTGGTTACAGTCTCCAGTTGTTCCTTCTGAGGTACCTATGGGTACAGTCACCAGGCCTTCCTTCAGGGGTACCTCGGGGTACAGTCAAAGGCCTTCCTTCTGAGGTACCTCTGGGTACAGTCACCAGGTCTTCTCTCCGAGGTACCTCTGGGTACAGTCACCAGGCCTTCCTTCAGAGGTACCTCTGGGTACAGTCACCAGGCCCTCTCTCCCAGGTACCTCTGGGTACACTCACCAGGCCTTCCTTCAGAGGTACCTCTGGTTACAGTCAAACCTTCCTTCTGAGGTACCTCTGCGTACAGTCATCCGGCCTTCTTTCTCAGTTCCCTCTGGGTAGTCACCAGGCCTTTCTTCCGAGGTCCCCCTGGGTACAGTTACCAGGACTTTCTTACGAGGTACCTCTGAGTACAGTCACCAGGCCTTCCTTCAGATTTATCTCTGGGTACAGTCACCAGGCCTTTCTTCCGAGGTACCTCTGGGTACAGTCTCCAGGCCTTCCTTCCGAAGTACCTCCGGGTACAGTCATTACGACTTTTTTCCGAGGTACCTCTGGGTAAACTCACCAGGCCGTTCTTACGAGGTACCTCTGGTTACAGTCTCCAGTGGTTCCTTCCAAGGTACCTCTGGGTACAGTCACCAGGCCTTCCTTACGAGGCACCTCTGGGTATAGCCACCAGGCCTTCCTTCTGAGGTATCTCTGGGTAAAATCCCCAGGCCTTCATTCCGAGGTGCCTCTGAGTACAGTCACCACGCCTTTCTTCCAAGGTACGTCTGGGTACAGTCACCAGGCCTTCCTTCCAAGGTACCTTTGGGTACAGTCATCAGGACTTGTTTCCGAGGTACCTCTGGGTATACTCACCATGCTGTTCTTACGAGGTACCTCTGGTTACAGTCTCCAGTCGTTCCTTCTGAGGTACCTATGGGTACAGTCACCAGGCCTTCCTTCACAGGTACCTCTGGGTACAGTCAAAGGCCTTCCTTCTGAGGTACATCTGGGTACAATCACCAGGCCTTCCTTCTGAGGTACCTGTGCGAACAGTCACTAGGTCTTTCTTCTGAGGTACCTCTGGGTACAGTCACCAGGCATTTCTTTCGAGGTACCTCTGGTTACATTCACCAGGGCTTCTTTCCGAGGTACCTCTGTTTAGAGTCACCAGGCATTTCTTCCGAGCTAACTCTGGGTACAGTCACCACGCCTTCCTTCCCAGGTACCTCTGTGTACAGTCACCAGGCTTTCCTTGGGAGTTACCCTGGGTACCATCACCACGCCTTTCTTCCGAGTTACCTCTAGGTATAGTCACCAGGCCTTCCTTCCGAGGTACCTCTGGGTACAGTCACCGGCCTTCCTTCTGAGGTACCTCTGGGTACAGTCACACGGCCTTCTTTCTCAGTTCCCTCTGGGTACAGTCACCAGGCCTTTCTTCCGAGGTCCCTCTGGGCACAGTCACCAGGCCTTTCTTTCGAGGTACCTCTGGGTACAGTCACCAGGCCTTCCTTCTGATTTATCTCTGGGTACAGTCACCAGGCCTTTCTTCCGAGGTACCTCTGTGTACAGACACCAGGCATTTCTGCCGAGGTCCCTCTGGGAAGAGTCACCAGGTCTTTCTTACGAGGTAACTCTGTGTACAGTCACCGGCTTTCCTTCTGAGGTACCTCTGGGTACACTCACCCGGGCTTATTTCTGAGGTCCCTCTGGGTGCAGTCACCAGGCCGTTCTTACGAGCTGCCTCTGGGTACAGTTACCAGGCCTTTCCTCCGAGCTAACTCTGGAACAGTCAACAGGCCTTCCTTCCGAGGTACGTCTGGGTAGTCACCAGGCATTCCTTCCGAGGTATCTCTGGGTACACTCACCAGGCCTTCATTCCGAGGAACCTCTGAGTACAGTCACCAGGTCTTCCTTCCAAGGTACCTCTGGGCAGAGTCAACAGGCCGTCCTTCTGACGTATCTCTGGGTACACTCACCAGGCCTTCTTTCCGAGGAACCTCTGTGTACAGTCACCATGTCTTCCCTCTGATGTACCTCTGGGCACAGTCAACAGGCCGTCCTTCTGAGGTACCTCCGGGTACAGTCACCAGGCCTTCCTTCTGAGGTCCCTCTGGGTACAGTCACCAGGGCTTTCTCCGAGGTACCTCTGGGTACATGTACGGGTCTTCGTTCTGAGGTACCTCTGGGTACAGTCAACAGGCCTTCCTTCCGAGGTATCTCTGGGTACACTCACCAGGCATTTCTTACAAGGTACCTCTGGGTACAGTCACCGGCCTTCCTTCGGAGGTACCTATGGGTACAGTCACCTGGCCTTCTTTCTGTGGACCCTCTGGGCACAGTCACCAGGGTTTTCTCTGAGGTACCTCTGGGTACAGTCTCCAGGCCTTCCTTCCAAGGTACCTCTGGGTACAGTCATCAGGACTTGTTTCCGAGGTATCTCTGGGTACACTCACCAGGCCGTTCTTACGAGGTACCTCTGCTTACAGTCTCCAGTCGTTCCTTCTGAGGTACCTATGGGTACAGTCAAAGGCCTTCCTTCTGAGGTACTTCTGGGTACAGTCACACGGCCTTCTTTCTCAGTTCCCTCTGGGTACAGTCACCAGGCCTTTCTGCCGAGGTCCCTCTAGGTACAGTCACCGGCCTTCCTTCTGAGGTACCTCTGAGTAGAGTTACCCGGCCTTCTTTCTGAGGTACCTCTGGGTACAGTCACCTGGCATTCCTTCTGCGGTATCTCTGAGTAAAGTCCCCAGGCCTTCCTTCCGAGGTACCTCTGAGTACAGTCACCAGGACTTCTTTCCGAGGTACCTCTGGGTACACTCACCAGGTCGTTCTTACGAGGTACCTCTGGGTACAGTCTCCAGTCTTTACTTCTGAGGTACCTTTGGGTACAGTCACCAGGCCTTCCTTAAGAGGTACCTCTGGGTACAATCAAAGGCCTTCCTTCTGAGGTACCTCTGGGTGAAGTCCCCAGACCTTCCTTCGGAGGTACCTCTGAGTACAGTCACCACGCCTTTCTTCCAAGGTACGTCTGGGTACAATCTGCAGGTCTTCCTTCCGAGGTACCTCTGGGTACAGTCATCAGGCCTTGTTTCCGAGGTAGCTCTGGGTACACTCACCAGGCCGTTCTTAGGAGGTACCTCTGGTTACAGTCTCCAGGTGTTCCTTCTGAGGTACCTATGGGTCAAGTCACCAGGCCTTCCTTCAGGGGTACCTCTGGGTACAGTCAAAGGCCTTCCTTCTGAGGTACCTCTGGGTACAGTCACCAGGCCTTCCTTCAGAGGTACCTCTGGGTACACTCACCAGGCATTTCTTACAAGGTACCTCTGGGTACAGTCACCAGGCCTTCCTTCTGAGTTAACTCTGGGTACAGTCAACAGGCCTTCCTTCCGACGTTTCTGTAGGTACAGTCACCAGGCCTTCCTTCTGATGTACCTCTTGGTACAGTCACCAGGCCGTTCTTCCGAGGTACCTCTGGGTACAGTCTCCAGGCCTTCCTTCCGAAGTACCTCTGGGTACAGTCATTAGGACTTTTTTCCGAGGTACCTCTGGGTACAGTCATCAGGACTTGTTTCCCAGGTACCTCTGGGTATACTCACCATGCCGTTCTTACGAGGTACCTCTGGTTACAGTCTCCAGTCGTTCCTTCTGAGGTAACTATGGGTACAGTCACCAGGCCTTCCTTCACAGGTACCTCTGGGTACAGTCAAAGGCCTTCCTTCTGAGGTACATCTGGGTACAATCAACAGGCCGTCCTTCTGAGGTACCTGTGCGAACAGTCACTAGGTCTTTCTTCTGAGGTACGTCTGGGTACAGTCACCAGGCATTCCTTTCGAGGTACCTCTGGTTACATTCACCAGGGCTTCTTTCCGAGGTACCTCTGTTTAGAGTCACCAGGCATTTCTTCCGAGCTAACTCTGGGTACAGTCACCACGCCTTCCTTCCCAGGTACCTCTGTGTACAGTCACCAGGCTTTCCTTGGGAGTTACCCTGGGTACCATCACCTCGCCTTTCTTCCGAGTTACCTCTAGGTATAGTCACCAGGCCTTCCTTCCGAGGTACCTCTGGGTACAGTCACCGGCCTTCCTTCTGAGGTACCTCTGAGTAGAGTTACCCGGCCTTCTTTCTGAGGTACCTCTGGGTACAGTCACCAGGCCTTCCTTCTGCGGTATCTCTGAGTAAAGTCCCCAGGCCTTCCTTCTCAGGTACATCTGAGTACAGTCACCAGGACTTCTTTCCGAGGTACGTCTGGGTACACTCACCAGGTCGTTCTTACGAGGTACCTCTGGGTACAGTCTCCAGTCTTTCCTTCTGAGGTACCTTTGGGTACATTCACCAGGACTTCCTTAAGAGGTACCTCTGGGTACACTCAAAGACCTTCCTTCTGAGGTACCTCTGGGTGAAGTCCCCAGACATTCCTTCGGAGGTACCTCTGAGTACACTCACCACGCCTTTCTTCCGAGGTACGTCTGGGTACAATCTCCAGGCCTTCCTTCCGAGGTACCTCTGGGTACAGTCATCAGGACTTTTTTCCGAGGTAACTCTGGGTACACTCACCAGGCCGTTCTTAGGAGGTACCTCTGGTTACAGTCTCCAATTGGTCCTTCTGAGGTAGCTATGGGTACAGTCACCAGGCCTTCCTTCAGGGGTACCTCTGGGTACAGTCAAAGGCCTTCCTTCTGAGGTACCTCTGGGTACAGTCACCAGGTCTTCTCTCCGAGGTACCTCTGGGTACAGTCACCAGGCCTTCCTTCAGAGGTACCTCTCGGTACAGTCAAAGGCCTTCCTTCTGAGGTACCTCTGCGTACAGTCATCCGGCCTTCTTTCTCAGTTCCCTCTGGGTACACTCACCAGGCCTTTCTTCCGAGGTCCCCCTGGGCACAGTCACCAGGCCTTTCTTACGAGGTACCTCTGGGTACAGTCACCAGGCCTTCCTTCTGATTTATCTCTGGGTACAGTCACCAGGCCTTTCTTCCGAGGTACCTCTGGGTACAGTCACCAGGCATTTCTGCCGAGGTCCCTCTGGGAAGAGTCACCAGGTCTTTCTTACGAGGTAACTCTGGGTACAGTCACCGGCTTTCCTTCTGAGGTACCTCTGGGTACACTCACCCGGGCTTATTTCTGAGGTCCCTCTGGGTGCAGTCACCAGGCCGTTCTTACGAGCTGCCTCTGGGTACAGTTACCAGGCCTTTCCTCCGAGCTAACTCTGGAACAGTCAACAGGCCTTCCTTCCGAGGTACGTCTGGGTAGTCACCAGGCATTCCTTCCGAGGTATCTCTGGGTACACTCACCAGGCCTTCATTCCGAGGAACCTCTGGGTACAGTCACCAGGTCTTCCTTCCGAGGTACCTCTGGGCACAGTCAACAGGCCGTCCTTCTGACGTATCTCTGGGTACACTCACCAGGCCTTCATTTCGAGGAACCTCTGTGTACAGTCACGAGGTCTTCCCTCTGAGGTACCTCTGGGCACAGTCAACAGGCCGTCCTTCTGAGGTACCTCCGTGTACAGTCACCAGGCCTTCTTTCTGAGGTCCCTCTGGGTACAGTCACCAGGGCTTTCTCCGAGGTACCTCTGGGTACATGTACGGGTCTTCGTTCTGAGGTACCTCTGGGTACAGTCAACAGGCCTTCCTTCCGAGGTATCTCTGGGTACACTCACCAGGCATTTCTTACAAGGTACCTCTGGGTACAGTCACCAGGCCTTCCTTCTGAGTTAACTCTGGGTACAGTCAACAGGCCTTCCTTCCGACGATCCTGTGGGTACAGTCACCAGGCCTTCCTTCTGATGTACCTCTTGGTACAGTCACCAGGCCTTTCTTCCGAGGTACCTCTGGGTACAGTCTCCAGGCCTTCTTCCGAGGTACCTCTGTGTACCGTACCAGGCTTTCCTTCCCAGGTGCCTCTGGGTAGAGTCACTAATCCTTAATTCCGAGGTACGATTCGGTACAGCCACCAGGCCTTCCTTCTGACGTACTTCGGGGTACAGTCAACAGGCCTTCCTTCTGAGGCATCTCTGGGTACAATCACCAGGCATTTCTTACAAGGTAACTCTGGGTGCAGTCACCAGGCCTTCCTTCCGTGGTACCTCTGGGTACAGTCACCAAGCCTTCCTTCCGAGGCATCTCTGGGTACAGTCACCAGGCCTGCCTTCCGAGGTACCTCTGGGTACAGTCACCAGGCCTTCCTTCTGTGGTACCTCTGGGTACAGTCACCTGGCCTTTTGTCGGAGGCACGCCTGGGTACAGTCACCAGGCCTTCCTTTTGAGGTCCTTCTCTGTACAGCCACCAGGCCTTCCTGCCGACGTCCCTCTGGGTACAGTCACCAGGCTATCTTCCCAGGTACCTTTGGGTACAGTCACCAGGCCTTTCTTCCCAGGTACCCCTGGATACAGTTACCATGCCTTCTTTCCGAGTAACCTCTGGGTACACTCACCGTCCTTTCTAACGAGGTATCTCTGGGTACAGTCACCATTCTTTCCTTCTCAGGTACCTATGGGTACAGTCACCAGGCCTTTCTTCCGAGGTACATCTGAGTACAGTCTCCAGGCCTTCCTTCCGAGGTACCTCTGGGTACAGTCATCAGGACTTGTTTCCGAGGTACCTCTGCGTATACTCACCATGCCGTTCTTACGAGGTACCTCTGGTTACAGTCTCCAGTTGTTCCTTCTGATGTAACTATGGGTACAGTCACCAGGCCTTCCTTCACAGGTACCTCTGTGTACAGTCAAAGGCATTCCTTCTGAGGTAAATCTGGGTACAATCACCAGGCCTTCCTTCTGAGGTACCTGTGCGAACAGTCACTAGGTCTTTCTTCTGAGGTACCTCTGAGTACAGTCACCAGGCATTCCTTTCGAGGTACCTCTGGGTACATTCACCAGGGCTTCTTTCCGAGGTACCTCTGTTTAGAGTCACCAGGCATTTCTTCCGAGCTAACTCTGCGTCCAGTCACCAGGCCTTCCTTCCCAGGTACCTCTGTGTACAGTCACCAGGCTTTCCTTGGGAGTTACCCTGGGTACAGTCACCACGCCTTTCTTCCGAGTTACCTCTAGGTATAGTCACCAGGCCTTCCTTCCGAGGTACCTCTGGGTACAGTCACCGGCCTTCCTTCGGAGGTAACTATGGGTACAGTCACCTGGCCTTCTTTCTGTGGACCCTCTGGGCACAGTCACCAGGGTTTTCTCTGAGGTACCTCTGGGTACAGTCTCCAGGCCTTCCTTCCGAGGTACCTCTGGGTACAGTCATCAGGACTTGTTTCCGAGGTATCTCTGGGTACACTCACCAGGCCGTTCTTACGAGGTACCTCTGCTTACAGTCTCCAGTCGTTCCTTCTGAGGTACCTATGGGTACAGTTAAAGGCCTTCCTTCTGAAGTACCTCTGGGTACAGTCACACGCCCTTCTTTCTCAGTTCCCTCTGGGTACAGTCACCAGGCCTTTCTGCCGAGGTCCCTCTGGGTACAGTCACCGGCCTTCCTTTTGAGGTACCTCTGAGTAGAGTTACCCGGCCTTCTTTCTGAGGTACCTCTGGGTACAGTCACCAGGCCTTCCTTCTGCGGTATCTCTGAGTAAAGTCCCCAGGCCTTCCTTCCAAGGTACATCTGAGTACAGTCACCAGGACTTCTTTCCGAGGTACGTCTGGGTACACTCACCAGGTCGTTCTTACGAGGTACCTCTGGGTACAGTCTCCAGTCTTTCCTTCTCAGGTACCTTTGGGTACAGTCACCAGGACTTCCTTAAGAGGTACCTCTGGGTACACTCAAAGGCCTTCCTTCTGAGGTACCTCTGGGTGAAGTCCCCAGACCTTCCTTCGGAGGTACCTCTGAGTACAGTCACCACGCCTTTCTTCCGAGGTACGTCTGGGTACAATCTGCAGGTCTTCCTTCCGAGGTACCTCTGGGTACAGTCATCAGGCCTTGTTTCCGAGGTACCTCTGGGTACACTCACCAGGCCGTTCTTAGGAGGTACCTCTGGTTACAGTCTCCAGTTGTTCCTTCTGAGGTACCTATGGGTACAGTCACCAGGCCTTCCTTCAGGGGTACCTCTGGGTACAGTCAAAGGCCTTCCTTCTGAGGTACCTCTGGGTACAGTCACCAGGCCTTCTCTCTGAGGTACCTCTGGGTACACTCACCAGGCCTTCCTTCAGAGGTACCTCTGGGTACAGTCAAAGGCCTTCCTTCTGAGGTACCTCTGGGTACACTCATCCGGCCTTCTTTCTCAGTTCCCTCTGGGTAGTCACCAGGCCTTTCTTCCGAGGTCCCCCTGCGTATAGTCACCAGGCCTTCCTTCAGATTTATCTCTGGGTACCATCACTAGGCCTTTCTTCCGAGGTACCTCTGGGTACAGTCTCCAGGCCTTCCTTCCGAAGTACCTCCGGGTACAGTCATTACGACTTTTTTCCGAGGTACCTCTGGGTAAACTCACTAGGCCGTTCTTACGAGGTACCTCTTGTTACATTCTCCAGTGTTTCCTTCCAAGGTACCTATGGGTACAGTCATCAGGCCTTCCTTCCGAGGCACCTCTGGGTATAGCCACCAGGCCTTCCTTCTGAGGTATCTCTGGGTAAAATCCCCAGGCCTTCATTCCGAGGTGCCTCTGAGTACAGTCACCACGCCTTTCTTCCGAGGTGCGTCTGGGTACAGTCACCAGGCCTTCCTTCCGAGGTACCTCTGGGTACAGTCATCAGGACTTGTTTCCCAGGTACCTCTGGGTATACTCACCATGCCGTTCTTACGAGGTACCTCTGGTTACAGTCTCCAGTCGTTCCTTCTGAGGTAACTATGGGTACAGTCACCAGGCCTTCCTTCACAGGTACCTCTGGGTACCGTGAAAGGCCTTCCTTCTGAGGTACATCTGGGTACAATCAACAGGCCGTCCTTCTGAGGTACCTGTGCGAACAGTCACTAGGTCTTTCTTCTGAGGTACCTCTGGGTACAGTCACCAGGCATTCCTTTCGAGGTACCTCTGGTTACATTCACCAGGGCTTCTTTCCGAGGTACCTCTGTTTAGAGTCACCAGGCATTTCTTCCGAGCTAACTCTGGGTCCAGTCACCAGGCCTTCCTTCCCAGGTACCTCTGTGTACAGTCACCAGGCTTTCCTTGGGAGTTACCCTGGGTACAGTCACCACGCCTTTCTTCCGAGTTACCTCTAGGTATAGTCACCAGGCCTTCCTTCCGAGGTACCTCTGGGTACAGTCACCGGCCTTCCTTCGGAGGTAACTATGGGTACAGTCACCTGGCCTTCTTTCTGTGGACCCTCTGGGCACAGTCACCAGGGTTTTCTCTGAGGTACCTCTGGGTACAGTCTCCAGGCCTTCCTTCCGAGGTACCTCTGGGTACAGTCATCAGGACTTGTTTCCGAGGTATCTCTGGGTACACTCACCAGGCCGTTCTTACGAGGTACCTCTGCTTACAGTCTCCAGTCGTTCCTTCTGAGGTACCTATGGGTACAGTTAAAGGCCTTCCTTCTGAAGTACCTCTGGGTACAGTCACACGCCCTTCTTTCTCAGTTCCCTCTGGGTACAGTCACCAGGCCTTTCTGCCGAGGTCCCTCTGGGTACAGTCACCGGCCTTCCTTTTGAGGTACCTCTGAGTAGAGTTACCCGGCCTTCTTTCTGAGGTACCTCTGGGTACAGTCACCAGGCCTTCCTTCTGCGGTATCTCTGAGTAAAGTCCCCAGGCCTTCCTTCCAAGGTACATCTGAGTACAGTCACCAGGACTTCTTTCCGAGGTACGTCTGGGTACACTCACCAGGTCGTTCTTACGAGGTACCTCTGGGTACAGTCTCCAGTCTTTCCTTCTCAGGTACCTTTGGGTACAGTCACCAGGACTTCCTTAAGAGGTACCTCTGGGTACACTCAAAGGCCTTCCTTCTGAGGTACCTCTGGGTGAAGTCCCCAGACCTTCCTTCGGAGGTACCTCTGAGTACAGTCACCACGCCTTTCTTCCGAGGTACGTCTGGGTACAATCTGCAGGTCTTCCTTCCGAGGTACCTCTGGGTACAGTCATCAGGCCTTGTTTCCGAGGTACCTCTGGGTACACTCACCAGGCCGTTCTTAGGAGGTACCTCTGGTTACAGTCTCCAGTTGTTCTTTCTGAGGTACCTATGGGTACAGTCACCAGGCCTTCCTTCAGGGGTACCTCTGGGTACAGTCAAAGGCCTTCCTTCTGAGGTACCTCTGGGTACAGTCACCAGGCCTTCTCTCTGAGGTACCTCTGGGTACACTCACCAGGCCTTCCTTCAGAGGTACCTCTGGGTACAGTCAAAGGCCTTCCTTCTGAGGTACCTCTGGGTACACTCATCCGGCCTTCTTTCTCAGTTCCCTCTGGGTAGTCACCAGGCCTTTCTTCCGAGGTCCCCCTGCGTATAGTCACCAGGCCTTCCTTCAGATTTATCTCTGGGTACCATCACTAGGCCTTTCTTCCGAGGTACCTCTGGGTACAGTCTCCAGGCCTTCCTTCCGAAGTACCTCCGGGTACAGTCATTACGACTTTTTTCCGAGGTACCTCTGGGTAAACTCACTAGGCCGTTCTTACGAGGTACCTCTTGTTACATTCTCCAGTGTTTCCTTCCAAGGTACCTATGGGTACAGTCATCAGGCCTTCCTTCCGAGGCACCTCTGGGTATAGCCACCAGGCCTTCCTTCTGAGGTATCTCTGGGTAAAATCCCCAGGCCTTCATTCCGAGGTGCCTCTGAGTACAGTCACCACGCCTTTCTTCCGAGGTGCGTCTGGGTACAGTCACCAGGCCTTCCTTCCGAGGTACCTCTGGGTACAGTCATCAGGACTTGTTTCCCAGGTACCTCTGGGTATACTCACCATGCCGTTCTTACGAGGTACCTCTGGTTACAGTCTCCAGTCGTTCCTTCTGAGGTAACTATGGGTACAGTCACCAGGCCTTCCTTCACAGGTACCTCTGGGTACCGTGAAAGGCCTTCCTTCTGAGGTACATCTGGGTACAATCAACAGGCCGTCCTTCTGAGGTACCTGTGCGAACAGTCACTAGGTCTTTCTTCTGAGGTACCTCTGGGTACAGTCACCAGGCATTCCTTTCGAGGTACCTCTGGTTACATTCACCAGGGCTTCTTTCCGAGGTACCTCTGTTTAGAGTCACCAGGCATTTCTTCCGAGCTAACTCTGGGTCCAGTCACCAGGCCTTCCTTCCCAGGTACCTCTGTGTACAGTCACCAGGCTTTCCTTGGGAGTTACCCTGGGTACAGTCACCACGCCTTTCTTCCGAGTTACCTCTAGGTATAGTCACCAGGCCTTCCTTCCGAGGTACCTCTGGGTACAGTCACCGGCCTTCCTTCGGAGGTAACTATGGGTACAGTCACCTGGCCTTCTTTCTGTGGACCCTCTGGGCACAGTCACCAGGGTTTTCTCTGAGGTACCTCTGGGTACAGTCTCCAGGCCTTCCTTCCGAGGTACCTCTGGGTACAGTCATCAGGACTTGTTTCCGAGGTATCTCTGGGTACACTCACCAGGCCGTTCTTACGAGGTACCTCTGCTTACAGTCTCCAGTCGTTCCTTCTGAGGTACCTATGGGTACAGTTAAAGGCCTTCCTTCTGAAGTACCTCTGGGTACAGTCACACGCCCTTCTTTCTCAGTTCCCTCTGGGTACAGTCACCAGGCCTTTCTGCCGAGGTCCCTCTGGGTACAGTCACCGGCCTTCCTTTTGAGGTACCTCTGAGTAGAGTTACCCGGCCTTCTTTCTGAGGTACCTCTGGGTACAGTCACCAGGCCTTCCTTCTGCGGTATCTCTGAGTAAAGTCCCCAGGCCTTCCTTCCAAGGTACATCTGAGTACAGTCACCAGGACTTCTTTCCGAGGTACGTCTGGGTACACTCACCAGGTCGTTCTTACGAGGTACCTCTGGGTACAGTCTCCAGTCTTTCCTTCTCAGGTACCTTTGGGTACAGTCACCAGGACTTCCTTAAGAGGTACCTCTGGGTACACTCAAAGGCCTTCCTTCTGAGGTACCTCTGGGTGAAGTCCCCAGACCTTCCTTCGGAGGTACCTCTGAGTACAGTCACCACGCCTTTCTTCCGAGGTACGTCTGGGTACAATCTGCAGGTCTTCCTTCCGAGGTACCTCTGGGTACAGTCATCAGGCCTTGTTTCCGAGGTACCTCTGGGTACACTCACCAGGCCGTTCTTAGGAGGTACCTCTGGTTACAGTCTCCAGTTGTTCCTTCTGAGGTACCTATGGGTACAGTCACCAGGCCTTCCTTCAGGGGTACCTCTGGGTACAGTCAAAGGCCTTCCTTCTGAGGTACCTCTGGGTACAGTCACCAGGCCTTCTCTCTGAGGTACCTCTGGGTACACTCACCAGGCCTTCCTTCAGAGGTACCTCTGGGTACAGTCAAAGGCCTTCCTTCTGAGGTACCTCTGGGTACACTCATCCGGCCTTCTTTCTCAGTTCCCTCTGGGTAGTCACCAGGCCTTTCTTCCGAGGTCCCCCTGCGTATAGTCACCAGGCCTTCCTTCAGATTTATCTCTGGGTACCATCACTAGGCCTTTCTTCCGAGGTACCTCTGGGTACAGTCTCCAGGCCTTCCTTCCGAAGTACCTCCGGGTACAGTCATTACGACTTTTTTCCGAGGTACCTCTGGGTAAACTCACTAGGCCGTTCTTACGAGGTACCTCTTGTTACATTCTCCAGTGTTTCCTTCCAAGGTACCTATGGGTACAGTCATCAGGCCTTCCTTCCGAGGCACCTCTGGGTATAGCCACCAGGCCTTCCTTCTGAGGTATCTCTGGGTAAAATCCCCAGGCCTTCATTCCGAGGTGCCTCTGAGTACAGTCACCACGCCTTTCTTCCGAGGTGCGTCTGGGTACAGTCACCAGGCCTTCCTTCCGAGGTACCTCTGGGTACAGTCATCAGGACTTGTTTCCCAGGTACCTCTGGGTATACTCACCATGCCGTTCTTACGAGGTACCTCTGGTTACAGTCTCCAGTCGTTCCTTCTGAGGTAACTATGGGTACAGTCACCAGGCCTTCCTTCACAGGTACCTCTGGGTACCGTGAAAGGCCTTCCTTCTGAGGTACATCTGGGTACAATCAACAGGCCGTCCTTCTGAGGTACCTGTGCGAACAGTCACTAGGTCTTTCTTCTGAGGTACCTCTGGGTACAGTCACCAGGCATTCCTTTCGAGGTACCTCTGGTTACATTCACCAGGGCTTCTTTCCGAGGTACCTCTGTTTAGAGTCACCAGGCATTTCTTCCGAGCTAACTCTGGGTACAGTCACCACGCCTTCCTTCCCAGGTACCTCTGTGTACAGTCACCAGGCTTTCCTTGGGAGTTACCCTGGGTACCATCACCTCGCCTTTCTTCCGAGTTACCTCTAGGTATAGTCACCAGGCCTTCCTTCCGAGGTACCTCTGGGTACAGTCACCGGCCTTCCTTCTGAGGTACCTCTGGGTACAGTCACACGGCCTTCTTTCTCAGTTCCCTCTGGGTACAGTCACCAGGCCTTTCTGCCGAGGTCCCTCTGGGTACAGTCACCGGCCTTCCTTTTGAGGTACCTCTGAGTAGAGTTACCCGGCCTTCTTTCTGAGGTACCTCTGGGTACAGTCACCAGGCCTTCCTTCTGCGGTATCTCTGAGTAAAGTCCCCAGGCCTTCCTTCTCAGGTACATCTGAGTACAGTCACCAGGACTTCTTTCCGAGGTACGTCTGGGTACACTCACCAGGTCGTTCTTACGAGGTACCTCTGGGTACAGTCTCCAGTCTTTTCTTCTGAGGTACCTTTGGGTACAGTCACCAGGACTTGCTTAAGAGTTACCTCTGGGTACACTCAAAGGCCTTCCTTCTGAGGTACCTCTGGGTGAAGTCCCCAGACATTCCTTCGGAGGTACCTCTGAGTACAGTCACCACGCCTTTCTTCCGAGGTACGTCTGGGTACAATCTCCAGGCCTTCCTTCCGAGGTACCTCTGGGTACAGTCATCAGGACTTTTTTCCGAGGTAACTCTGGGTACACTCACCAGGCCGTTCTTAGGAGGTACCTCTGGTTACAGTCTCCAATTGGTCCTTCTGAGGTAGCTATGGGTACAGTCACCAGGCCTTCCTTCAGGGGTACCTCTGGGTACAGTCAAAGGCCTTCCTTCTGAGGTACCTCTGGGTACAGTCACCAGGTCTTCTCTCCGAGGTACCTCTGGGTACAGTCACCAGGCCTTCCTTCAGAGGTACCTCTCGGTACAGTCAAAGGCCTTCCTTCTGAGGTACCTCTGCGTACAGTCATCCGGCCTTCTTTCTCAGTTCCCTCTGGGTACACTCACCAGGCCTTTCTTCCGAGGTCCCCCTGGGCACAGTCACCAGGCCTTTCTTACGAGGTACCTCTGGGTACAGTCACCAGGCCTTCCTTCTGATTTATCTCTGGGTACAGTCACCAGGCCTTTCTTCCGAGGTACCTCTGGGTACAGTCACCAGGCATTTCTGCCGAGGTCCCTCTGGGGGGAGTCACCAGGTCTTTCTTACGAGGTAACTCTGGGTACAGTCACCGGCTTTCCTTCTGAGGTACCTCTGGGTACACTCACCCGGGCTTATTTCTGAGGTCCCTCTGGGTGCAGTCCCCAGGCCGTTCTTACGAGCTGCCTCTGGGTACAGTTACCAGGCCTTTCCTCCGAGCTAACTCTGGAACAGTCAACAGGCCTTCCTTCCGAGGTACGTCTGGGTAGTCACCAGGCATTCCTTCCGAGGTATCTCTGGGTACACTCACCAGGCCTTCATTCCGAGGAACCTCTGGGTACAGTCACCAGGTCTTCCTTCCGAGGTACCTCTGGGCACAGTCAACAGGCCGTCCTTCTGACGTATCTCTGGGTACACTCACCAGGCCTTCATTCCGAGGAACCTCTGTGTACAGTCACGAGGTCTTCCCTCTGAGGTACCTCTGGGCACAGTCAACAGGCCGTCCTTCTGAGGTACCTCCGTGTACAGTCACCAGGCCTTCTTTCTGAGGTCCCTCTGGGTACAGTCACCAGGGCTTTCTCCGAGGTACCTCTGGGTACATGTACGGGTCTTCGTTCTGAGGTACCTCTGGGTACAGTCAACAGGCCTTCCTTCCGAGGTATCTCTGGGTACACTCACCAGGCATTTCTTACAAGGTACCTCTGGGTACAGTCACCAGGCCTTCCTTCTCAGTTAACTCTGGGTACAGTCAACAGGCCTTCCTTCCGACGTTCCTGTGGGTACAGTCACCAGGCCTTCCTTCTGATGTACCTCTTGGTACAGTCACCAGGCCTTTCTTCCGAGGTACCTCTGGGTACAGTCTCCAGTCTTTCCTTCTGAGGTACCTATGGGTACAGTCACCAGGCCTTCCTTCAGGGGTACCTCTGGGTACAGTCAAAGGCCTTCCTTCTGAGGTACCTCTGGGTACAGTCACCATGCCTTCTCTCCCAGGTACCTCTGGGTACACTCACCAGGCCTTCCTTCAGAGGTACCTCTGGGTACAGTCAAAGGCCTTCCTTCTGAGGTACCTCTGCGTACAGTCATCCGGCCTTCTTTCTCAGTTCCCTCTGGGTAGTCACCAGGCCTTTCTTCCGAGGTCCCCCTCCGTATAGTCACCAGGCCTTTCTTCCGAGGTACCTCTGGGTACAGTCTCCAGGCCTTCATTCCGAAGTACCTCCGGGTACAGTCATTAAGACTTTTTTCCGAGGTACCTCTGGGTAAACTCACTAGGCTGTTCTTACGAGGTACCTCTTGTTACATTCTCCAGTGTTTCCTTCCAAGGTACCTATGGGTACAGTCACCAGGCCTTCCTTCCGAGGCACCTCTGGGTATAGCCACCAGGCCTTCCTTCTGAGGTATCTCTGGGTAAAATCCCCAGGCCTTCATTCCGAGGTGCCTCTGAGTACAGTCACCACGCCTTTCTTCCGAGGTGCGTCTGGGTACAGTCACCAGGCCTTCCTTCCGAGGTACCTCTGGGTACAGTCATCAGGACTTGTTTCCCAGGTACCTCTGGGTATACTCACCATGCCGTTCTTACGAGGTACCTCTGGTTACAGTCTCCAGTCGTTCCTTCTGAGGTAACTATGGGTACAGTCACCAGGCCTTCCTTCACAGGTACCTCTGGGTACCGTCAAAGGCCTTCCTTCTGAGGTACATCTGGGTACAATCAACAGGCCGTCCTTCTGAGTTACCTGTGCGAACAGTCACTAGGTCTTTCTTCTGAGGTACCTCTGGGTACAGTCACCAGGCATTCCTTTCGAGGTACCTCTGGTTACATTCACCAGGGCTTCTTTCCGAGGTACCTCTGTTTAGAGTCACCAGGCATTTCTTCCGAGCTAACTCTGGGTACAGTCACCACGCCTTCCTTCCCAGGTACCTCTGTGTACAGTCACCAGGCTTTCCTTGGGAGTTACCCTGGGTACCATCACCTCGCCTTTCTTCCGAGTTACCTCTAGGTATAGTCACCAGGCCTTCCTTCCGAGGTACCTCTGGGTACAGTCACCGGCCTTCCTTCTGAGGTACCTCTGGGTACAGTCACACGGCCTTCTTTCTCAGTTCCCTCTGGGTACAGTCACCAGGCCTTTCTGCCGAGGTCCCTCTGGGTACAGTCACCGGCCTTCCTTTTGAGGTACCTCTGAGTAGAGTTACCCGGCCTTCTTTCTGAGGTACCTCTGGGTACAGTCACCAGGCCTTCCTTCTGCGGTATCTCTGAGTAAAGTCCCCAGGCCTTCCTTCTGAGGTACATCTGAGTACAGTCACCAGGACTTCTTTCCGAGGTACGTCTGGGTACACTCACCAGGTCGTTCTTACGAGGTACCTCTGGGTACAGTCTCCACTCTTTTCTTCTGAGGTACCTCTGGGTGAAGTCCCCAGACCTTCCTTCGGAGGTACCTCTGAGTACAGTCACCACGCCTTTCTTCCGAGGTACGTCTGGGTACAATCACCAGGCCTTCCTTCTGAGGTACCTGTGCGAACAGTCACTAGGTCTTTCTTCTGAGGTACCTCTGGGTACAGTCACCAGGCATTCCTTTCGAGGTACCTCTGGTTACATTCACCAGGGCTTCTTTCCGAGGTACCTCTGTTTAGAGTCACCAGGCATTTCTTCCGAGGTAACTCTGGGTACAGTCACCACGCCTTCCTTCCCAGGTACCTCTGTGTACAGTCACCAGGCTTTCCTTGGGAGTGACCCTGGGTACCATCACCACGCCTTTCTTCCGAGTTTCCTCTAGGTATAGTCACCAGGCCTTCCTTCCGAGGTACCTCTGGGTACAGTCACCGGCCTTCCTTCTGAGGTACCTCTGGGTACAGTCACACGGCCTTCTTTCTCAGTTCCCTCTGGGTACAGTCACCAGGCCTTTCTGCCGAGATCCCTCTAGGTACAGTCACCGGCCTTCCTTCTGAGGTACCTCTGAGTAGAGTTACCCGGCCTTCTTTCTGAGGTACCTCTGGGTACAGTCACCAGGCCTTCCTTCTGCGGTATCTCTGAGTAAAGTCCCCAGGCCTTCCTTCCGAGGTACCTCTGAGTACAGTCACCAGGACTTCTTTCCGAGGTACCTCTGGGTACACTCACCAGGTCGTTCTTACGAGGTACCTCTGGGTACAGTCTCCAGTTTTTCCTTCTGAGGTACCTTTGGGTACAGTCACCAGGCCTTCCTTCAGAGGTACCTCTGGGTACACTCAAAGGCCTTCCTTCTGAGGTACCTCTGGGTAAAGTCCCCAGGCCTTCTTCGGAGGTACCTCTGAGTACAGTCACCATGCCTTTCTTCCGAGGTACGTCTGGGTACAATCTCCAGGCCTTCCTTCCGAGGTACCTCTGGGTACAGTCATCAGGAATTCCTTCTGATTTATCTCTGGGTACAGTCACCAGGCCTTTCTTCCGAGGTACCTCTGGGTACACTCACCAGGCCGTTCTTAGGAGATACCTCTGGTTACAGTCTCCTATTGTTCCTTCTGAGGTAGCTATGTGTACAGTCACCAGGCCTTCCTTCAGGGGTACCTCTGGGTACAGTCAAAGGCCTTCCTTCTGAGGTACCTCTGGGTACAGTCACCAGGCCTTCTCTCCGAGGCACCTCTGGGTACAGTCACCAGGCCTTCCTTCAGAGGTACCTCTGGGTACAGTCAAAGTTCTTCCTTCTGAGGTACCTCTGCGTACAGTCATCCGGCCTTCTTTCTCAGTTCCCTCTGGGTACACTCACCAGGCCTTTCTTCCGAGGTCCCCCTGGGCCCAGTGACCAGGCCTTTCTTACGAGGTACCTCTGGGTACAGTCACCAGGCCTTCCTTCTGATTTATCTCTGGGTACAGTCACCAGGCCTTTCTTCCGAGGTACCTCTGGGTACAGACACCAGGCATTTCTCCCGAGATCCCTCTGGGAAGAGTCACCAGGTCTTTCTTACGAGGTAACTCTGGGTACAGTCACCGGCTTTCCTTCTGAGGTACCTCTGGGTACACTCACCCGGGCTTATTTCTGAGGTCCCTCTGGGTGCAGTCCCCAGGCCGTTCTTACGAGCTGCCTCTGGGTACAGTTACCAGGCCTTTCCTCCGAGCTAACTCTGGAACAGTCAACAGGCCTTCCTTCCGAGGTACGTCTGGGTAGTCACCAGGCATTCCTTCCGAGGTATCTCTGGGTACACTCACCAGACCTTCATTCCGAGGAACCTCTGGGTACAGTCACCAGGTCTTCCTTCCGAGGTACCTCTGGGCACAGTCAACAGGCCGTCCTTCTGACGTATCTCTGGGTACACTCACCAGGCCTTCATTCCGAGGAACCTCTGTGTACAGTCACCATGTCTTCCCTCTGATGTACCTCTGGGCACAGTCAACAGGCCGTCCTTCTGAGGTACCTCCGGGTACAGTCACCAGGCCTTCTTTCTGAGGTCCCTCTGGGTACAGTCACCAGGGCTTTATCCGAGGTACCTCTGGGTACATGTATGGGTCTTCGTTCTGAGGTACCTCTGGGTACAGTCAACAGGCCTTCCTTCCGAGGTATCTCTGGGTACACTCACCAGGCATTTCTTACAAGGTACCTCTGGGTACAGTCACCGGCCTTCCTTCGGAGGTACCTATGGGTACAGTCACCTGGCCTTTTTTCTGTGGACCCTCTGGGCACATTCACCAGGGTTTTCTCTGAGGTACCTCTGGGTACAGTCTCCAGGCCTTCCTTCCGAGGTACCTCTGGGTACAGTCATCAGGACTTGTTTCCGAGGTATCTCTGGGTACACTCACCAGGCCGTTCTTACGAGGTACCTCTGGTTACAGTCTCCAGTCGTTCCTTCTGAGGTACCTATGGGTATAGTCACCAGGCCTTCCTTCATGGGTAGCTCTGGGTACAGTCAAAGGCCTTCCTTTGAGGTACCTCTGGGTACAGTCTCCAGGCCTTCTTCCGAGGTACCTCTGTGTACCGTACCAGGCTTTCCTTCCCAGGTGCCTCTGGGTAGAGTCACTAATCCTTAATTCCGAGGTACGATTCGGTACAGCCACCAGGCCTTCCTTCTGACGTACTTCGGGGTACAGTCAACAGGCCTTCCTTCCGAGGCATCTCTGGGTACAATCACCAGGCATTTCTTACAAGGTAACTCTGGGTGCAGTCACCAGGCCTTTCTTCCGTGGTACCTCTGGGTACAGTCACCAAGCCTTCCTTCCGAGGCATCTCTGGGTACAGTCACCAGGCCTGCCTTCCGAGGTACCTCTGGGTACAGTCACCAGGCCTTCCTTCTGTGGTACCTCTGGGTACAGTCACCTGGCCTTTTGTCCGAGGCACGCCTGGGTACAGTCACCAGGCCTTCCTTTTGAGGTATCTCTGAGTAAAATCCCCAGGCCTTCATTCCGAGGTGCCTCTGAGTACAGTCACCAGGCCTTTCTTCCGAGGTACGTCTGGGTACAGTCTCCAGGCCTTCCTTCCGAGGTACCTCTGGGTACAGTCATCAGGACTTGTTTCCGAGGTACCTCTGGGTATACTCACCATGCCGTTCTTACGAGGTACCTCTGGTTACAGTCTCCATTCGCTCCTTCTGAGGTAACTATGGGTACAGTCACCAGGCCTTCCTTCACAGGTACCTCTGGGTACAGTCAAAGGCCTTCCTTCTGAGGTACATCTGGGTACAATCACCAGGCCTTCCTTCTGAGGTACCTGTGCGAACAGTCACTAGGTCTTTCTTCTGAGGTACCTCTGAGTACAGTCACCAGGCATTCCTTTCGAGGTACTTCTGGGTACATTCACCAGGGCTTCTTTCCGAGGTACCTCTGTTTAGAGTCACCAGGCATTTCTTCCGAGCTAACTCCGGGTACAGTCACCAGGCCTTCTTTCTGTGGACCCTCTGGGCACAGTCACCAGGGTTTTCTCTGAGGTACCTCTCGGTACAGCCTCCAGGCCCTCCTTCCGAGGTACCTCTGGGTACAGTCATCAGGACTTGTTTCCGAGGTATCTCTGGGTACACTCACCAGGCCGTTCTTACGAGGTACCTCTGCTTACAGTCTACGGTCGTTCCTTCTGAGGTACGTATGGGTACAGTCAAAGGCCTTCCTTCTGAGGTACCTCTGGGTACAGTCACACGGCCTTCTTTCTCAGTTCCCTCTGGGTACAGTCACCAGGCCTTTCTGCCGAGGTCCCTCTGGGTACAGTCACCGGCCTTCCTTCTGAGGTACCTCTGAGTAGAGTTACCCGGCCTTCTTTCTGAGGTACCTCTGGGTACCGTCACCAGACCTTCCTTTTGCGGTATCTCTGAGTAAAGTCTTCAGGCCTTCCTTCTGAGGTACATCTGAGTACAGTCACCAGGACTTCTTTCCGAGGTACGTCTGGGTACACTCACCAGGTCGTTCTAACGAGGTACCTCTGGGTAGAGTCTCCAGTTTTTCCTTCTGAGGTACCTTTGGGTACAGTCACCAGGCCTTCCTTCAGGGGTACCTCTGGGTACAGTCAAAGGCCTTCCTTCTGAGGTACCTCTGGGTACAGTCACCAGGCCTTCTCTCCGAGGTACCTCTGGGCACACTCACCAGGCCTTCCTTCAGAGGTACCTCTGGATACAGTCAAAGGCCTTCCTTCTGAGGTACCTCTGGGTACAGTCATCCGGCCTTCTTTCTCAGTTCCCTCTGGGTAGTCACCAGGCCTTTCTTCCGAGGTCCCCCTGGGTATAGTCACCAGGCCTTTCTTACGAGGTACCTCTGAGTACAGTCACCAGGCCTTCCTTCAGATTTATCTCTGGGTAGAATCACTAGGCCTTTCTTCCGAGGTACCTCTGGGTACAGTCTCCAGGCCTTCATTCCGAAGTACCTCCGGGTACAGTCATTAAGACTTTTTTCCGAGGTACCTCTGAGTAAACTCACCAGGCTGTTCTTACGAGGTACCTCTGGTTACAGTCTCCAGTGTTTCCTTCCAAGGTACCTCTGGGTACAGTCACCAGGCCTTCCTTCCGAGGCACCTCTGGGTATAGCCACCAGGCCTTCCTTCTGAGGTATCTCTGGGTAAAATCTCCAGGCCTTCATTTCGAGGTGCCTCTGAGTACAGTCACCACGCCTTTCTTCCGAGGTACGTCTGGGTACAGTCACAAGGCCTTCCTTCCGAGGTACCTCTGGGTACAGTCATCAGGACTTGTTTCCGAGGTACCTCTGTGTATACTCACCATGCTGTTCTTACGAGGTACCTCTGGTTACAGTCTCCAGTGTTTCCTTCCAAGGTACCTCTGGGTACAGTCACCAGGCCTTCCTTCCGAGGCACCTCTGGGTATAGCCACCAGGCCTTCCTTCTGAGGTATCTCTGGGTAAAATCCCCAGGCCTTCATTCCGAGGTGCCTCTGAGTACAGTCACCACGCCTTTCTTCCGAGGTACATCTGGGTACAGTCACCAGGCCTTCCTTCCGAGGTACCTCTGGGTACAGTCATCAGGACTTGTTTCCGAGGTACCTCTGGGTATACTCACCATGCTGTTCTTACGAGGTACCTCTGGTTACAGTCTCCAGTCGTTCCTTCTGAGGTACCCATGTGTACAGTCACCAGACCTTCCTTCAGAGGTACCTCTGGGTACAGTCAAAGGCCTTCCTTCTGAGGTACATCTGGGTACAATCACCAGGCCTCCCTTCTGAGGTACCTGTGCGAACAGTCACTAGGTCTTTCTTCTGAGGTACCTCTGGGTACAGTCACCAGGCATTCCTTTCGAGGTACCTCTGGTTACATTCACCAGGGCTTCTTTCCGAGGTACCTCTGTTTAGAGTCACCAGGCATTTCTTCCGAGCTACCTCTGGGTACAGTCACCACGCCTTCCTTGCCAGGTACCTCTGTGTACAGTCACCAGGCTTTCCTTGGGAGTTACCCTGGGTACAATCACCACGACTTTCTTCCAAGTTACCTCTAGGTATAGTCACCAGGCCTTCCTTCCGAGGTGCCTCTGGTTACGGTCACCGGCCTTCCTTCTGAGGTACTTCTGGGTACAGTCACACGGCCTTCTTTCTCAGTTCCCTCTGGGTACAGTCACCAGGCCTTTCTGCCGAGGTCCCTCTAGGTACAGTCACCGGCCTTCCTTCTGAGGTACCTCTGAGTAGAGTTACCCGGCCTTCTTTCTGAGGTACCTCTGGGTACAGTCACCTGGCATTCCTTCTGCGGTATCTCTGAGTAAAGTCCCCAGGCCTTCCTTCCGAGGTACCTCTGAGTACAGTCACCAGGACTTCTTTCCGAGGTACCTCTGGGTACACTCACCAGGTCGTTCTTACGAGGTACCTCTGGGTACAGTCTCCAGTTTTTCCTTCTGAGGTACCTTTGGGTACAGTCACCAGGCCTTCCTTCAGAGGTACCTCTGGGTACACTCAAAGGCCTTCCCTCTGAGGTACCTCTGGGTACAGTCTCCAGTTTTTCCTTCTGAGGTACCTTTGGGTACAGTCTCCAGGCCTTCTTCCGAGGTACCTCTGTGTACCGTACAAGGCTTTCATTCCCACGTGCCTCTGGGTAGAGTCACTAATCCTTAATTCCGAGGTACGTTTCGGTACAGCCACCAGGCCTTCCTTCTGACGTACTTCGGGGTACAGTCAACAGGCCTTCCTTCTGAGGCATCTCTGGGTACAATCACCAGGCATTTCTTACAAGGTAACTCTGGGTGCAGTCACCAGGCCTGCCTTCCGAGGTACCTCTGGGTACAGTCACCTGGCCTTTTGTCCGAGGCACGCCTGGGTACAGTCACCAGGCCTTCCTTTTGAGGTCCTTCTCTGTACAGCCACCAGGCCTTCCTGCCGAGGTCCCTCTGGGTACAGTCACCAGGCTTTCTTCCCAGGTACCTTTGGGTACAGTCACCAGGCCTTTCTTCCGAGGTACCCCTGGATACAGTTACCATGCCTTCTTTCCGAGTAACCTCTGGGTACACTCACCGTCCTTTCTAACGAGGTACCTCTGGGTACAGTCACCATTCTTTCCTTCTCAGGTACCTATGGGTACAGTCACCAGGCCTTCCTTCTGAGGTCCCTCCGGGTACAGTCACCTGGCCTTCTTTCTGAGGTCCCTCCGGGTACAGTCACCAGGTCTTCCTTCTGAGTTAACTCTGGGTACAGTCACCAGGCCTTCCTTTCGAGTTAGCTCTGGGTACAGTCACCAGGCCTTCCTTCCGAGGCACCTCTGGGTACAGCCACCAGGCCTTCCTTCTGAGGTATCTCTGAGTAAAATCCCCAGGCCTTCATTCCGAGGTGCCTCTGAGTACAGTCACCACGCCTTTCTTCCGAGGTACGTCTGGGTACAGTCTCCAGGCCTTCCTTCCGAGGTACCTCTGTGTACAGTCATCAGGACTTGTTTCCGAGGTACCTCTGCGTATACTCACCATGCCGTTCCTACGAGGTACCTCTGGTTACAGTCTCCAGTCGTTCCTTCTGAGGTAACTATGGGTACAGTCACCAGGCCTTCCTTCACAGGTACCTCTGGGTACAGTCAAAGGCCTTCCTTCTGAGGTACATCTGTGTACAATCACCAGGCCTTCCTTCTGAGGTACCTGTGCGAACAGTCACTAGGTCTTTCTTCTGAGGTACCTCTGAGTACAGTCACCAGGCATTCCTTTAGAGGTACCTCTGGGTACATTCACCAGGGCTTCTTTCCGAGGTACCTCTGTTTAGAGTCACCAGGCATTTCTTCCGAGCTAACTCTGGGTACAGTCACCTGGCCTTCTTTCTGTGGACCCTCTGGGCACAGTCACCAGGGTTTTCTCTGAGGTACCTCTGGGTACAGTCTCCAGGCCTTCCTTCCGAGGTACCTCTG
This sequence comes from Loxodonta africana, assembly GCF_030014295.1. Classification (NCBI taxonomy): domain Eukaryota; kingdom Metazoa; phylum Chordata; class Mammalia; order Proboscidea; family Elephantidae; genus Loxodonta; species Loxodonta africana. The sequence goes on from NW_026975550.1 coordinate 831,728, forward strand.
GGTACAGTCATCAGGACTTGTTTCCGAGGTATCTCTGGGTACACTCACCAGGCCGTTCTTACGAGGTACCTCTGCTTACAGTCTCCAGTCGTTCCTTCTGAGGTACCTATGGGTACAGTCAAAGGCCTACCTTCTGAGGTACCTCTGGGTACAGTCACACGGCCTTCTTTCTCAGTTCCCTCTGGGTACAGTCACCAGGCCTTTCTGCCGAGGTCCCTCTGGGTACAGTCACCGGCCTTCCTTCTGAGGTACCTCTGAGTAGAGTTACCCGGCCTTCTTTCTGAGGTACCTCTGGGTACCGTCACCAGACCTTCCTTCTGCGGTATCTCTGAGTAAAGTCTTCAGGCCTTCCTTCTGAGGTACATCTGAGTACAGTCACCAGGACTTCTTTCCGAGGTACGTCTGGGTACACTCACCAGGTCGTTCTTACGAGGTACCTCTGGGTACAGTCTCCAGTCTTTCCTTCTGAGGTACCTTTGGGTACAGTCACCAGGACTTCCTTAAGAGGTACCTCTGGGTACACTCAAAGGCTTTTCTTCTCAGGTACCTCTGGGTGAAGTCCCCAGACCTTCCTTCGGAGGTACCTCTGAGTACAGTCACCACGCCTTTCTTCCGAGGTACGTCTGGGTACAATCTGCAGGTCTTCCTTCCGAGGTACCTCTGGGTACACTCACCAGGCCGTTCTTAGGAGGTAACTCTGGTTACAGTCTCCAGTTGTTCCTTCTGAGGTACCTATGGGTACAGTCACCAGGCCTTCCTTCAGGGGTACCTCTGGGTACAGTCAAAGGCCTTCCTTCTGAGGTACCTCTGGGTACAGTCACCAGGCCTTCTCTCCGAGGTACCTCTGGGTACACTCACCAGGCCTTCCTTCAGAGGTACATCTGGGTACAGTCAAAGGCCTTCCTTCTGAGGTACCTCTGCGTACAGTCATCCGGCCTTCTTTCTCAGTTCCCTCTGGGTAGTCACCAGGCCTTTGTTCCGAGGTCCCCTTGGGTACAGTCACCAGGCCTTTCTTACGAGGTACCTCTGAGTACAGTCACCAGGCCTTCCTTCAGATTTATCTCTGGGTACAGTCTCCAGGCCTTCCTTCCGAGGTACCTCTGGGTACAGTCACCAGGCCTTCCTTCCGAGGCACCTCTGGGTATAGCCACCAGGCCTTCCTTCTGAGGTATCTCTGGGTAAAATCCCCAGGCCTTCATTCCGAGGTGCCTCTGAGTACAGTCACCACGCCTTTCTTCCGAGGTACGTCTGGGTACAGTCACCAGGCCTTCCTTCCGAGGTACCTCTGGGTACAGTCATCAGGACTTGTTTCCGAGATACCTCTGGGTATACTCACCATGCTGTTCTTACGAGGTACCTCTGGTTACAGTCTCCAGTCGTTCCTTCTGAGGTACCTATGGGTACAGTCACCAGGCCTTCCTTCAGAGGTACCTCTGGGTACCGTGAAAGGCCTTCCTTCTGAGGTACATCTGGGTACAATCACCAGGCCTTCCTTCTGAGGTACCTGTGCGAACAGTCACTAGGTCTTTCTTCTGAGTTACCTCTGGGTACAGTCACCAGGCATTCCTTTCGAGGTACCTCTGGTTACACTCACCAGGGCTTCTTTCCGAGGTACCTCTGTTTAGAGTCACCAGGCATTCCTTCCGAGCTAACTCTGGGTATAGTAACCAGGCCTTCCTTCCCAGGTACCTCTGTGTACAGTCACCAGTCTTTCCTTGGGAGTTACCCTGGGTACCATCACCACGCCTTTCTTCCGAGTTACCTCTAGGTATAGTCACCAGGCCTTCCTTCCAAGGTACCTCTGGGTACAGTCACACGGCCTTCTTTCTCAATTCCCTCTGGGTACAGTCACCAGGCCTTTCTGCCGAGGTCCCTCTGGGTACAGTCACCGGCCTTCCTTCTGAGGTACCTCTGAGTAGAGTTACCCGGCCCTCTTTCTGAGGTACCTCTGGGTACCGTCACCAGACGTTCCTTCTGCCGTATCTCTGAGTAAAGTCCCCAGGCCTTCCTTCTGAGGTACATCTGAGTACAGTCACCAGGACTTCTTTCCGAGGTACGTCTGGGTACACTCACCAGGTCGTTCTTACGAGGTACCTCTGGGTACAGTCTCCAGTCTTTCCTTCTCAGGTACCTTTGGGTACAGTCACCAGGACTTCCTTAAGAGGTACCTCTGGGTACACTCAAAGGCCTTCCTTCTGAGGTACCTCTGGGTGAAGTCCCCAGACCTTCCTTCGGAGGTACCTCTGAGTACAGTCACCACGCCTTTCTTCCGAGGTACGTCTGGGTACAATCTGCAGGTCTTCGTGTCGAGGTACCTCTGGGTACAGTCATCAGGCCGTTCTTAGGAGGTACCTCTGGTTACAGTCTCCAGTTGTTCCTTCTGAGGTACCTATGGGTGCAGTCACCAGGCCTTCCTTCAGGGGTACCTCTGGGTACAGTCAAAGGCCTTCCTTCTGAGGTACCTCTGGGTACAGTCACCAGGCCTTCTCTCCGAGGTCCCTCTGGGTACAGTCACCAGGCCTTCCTTCAGAGGTATCTCTGGGTACAGTCAAAGGCCTTCCTTCTGTGGTACCTCTGGGTACAGTCATCCGGCCTTCTTTCTCAGTTCCCTCTGGGTAGTCACCAGGCCTTTCTTCCGAGGTCCCTCTGGGTATAGTCACCAGGCCTTTCTTACGAGGTACCTCCGAGTACAGTCACCAGGCCTTCCTTCAGATTTATCTCTGGGTACAGTCACTAGGCCTTTCTTCCGAGGTACCTCTGGGTACAGTCTCCAGGCCTTCCTTCCGAAGTACCTCTGGGTACAGTCATTAGGACTTTTTTCCGAGGTACCTCTGGGTAAACTCACCAGGCCGTTCTTACGAGGTACCTCTGGTTACAGTCTCCAGTCGTTCCTTTTGAGGTATCTATGGGTACAGTCACCAGGCCTTCCTTCATGGGTAGCTCTGGGTACAGTCAAAGGGCTTCCTTGTGGGGTACCTCTGGGTACAGTCTCCAGGCCTTCTTCCGAGGTACCTCTGTGTACCGTACCAGGCTTTCCTTCCCAGGTGCCTCTGGGTAGGGTCACCAATCCTTAATTCCGAGGTACGATTCGGTACAGCCACCAGGCCTTCCTTCTGACGTACTTCGGGGTACAGTCAACAGGCCTTCCTTCCGAGGCATCTCTGGGTACAATCACCAGGCATTTCTTACAAGGTAACTCTGGGTGCAGTCACCAGGCCTTCCTTCCGTGGTACCTCTGGGTACAGTCACCAAGCCTTCCTTCCGAGGCATCTCTGGGTACAGTCACCAGGCCTGCCTTCCGAGGTACCTCTGGGTACAGTCACCAGGCCTTCCTTCTGTGGCAACTCTGGGTACAGTCACCTGGCCTTTTGTCCGAGGCACACCTGGGTACAGTCACCAGGCCTTCCTTTTGAGGTCCTTCTCTGTACAGCCACCAGGCCTTCCTGCCGAGGTCCCTCTGGGTACAGTCACCAGGCTATCTTCCCAGGTACCTTTGGGTACAGTCACCAGGCCTTTCTTCCGAGGTACCTCTGGATACAGTTACCATGCCTTCTTTCCGAGTAACCTCTGGGTACACTCACCGTCCTTTCTAACGAGGTACCTCTGGGTACAGTCACCATTCTTTCCTTCTCAGGTACCTATGGGTACAGTCACCAGGCCTTCCTTCAGAGGTACCTCTGTGTACCGCCCCCGGCCTTCCTTCTGAGGTACCTCCGGGTACAGTCACCTGGCCTTCTTTCTGAGGTCCCTCCGGGTACAGTCACCAGGCCTTCCTTCTGAGTTAACTCTGGGTACAGTCACCAGGCCTTCCTTCAGAGGTACCTCTGGGTACAGTCAAAGGCCTTCCTTCTGAGGTACCTCTGCGTACAGTCATCAGGAATTCCTTCTGATTTATCTCTGGGTACAGTCACCAGGCCTTTCTTCCGAGGTACCTCTGGGTACACTCACCAGGCCGTTCTTAGGAGATACCTCTGGTTACAGTCTCCTATTGTTCCTTCTGAGGTAGCTATGTGTACAGTCACCAGGCCTTCCTTCAGGGGTACCTCTGGGTACAGTCAAAGGCCTTCCTTCTGAGGTACCTCTGGGTACAGTCACCAGGCCTTCTCTCCGAGGCACCTCTGGGTACAGTCACCAGGCCTTCCTTCAGAGGTACCTCTGGGTACAGTCAAAGTTCTTCCTTCTGAGGTACCTCTGCGTACAGTCATCCGGCCTTCTTTCTCAGTTCCCTCTGGGTACACTCACCAGGCCTTTCTTCCGAGGTCCCCCTGGGCCCAGTGACCAGGCCTTTCTTACGAGGTACCTCTGGGTACAGTCACCAGGCCTTCCTTCTGATTTATCTCTGGGTACAGTCACCAGGCCTTTCTTCCGAGGTACCTCTGGGTACAGACACCAGGCATTTCTCCCGAGATCCCTCTGGGAAGAGTCACCAGGTCTTTCTTACGAGGTAACTCTGGGTACAGTCACCGGCTTTCCTTCTGAGGTACCTCTGGGTACACTCACCCGGGCTTATTTCTGAGGTCCCTCTGGGTGCAGTCCCCAGGCCGTTCTTACGAGCTGCCTCTGGGTACAGTTACCAGGCCTTTCCTCCGAGCTAACTCTGGAACAGTCAACAGGCCTTCCTTCCGAGGTACCTATGGGCACAGTCAACAGGCCGTCCTTCTGACGTATCTCTGGGTACACTCACCAGGCCTTCATTCCGAGGAACCTCTGGGTACAGTCACCAGGTCTTCCCTCTGATGTACCTCTGGGCACAGTCAACAGGCCGTCCTTCTGAGGTACCTCTGGGTACAGTCACCAGGCCTTCTTTCTGAGGTCCCTCTGGGTACAGTCACCAGGGCTTTCTCCGAGGTACCTCTGGGTACATGTACGGGTCTTCGTTCTGAGGTACCTCTGGGTACAGTCAACAGGCCTTCCTTCCGAGGTATCTCTGGGTACACTCACCAGGCATTTCTTACAAGGTACCTCTGGGTACAGTCACCGGCCTTCCTTCTGAGGTACCTCTGGGTACAGTCACCTGACCTTTTTTCTGTGGACCCTCTGAGCACATTCACCAGGGTTTTCTCTGAGGTACCTCTGGGTACAGTCTCCAGGCCTTCCTTCCGAGGTACCTCTGGGTACAGTCATCAGGACTTGTTTCCGACGTATCTCTGGGTACACTCACCAGGCCGTTCTTACGAGGTACCTCTGCTTACAGTCTCCAGTCGTTCCTTCTGAGGTACCTATGGGTATAGTCAAAGGCCTTCCTTCTGAGGTACCTCTGGGTACAGTCACACGGCCTTCTTTCTCAGTTCCCTCTGGGTACAGTCACCAGGCCTTTCTGCCGAGGTCCCTCTGGGTACAGTCACCGGCCTTCCTTTTGAGGTACCTCTGAGTAGAGTTACCCGGCCTTCTTTCTGAGGTACCTCTGGGTACAGTCACCAGGACTTCCTTCTGCGGTATCTCTGAGTAAAGTCCCCAGGCTTTCTTTCTCAGGTACGTCTGAGTACAGTCACCAGGACTTCTTTCCGAGGTACGTCTGGGTACACTCACCAGGTCGTTCGTACGAGGTACCTCTGGGTACAGTCTCCAGTCTTTCCTTCTGAGGTACCTTTGGGTACAGTCACCAGGACTTCCTTAAGAGGTACCTCTGGGTACACTCAAAGGCCTTCCATCTGAGGTACTTCTGGGTGAAATCCCCAGACCTTCCTTCGGAGGTACCTCTGAGTACAGTCACCACGCCTTTCTTCCGAGGTACGTCTGGGTACAATCTGCAGGTCTTCCTTCCGAGGTACCTCTGGGTACAGTCATCAGGCCTTGTTTCCGAGGTAGCTCTGGGTACACTCACCAGGCCGTTCTTAGGAGGTACCTCTGGTTACAGTCTCCAGTTGTTCCTTCTGAGGTACCTATGGGTCAAGTCACCAGGCCTTCCTTCAGGGGTACCTCTGGGTACAGTCAAAGGCCTTCCTTCTGAGGTACCTCTGGGTACAGTCACCAGACTTTCTCTCCGAGGTCCCTCTGGGTACAGTCACCAGGCCTTCATTCAGAGGTACCTCTGGGTACACTCACCAGCCATTTCTTACAAGGTACCTCTGGGTACAGTCACCAGGCCTTCCTTCTCAGTTAACTCTGGGTACAGTCAACAGGCCTTCCTTCTGACGTTCCTGTAGGTACAGTCACCAGGCCTTCCTTCTGATGTACCTCTTGGTACAGTCACCAGGCCTTTCTTCCGAGGTACCTCTGGGTACAGTCTCCAGGCCTTCCTTCCGAAGTACCTCTGGGTACAGTCATTAGGACTTTTTTCCGAGGTACCTCTGGGTAAACTCACCAGGCCGTTCTTACGAGGTACCTCTGGTTACAGTCTCCAGTCGTTCCTTCTGAGGTACCTATGGGTACAGTCACCAGGCCTTCCTTCATGGGTAGCTCTGGGTACAGTCAAAGGCCTTCCTTGTGAGGTACCTCTGGGTACAGTCTCCAGGCCTTCTTCCGAGGTAGCTCTGTGTACCGTACCAGGCTTTCCTTCCCAGGTGCCTCTGGGTAGGGTCACTAATCCTTAATTCCGAGGTACGATTCGGTACAGCCACCAGGCCTTCCTTCTGACGTACTTCGGGGTACAGTCAACAGGCCTTCCTTCCGAGGCATCTCTGGGTACAATCACCAGGCATTTCTTACAAGGTAACTCTGGGTGCAGTCACCAGGCCTTCCTTCCGTGGTACCTCTGGGTACAGTCACCAAGCCTTCCTTCCGAGGCATCTCTGGGTACAGTAACCAGGCCTGCCTTCCGAGGTACCTCTGGGTACAGTCACCAGGCCTTCCTTCTGTGGTACCTCTGAGTACAGTCACCTGGCCTTTTGTCCGAGGCACGCCTGGGTACAGTCACCAGGCCTTCCTTTTGAGGTCCTTCTCTGTACAGCCACCAGGCCTTCCTGCCGAGGTCCTTCTGGGTACAGTCACCAGGCTTTCTTCCCAGGTACCTTTGGGTACAGTCACCAGGCCTTTCTTCCGAGGTACCCCTGGATACAGTTACCATGCCTTCTTTCCGAGTAACCTCTGGGTACACTCACCGTCCTTTCTAACGAGGTACCTCTGGGTACAGTCACCATTCTTTCCTTCTCAGGTACCTATGGGTACTGTCACCAGGCCTTCCTTCAGAGGTACCTCTGTGTACCGCCCCCGGCCTTCCTTCTGAGGTCCCTCCGGGTACAGTCACCTGGCCTTCTTTCTGAGGTCCCTCCGGGTACAGTCACCAGGCCTTCCTTCTGAGTTAACTCTGGGTACAGTCACCAGGCCTTCCTTCAGAGGTACCTCTGGGTACAGTCAAAGGCCTTCCTTCTGAGGTACATCTGGGTACAATCACCAGGCCTTCCTTCTGAGGTACCTGTGCGAACAGTCACTAGGTCTTTCTTCTGAGGTACCTCTGAGTACAGTCACCAGGCATTCCTTTCGAGGTACCTCTGGGTACATTCACCAGGGCTTCTTTCCGAGGTACCCCTGTTTAGAGTCACCAGGCATTTCTTCCGAGGTAACTCTGGGTACAGTCACCTGGCCTTTTTTCTGTGGACCCTCTGGGCACAGTCACCAGGGTTTTCTCTGAGGTACCTCTGGGTAGAGCCTCCAGGCCTTCCTTCCGAGGTACCTCTGGGTACAGTCATCAGGACTTGTTTCCGAGGTATCTCTGGGTACACTCACCAGGCCGTTCTTACGAGGTACCTCTGCTTACAGTCTCCAGTCGTTCCTTCTGAGGTACCTATGGGTACAGTCAAAGGCCTACCTTCTGAGGTACCTCTGGGTACAGTCACACGGCCTTCTTTCTCAGTTCCCTCTGGGTACAGTCACCAGGCCTTTCTGCCGAGGTCCCTCTGGGTACAGTCACCGGCCTTCCTTCTGAGGTACCTCTGAGTAGAGTTACCCGGCCTTCTTTCTGAGGTACCTCTGGGTACCGTCACCAGACCTTCCTTCTGCGGTATCTCTGAGTAAAGTCTTCAGGCCTTCCCTCTGAGGTACATCTGAGTACAGTCACCAGGACTTCTTTCCGAGGTACGTCTGGGTACACTCACAAGGTCGTTCTTATGAGGTACCTCTGGGTACAGTCTCCAGTCTTTCCTTCTGAGGTACCTATGGGTACAGTCACCAGGCCTTCCTTCAGAGGTACCTCTGGGTACCGTGAAAGGCCTTCCTTCTGAGGTACATCTGGGTACAATCACCAGGCCTTCCTTCTGAGGTACCTGTGCGAACAGTCACTAGGTCTTTCTTCTGAGTTACCTCTGGGTACAGTCACCAGGCATTCCTTTCGAGGTACCTCTGGTTACACTCACCAGGGCTTCTTTCCGAGGTACCTCTGTTTAGAGTCACCAGGCATTCCTTCCGAGCTAACTCTGGGTATAGTAACCAGGCCTTCCTTCCCAGGTACCTCTGTGTACAGTCACCAGTCTTTCCTTGGGAGTTACCCTGGGTACCATCACCACGCCTTTCTTCCGAGTTACCTCTAGGTATAGTCACCAGGCCTTCCTTCCAAGGTACCTCTGGGTACAGTCACACGGCCTTCTTTCTCAATTCCCTCTGGGTACAGTCACCAGGCCTTTCTGCCGAGGTCCCTCTGGGTACAGTCACCGGCCTTCCTTCTGAGGTACCTCTGAGTAGAGTTACCCGGCCCTCTTTCTGAGGTACCTCTGGGTACCGTCACCAGACGTTCCTTCTGCCGTATCTCTGAGTAAAGTCCCCAGGCCTTCCTTCTGAGGTACATCTGAGTACAGTCACCAGGACTTCTTTCCGAGGTACGTCTGGGTACACTCACCAGGTCGTTCTTACGAGGTACCTCTGGGTACAGTCTCCAGTCTTTCCTTCTCAGGTACCTTTGGGTACAGTCACCAGGACTTCCTTAAGAGGTACCTCTGGGTACACTCAAAGGCCTTCCTTCTGAGGTACCTCTGGGTGAAGTCCCCAGACCTTCCTTCGGAGGTACCTCTGAGTACAGTCACCACGCCTTTCTTCCGAGGTACGTCTGGGTACAATCTGCAGGTCTTCGTGTCGAGGTACCTCTGGGTACAGTCATCAGGCCGTTCTTAGGAGGTACCTCTGGTTACAGTCTCCAGTTGTTCCTTCTGAGGTACCTATGGGTGCAGTCACCAGGCCTTCCTTCAGGGGTACCTCTGGGTACAGTCAAAGGCCTTCCTTCTGAGGTACCTCTGGGTACAGTCACCAGGCCTTGTCTCCGAGGTCCCTCTGGGTACAGTCACCAGGCCTTCCTTCAGAGGTATCTCTGGGTACAGTCAAAGGCCTTCCTTCTGTGGTACCTCTGGGTACAGTCATCCGGCCTTCTTTCTCAGTTCCCTCTGGGTAGTCACCAGGCCTTTCTTCCGAGGTCCCTCTGGGTATAGTCACCAGGCCTTTCTTACGAGGTACCTCCGAGTACAGTCACCAGGCCTTCCTTCAGATTTATCTCTGGGTACAGTCACTAGGCCTTTCTTCCGAGTTACCTCTGGGTACAGTCTCCAGGCCTTCCTTCCGAAGTACCTCTGGGTACAGTCATTAGGACTTTTTTCCGAGGTACCTCTGGGTAAACTCACCAGGCCGTTCTTACGAGGTACCTCTGGTTACAGTCTCCAGTCGTTCCTTTTGAGGTATCTATGGGTACAGTCACCAGGCCTTCCTTCATGGGTAGCTCTGGGTACAGTCAAAGGGCTTCCTTGTGGGGTACCTCTGGGTACAGTCTCCAGGCCTTCTTCCGAGGTACCTCTGTGTACCGTACCAGGCTTTCCTTCCCAGGTGCCTCTGGGTAGGGTCACCAATCCTTAATTCCGAGGTACGATTCGGTACAGCCACCAGGCCTTCCTTCTGACGTACTTCGGGGTACAGTCAACAGGCCTTCCTTCCGAGGCATCTCTGGGTACAATCACCAGGCATTTCTTACAAGGTAACTCTGGGTGCAGTCACCAGGCCTTCCTTCCGTGGTACCTCTGGGTACAGTCACCAAGCCTTCCTTCCGAGGCATCTCTGGGTACAGTCACCAGGCCTGCCTTCCGAGGTACCTCTGGGTACAGTCACCAGGCCTTCCTTCTGTGGCAACTCTGGGTACAGTCACCTGGCCTTTTGTCCGAGGCACACCTGGGTACAGTCACCAGGCCTTCCTTTTGAGGTCCTTCTCTGTACAGCCACCAGGCCTTCCTGCCGAGGTCCCTCTGGGTACAGTCACCAGGCTATCTTCCCAGGTACCTTTGGGTACAGTCACCAGGCCTTTCTTCCGAGGTACCTCTGGATACAGTTACCATGCCTTCTTTCCGAGTAACCTCTGGGTACACTCACCGTCCTTTCTAACGAGGTACCTCTGGGTACAGTCACCATTCTTTCCTTCTCAGGTACCTATGGGTACAGTCACCAGGCCTTCCTTCAGAGGTACCTCTGTGTACCGCCCCCGGCCTTCCTTCTGAGGTACCTCCGGGTACAGTCACCTGGCCTTCTTTCTGAGGTCCCTCCGGGTACAGTCACCAGGCCTTCCTTCTGAGTTAACTCTGGGTACAGTCACCAGGCCTTCCTTCAGAGGTACCTCTGGGTACAGTCAAAGGCCTTCCTTCTGAGGTACCTCTGCGTACAGTCATCAGGAATTCCTTCTGATTTATCTCTGGGTACAGTCACCAGGCCTTTCTTCCGAGGTACCTCTGGGTACACTCACCAGGCCGTTCTTAGGAGATACCTCTGGTTACAGTCTCCTATTGTTCCTTCTGAGGTAGCTATGTGTACAGTCACCAGGCCTTCCTTCAGGGGTACCTCTGGGTACAGTCAAAGGCCTTCCTTCTGAGGTACCTCTGGGTACAGTCACCAGGCCTTCTCTCCGAGGCACCTCTGGGTACAGTCACCAGGCCTTCCTTCAGAGGTACCTCTGGGTACAGTCAAAGTTCTTCCTTCTGAGGTACCTCTGCGTACAGTCATCCGGCCTTCTTTCTCAGTTCCCTCTGGGTACACTCACCAGGCCTTTCTTCCGAGGTCCCCCTGGGCCCAGTGACCAGGCCTTTCTTACGAGGTACCTCTGGGTACAGTCACCAGGCCTTCCTTCTGATTTATCTCTGGGTACAGTCACCAGGCCTTTCTTCCGAGGTACCTCTGGGTACAGACACCAGGCATTTCTCCCGAGATCCCTCTGGGAAGAGTCACCAGGTCTTTCTTACGAGGTAACTCTGGGTACAGTCACCGGCTTTCCTTCTGAGGTGCCTCTGGGTACACTCACCCGGGCTTATTTCTGAGGTCCCTCTGGGTGCAGTCCCCAGGCCGTTCTTACGAGCTGCCTCTGGGTACAGTTACCAGGCCTTTCCTCCGAGCTAACTCTGGAACAGTCAACAGGCCTTCCTTCCGAGGTACCTATGGGCACAGTCAACAGGCCGTCCTTCTGACGTATCTCTGGGTACACTCACCAGGCCTTCATTCCGAGGAACCTCTGGGTACAGTCACCAGGTCTTCCCTCTGATGTACCTCTGGGCACAGTCAACAGGCCGTCCTTCTGAGGTACCTCTGGGTACAGTCACCAGGCCTTCTTTCTGAGGTCCCTCTGGGTACAGTCACCAGGGCTTTCTCCGAGGTACCTCTGGGTACATGTACGGGTCTTCGTTCTGAGGTACCTCTGGGTACAGTCAACAGGCCTTCCTTCCGAGGTATCTCTGGGTACACTCACCAGGCATTTCTTACAAGGTACCTCTGGGTACAGTCACCGGCCTTCCTTCTGAGGTACCTCTGGGTACAGTCACCTGACCTTTTTTCTGTGGACCCTCTGAGCACATTCACCAGGGTTTTCTCTGAGGTACCTCTGGGTACAGTCTCCAGGCCTTCCTTCCGAGGTACCTCTGGGTACAGTCATCAGGACTTGTTTCCGACGTATCTCTGGGTACACTCACCAGGCCGTTCTTACGAGGTACCTCTGCTTACAGTCTCCAGTCGTTCCTTCTGAGGTACCTATGGGTATAGTCAAAGGCCTTCCTTCTGAGGTACCTCTGGGTACAGTCACACGGCCTTCTTTCTCAGTTCCCTCTGGGTACAGTCACCAGGCCTTTCTGCCGAGGTCCCTCTGGGTACAGTCACCGGCCTTCCTTTTGAGGTACCTCTGAGTAGAGTTACCCGGCCTTCTTTCTGAGGTACCTCTGGGTACAGTCACCAGGACTTCCTTCTGCGGTATCTCTGAGTAAAGTCCCCAGGCTTTCTTTCTCAGGTACGTCTGAGTACAGTCACCAGGACTTCTTTCCGAGGTACGTCTGGGTACACTCACCAGGTCGTTCGTACGAGGTACCTCTGGGTACAGTCTCCAGTCTTTCCTTCTGAGGTACCTTTGGGTACAGTCACCAGGACTTCCTTAAGAGGTACCTCTGGGTACACTCAAAGGCCTTCCATCTGAGGTACTTCTGGGTGAAATCCCCAGACCTTCCTTCGGAGGTACCTCTGAGTACAATCACCACGCCTTTCTTCCGAGGTACGTCTGGGTACAATCTGCAGGTCTTCCTTCCGAGGTACCTCTGGGTACAGTCATCAGGCCTTGTTTCCGAGGTAGCTCTGGGTACACTCACCAGGCCGTTCTTAGGAGGTACCTCTGGTTACAGTCTCCAGTTGTTCCTTCTGAGGTACCTATGGGTCAAGTCACCAGGCCTTCCTTCAGGGGTACCTCTGGGTACAGTCAAAGGCCTTCCTTCTGAGGTACCTCTGGGTACAGTCACCAGACTTTCTCTCCGAGGTCCCTCTGGGTACAGTCACCAGGCCTTCATTCAGAGGTACCTCTGGGTACACTCACCAGCCATTTCTTACAAGGTACCTCTGGGTACAGTCACCAGGCCTTCCTTCTCAGTTAACTCTGGGTACAGTCAACAGGCCTTCCTTCTGACGTTCCTGTAGGTACAGTCACCAGGCCTTCCTTCTGATGTACCTCTTGGTACAGTCACCAGGCCTTTCTTCCGAGGTACCTCTGGGTACAGTCTCCAGGCCTTCCTTCCGAAGTACCTCTGGGTACAGTCATTAGGACTTTTTTCCGAGGTACCTCTGGGTAAACTCACCAGGCCGTTCTTACGAGGTACCTCTGGTTACAGTCTCCAGTCGTTCCTTCTGAGGTACCTATGGGTACAGTCACCAGGCCTTCCTTCATGGGTAGCTCTGGGTACAGTCAAAGGCCTTCCTTGTGAGGTACCTCTGGGTACAGTCTCCAGGCCTTCTTCCGAGGTAGCTCTGTGTACCGTACCAGGCTTTCCTTCCCAGGTGCCTCTGGGTAGGGTCACTAATCCTTAATTCCGAGGTACGATTCGGTACAGCCACCAGGCCTTCCTTCTGACGTACTTCGGGGTACAGTCAACAGGCCTTCCTTCCGAGGCATCTCTGGGTACAATCACCAGGCATTTCTTACAAGGTAACTCTGGGTGCAGTCACCAGGCCTTCCTTCCGTGGTACCTCTGGGTACAGTCACCAAGCCTTCCTTCCGAGGCATCTCTGGGTACAGTAACCAGGCCTGCCTTCCGAGGTACCTCTGGGTACAGTCACCAGGCCTTCCTTCTGTGGTACCTCTGAGTACAGTCACCTGGCCTTTTGTCCGAGGCACGCCTGGGTACAGTCACCAGGCCTTCCTTTTGAGGTCCTTCTCTGTACAGCCACCAGGCCTTCCTGCCGAGGTCCTTCTGGGTACAGTCACCAGGCTTTCTTCCCAGGTACCTTTGGGTACAGTCACCAGGCCTTTCTTCCGAGGTACCCCTGGATACAGTTACCATGCCTTCTTTCCGAGTAACCTCTGGGTACACTCACCGTCCTTTCTAACGAGGTACCTCTGGGTACAGTCACCATTCTTTCCTTCTCAGGTACCTATGGGTACTGTCACCAGGCCTTCCTTCAGAGGTACCTCTGTGTACCGCCCCCGGCCTTCCTTCTGAGGTCCCTCCGGGTACAGTCACCTGGCCTTCTTTCTGAGGTCCCTCCGGGTACAGTCACCAGGCCTTCCTTCTGAGTTAACTCTGGGTACAGTCACCAGGCCTTCCTTCAGAGGTACCTCTGGGTACAGTCAAAGGCCTTCCTTCTGAGGTACATCTGGGTACAATCACCAGGCCTTCCTTCTGAGGTACCTGTGCGAACAGTCACTAGGTCTTTCTTCTGAGGTACCTCTGAGTACAGTCACCAGGCATTCCTTTCGAGGTACCTCTGGGTACATTCACCAGGGCTTCTTTCCGAGGTACCCCTGTTTAGAGTCACCAGGCATTTCTTCCGAGGTAACTCTGGGTACAGTCACCTGGCCTTTTTTCTGTGGACCCTCTGGGCACAGTCACCAGGGTTTTCTCTGAGGTACCTCTGGGTAGAGCCTCCAGGCCTTCCTTCGGAGGTACCTCTGGGTACAGTCATCAGGACTTGTTTCCGAGGTATCTCTGGGTACACTCACCAGGCCGTTCTTACGAGGTACCTCTGCTTACAGTCTCCAGTCGTTCCTTCTGAGGTACCTATGGGTACAGTCAAAGGCCTACCTTCTGAGGTACCTCTGGGTACAGTCACACGGCCTTCTTTCTCAGTTCCCTCTGGGTACAGTCACCAGGCCTTTCTGCCGAGGTCCCTCTGGGTACAGTCACCGGCCTTCCTTCTGAGGTACCTCTGAGTAGAGTTACCCGGCCTTCTTTCTGAGGTACCTCTGGGTACCGTCACCAGACCTTCCTTCTGCGGTATCTCTGAGTAAAGTCTTCAGGCCTTCCCTCTGAGGTACATCTGAGTACAGTCACCAGGACTTCTTTCCGAGGTACGTCTGGGTACACTCACAAGGTCGTTCTTATGAGGTACCTCTGGGTACAGTCTCCAGTCTTTCCTTCTGAGGTACCTATGGGTACAGTCACCAGGCCTTCCTTCAGAGGTACCTCTGGGTACCATGAAAGGCCTTCCTTCTGAGGTACATCTGGGTACAATCACCAGGCCTTCCTTCTGAGGTACCTGTGCGAACAGTCACTAGGTCTTTCTTCTGAGGTACCTCTGAGTACAGTCACCAGGCATTCCTTTCGAGGTACCTCTGGCTACATTCACCAGGGCTTCTTTCCGAGGTACCTCTGTTTAGAGTCACCAGGCATTTCTTCCGAGCCAACTCTGGGTACAGTCACCAGGCCTTCCTTCCCAGGTACCTCTGTGTACAGTCACCAGTCTTTCCTTGGGAGTTACCCTGGGTACCATCACCACGCCTTTCTTCCGAGTTACCTCTAGGTATAGTCACCAGGCCTTCCTTCCGAGGTACCTCTGGGTACACTCACCGGCCTTCCTTCTGAGGTACCTCTGGGTACAGTCACACGGCCTTCTTTCTCAGTTCCCTCTGGGTACAGTCATCAGGCCTTTCTGCCGAGGTCCCTCTGGGTACAGTCACCGGCCTTCCTTCTGAGGTACCTCTGAGTAGAGTTACCCGGCCTTCTTTCTGAGGTACCTCTGGGTACAGTCACCAGGCCTTCCTTCTGCGGTATCTCTGAGTAAAGTCCCCAGGCCTTCCTTCTCAGGTACATCTGAGTACAGTCACCAGGACTTCTTTCCGAGGTACGTCTGGGTACACTCACCAGGTCGTTCTTACGAGGTACCTCTGGGTACAGTCTCCAGTCTTTCCTTCTCAGGTACCTTTGGGTACAGTCACCAGGACTTCCTTAAGAGGTACCTCTGGGTACACTCAAAGGCCTTCCTTCTGAGGTACCTCTGGGTGAAGTCCCCAGACCTTCCTTCGGAGGTACCTCTGAGTACAGTCACCACGCCTTTCTTCCGAGGTACGTCTGGGTACAATCTGCAGGTCTTCGTTTCGAGGTACCTCTGGGTACAGTCATCAGGCCTTGTTTCCGAGGTACCTCTGGGTACACTCACCAGGCCGTTCTTAGGAGGTACCTCTGGTTACAGTCTCCAGTTGTTCCTTCTGAGGTACCTATGGGTGCAGTCACCAGGCCTTCCTTCAGGGGTACCTCTGGGTACAGTCAAAGGCCTTCCTTCTGAGGTACCTCTGGGTACAGTCACCAGGCCTTCTCTCCGAGGTCCCTCTGGGTACAGTCACCAGGCCTTCCTTCAGAGGTACCTCTGGGTACAGTCAAAGGACTTCCTTCTGAGGTACGTCTCGGTACAGTCATCCGGCCTTCTTTCTCAGTTCCCTCTGGGTAGTCACCAGGCCTTTCTTCCGAGGTCCCCCTGGGTATAGTCACCAGGCCTTTCTTACGAGGTACCTCTGAGTACAGTCACCAGGCCTTCCTTCAGATTTATCTCTGGGTACAGTCACCAGGTCTTTCTTCCGAGGTACTTCTGGGTACAGTCACCAGGCATTTCTGCCGAGGTCCCTCTGGGAAGAGTCACCAGGTCTTTCTTACGAGGTAACTCTGGGTACAGTCACCGGCTTTCCTTCTGAGGTACCTCTGGGTACACTCACCCGGGCTTATTTCTGAGGTCCCTCTGGGTGCAGTCCCCAGGCCGTTCTTACGAGCTGCCTCTGGGTACAGTTACCAGGCCTTTCCTCCGAGCTAACTCTGGAACAGTCAACAGGCCTTCCTTCCGAGGTACGTCTGGGTAGTCACCAGGCATTCCTTCCGAGGTATCTCTGGGTACACTCACCAGGCCTTCATTCCGAGGAACCTCTGGGTACAGTCACCAGGTCTTCCTTCCGAGGTACCTCTGGGCACAGTCAACAGACCGTCCTTCTGACGTATCTCTGGGTACACTCACCAGGCCTTCATTCCGAGGAACCTCTGGGTACAGTCACCATGTCTTCCCTCTGATGTACCTCTGGGCACAGTCAACAGGCCGTCCTTCTGAGGTACCTCCGTGTACAGTCACCAGGCCTTCTTTCTGAGGTCCCTCTGGGTACAGTCACCAGGGCTTTCTCCGAGGTACCTCTGGGTACATGTACGGGTCTTCGTTCTGAGGTACCTCTGGGTACAGTCAACAGGCCTTCCTTCCGAGGTATCTCTGGGTACACTCACCAGGCATTTCTTACAAGGTACTTCTGGGTACAGTCACCGGCCTTCCTTCGGAGGTACCTATGGGTACAGTCACCTGGCCTTTTTTCTGTGGACCCTCTGGGCACATTCACCAGGGTTTTCTCTGATGTACCTCTGGGTACAGTCTCCAGGCCTTCCTTCCGAGGTACCTCTGTGTACAGTCATCAGGACTTGTTTCCGACGTATCTCTGGGTACACTCACCAGGCCGTTCTTACGAGGTACCTCTGCTTAGAGTCTCCAGTCGTTCCTTCTGAGGTACCTATGGGTACAGTCAAAGGCCTTCCTTCTGAGGTACCTCTGGGTACAGTCACAAGGCCTTCTTTCTCAGTTCCCTCTGGGTACAGTCACCAGGCCTTTCTGCCGAGGTCCCTCTGGGTACAGTCACCGGCCTTCCTTTTGAGGTACCTCTGAGTAGAGTTACCCGGCCTTCTTTCTGAGGTACCTCTGGGTACAGTCACCAGGCCTTCCTTCTGCGTTATCTCTGAGTAAAGTCCCCAGGCCTTCCTTCTGAGGCACATCTGAGTACAGTCACCAGGAATTCTTTCCGAGGTACGTCTGGGTACACTCACCAGGTCGTTCTTACGTGGTACCTCTGGGTACAGTCTCCAGTCTTTCCTTCTGAGGTACCTTTGGGTACAGTCACCAGGACTTCCTTAAGAGGTACCTCTGGGTACACTCAAAGGCCTTCCTTCTGAGGTACCTCTGGGTGAAGTCCCCAGACCTTCCTTCGGAGGTACCTCTGAGTACAGTCACCACGCCTTTCTTCCGAGGTACGTCTGGGTACAATCTGCAGGTCTTCGTTTCGAGGTACCTCTGGGTACAGTCATCAGGCCTTGTTTCCGAGGTACCTCTGGGTACACTCACCAGGCCGTTCTTAGGAGGTACCTCTGGTTACAGTCTCCAGTTGTTCCTTCTGAGGTACCTATGGGTCAAGTCACCAGGCCTTCCTTCAGGGGTACCTCTGGGTACACTCAAAGGCCTTCCTTCTGAGGTACCTCTGGGTAAAGTCCCCAGGCCTTCTTCGGAGGTACCTCTGAGTACAGTCACCACGTCTTTCTTCCGAGGTACGTCTGGGTACAATCTCCAGGCCTTCCTTCCGAGGTACCTCTGGGTACAGTCATCAGGACTTTTTTCCGAGGTACCTCTGGGTATACTCACCATGCCGTTCTTACGAGGTACTTCTGGTTACAGTCTCCAGTCGTTCCTTCTGAGGTAACTATGGGTACAGTCACCAGGCCTTCCTTCACAGGTACCTCTGGGTACAGTCAAAGGCCTTCCTTCTGAGGTACATCTGGGTACAATCACCAGGCCTTCCTTCTGAGGTACCTGTGCGAACAGTCACTAGGTCTTTCTTCTGAGGTACCTCTGAGTACAGTCACCAGGCATTCCTTTCGAGGTACCTCTGGGTACATTCACCAGGGCTTCTTTCCGAGGTACCCCTGTTTAGAGTCACCAGGCATTTCTTCCGAGGTAACTCTGGGTACAGTCACCTGGCCTTTTTTCTGTGGACCCTCTGGGCACAGTCACCAGGGTTTTCTCTGAGGTACCTCTGGGTAGAGCCTCCAGGCCTTCCTTCGGAGGTACCTCTGGGTACAGTCATCAGGACTTGTTTCCGAGGTATCTCTGGGTACACTCACCAGGCCGTTCTTACGAGGTACCTCTGCTTACAGTCTCCAGTCGTTCCTTCTGAGGTACCTATGGGTACAGTCAAAGGCCTACCTTCTGAGGTACCTCTGGGTACAGTCACACGGCCTTCTTTCTCAGTTCCCTCTGGGTACAGTCACCAGGCCTTTCTGCCGAGGTCCCTCTGGGTACAGTCACCGGCCTTCCTTCTGAGGTACCTCTGAGTAGAGTTACCCGGCCTTCTTTCTGAGGTACCTCTGGGTACCGTCACCAGACCTTCCTTCTGCGGTATCTCTGAGTAAAGTCTTCAGGCCTTCCCTCTGAGGTACATCTGAGTACAGTCACCAGGACTTCTTTCCGAGGTACGTCTGGGTACACTCACAAAGTCGTTCTTATGAGGTACCTCTGGGTACAGTCTCCACTCTTTCCTTCTGAGGTACCTATGGGTACAGTCACCAGGCCTTCCTTCAGAGGTACCTCTGGGTACCATGAAAGGCCTTCCTTCTGAGGTACATCTGGGTACAATCACCAGGCCTTCCTTCTGAGGTACCTGTGCGAACAGTCACTAGGTCTTTCTTCTGAGGTACCTCTGAGTACAGTCACCAGGCATTCCTTTCGAGGTACCTCTGGCTACATTCACCAGGGCTTCTTTCCGAGGTACCTCTGTTTAGAGTCACCAGGCATTTCTTCCGAGCCAACTCTGGGTACAGTCACCAGGCCTTCCTTCCCAGGTACCTCTGTGTACAGTCACCAGTCTTTCCTTGGGAGTTACCCTGGGTACCATCACCACGCCTTTCTTCCGAGTTACCTCTAGGTATAGTCACCAGGCCTTCCTTCCGAGGTACCTCTGGGTACACTCACCGGCCTTCCTTCTGAGGTACCTCTGGGTACAGTCACACGGCCTTCTTTCTCAGTTCCCTCTGGGTACAGTCATCAGGCCTTTCTGCCGAGGTCCCTCTGGGTACAGTCACCGGCCTTCCTTCTGAGGTACCTCTGAGTAGAGTTACCCGGCCTTCTTTCTGAGGTACCTCTGGGTACAGTCACCAGGCCTTCCTTCTGCGGTATCTCTGAGTAAAGTCCCCAGGCCTTCCTTCTCAGGTACATCTGAGTACAGTCACCAGGACTTCTTTCCGAGGTACGTCTGGGTACACTCACCAGGTCGTTCTTACGAGGTACCTCTGGGTACAGTCTCCAGTCTTTCCTTCTCAGGTACCTTTGGGTACAGTCACCAGGACTTCCTTAAGAGGTACCTCTGGGTACACTCAAAGGCCTTCCTTCTGAGGTACCTCTGGGTGAAGTCCCCAGACCTTCCTTCGGAGGTACCTCTGAGTACAGTCACCACGCCTTTCTTCCGAGGTACGTCTGGGTACAATCTGCAGGTCTTCGTTTCGAGGTACCTCTGGGTACAGTCATCAGGCCTTGTTTCCGAGGTACCTCTGGGTACACTCACCAGGCCGTTCTTAGGAGGTACCTCTGGTTACAGTCTCCAGTTGTTCCTTCTGAGGTACCTATGGGTGCAGTCACCAGGCCTTCCTTCAGGGGTACCTCTGGGTACAGTCAAAGGCCTTCCTTCTGAGGTACCTCTGGGTACAGTCACCAGGCCTTCTCTCCGAGGTCCCTCTGGGTACAGTCACCAGGCCTTCCTTCAGAGGTACCTCTGGGTACAGTCAAAGGCCTTCCTTCTGAGGTACGTCTCGGTACAGTCATCCGGCCTTCTTTCTCAGTTCCCTCTGGGTAGTCACCAGGCCTTTCTTCCGAGGTCCCCCTGGGTATAGTCACCAGGCCTTTCTTACGAGGTACCTCCGAGTACAGTCACCAGGCCTTCCTTCAGATTTATCTCTGGGTACAGTCACCAGGCCTTTCTTCCGAGGTACTTCTGGGTACAGTCACCAGGCATTTCTGCCGAGGTCCCTCTGGGAAGAGTCACCAGGTCTTTCTTACGAGGTAACTCTGGGTACAGTCACCGGCTTTCCTTCTGAGGTACCTCTGGGTACACTCACCCGGGCTTATTTCTGAGGTCCCTCTGGGTGCAGTCCCCAGGCCGTTCTTACGAGCTGCCTCTGGGTACAGTTACCAGGCCTTTCCTCCGAGCTAACTCTGGAACAGTCAACAGGCCTTCCTTCCGAGGTACGTCTGGGTAGTCACCAGGCATTCCTTCCGAGGTATCTCTGGGTACACTCACCAGGCCTTCATTCCGAGGAACCTCTGGGTACAGTCACCAGGTCTTCCTTCCGAGGTACCTCTGGGCACAGTCAACAGACCGTCCTTCTGACGTATCTCTGGGTACACTCACCAGGCCTTCATTCCGAGGAACCTCTGGGTACAGTCACCATGTCTTCCCTCTGATGTACCTCTGGGCACAGTCAACAGGCCATCCTTCTGAGGTACCTCCGTGTACAGTCACCAGGCCTTCTTTCTGAGGTCCCTCTGGGTACAGTCACCAGGGCTTTCTCCGAGGTACCTCTGGGTACATGTACGGGTCTTCGTTCTGAGGTACCTCTGGGTACAGTCAACAGGCCTTCCTTCCGAGGTATCTCTGGGTACACTCACCAGGCATTTCTTACAAGGTACTTCTGGGTACAGTCACCGGCCTTCCTTCGGAGGTACCTATGGGTACAGTCACCTGGCCTTTATTCTGTGGACCCTCTGGGCACATTCACCAGGGTTTTCTCTGATGTACCTCTGGGTACACTCTCCAGGCCTTCCTTCCGAGGTACCTCTGTGTACAGTCATCAGGACTTGTTTCCGACGTATCTCTGGGTACACTCACCAGGCCGTTCTTACGAGGTACCTCTGCTTAGAGTCTCCAGTCGTTCCTTCTGAGGTACCTATGGGTACAGTCAAAGGCCTTCCTTCTGAGGTACCTCTGGGTACAGTCACAAGGCCTTCTTTCTCAGTTCCCTCTGGGTACAGTCACCAGGCCTTTCTGCCGAGGTCCCTCTGGGTACAGTCACCGGCCTTCCTTTTGAGGTACCTCTGAGTAGAGTTACCCGGCCTTCTTTCTGAGGTACCTCTGGGTACAGTCACCAGGCCTTCCTTCTGCGTTATCTCTGAGTAAAGTCCCCAGGCCTTCCTTCTGAGGCACATCTGAGTACAGTCACCAGGAATTCTTTCCGAGGTACTTCTGGGTACACTCACCAGGTCGTTCTTACGTGGTACCTCTGGGTACAGTCTCCAGTCTTTCCTTCTGAGGTACCTTTGGGTACAGTCACCAGGACTTCCTTAAGAGGTACCTCTGGGTACACTCAAAGGCCTTCCTTCTGAGGTACCTCTGGGTGAAGTCCCCAGACCTTCCTTCGGAGGTACCTCTGAGTACAGTCACCACGCCTTTCTTCCGAGGTACGTCTGGGTACAATCTGCAGGTCTTCGTTTCGAGGTACCTCTGGGTACAGTCATCAGGCCTTGTTTCCGAGGTACCTCTGGGTACACTCACCAGGCCGTTCTTAGGAGGTACCTCTGGTTACAGTCTCCAGTTGTTCCTTCTGAGGTACCTATGGGTCAAGTCACCAGGCCTTCCTTCAGGGGTACCTCTGGGTACACTCAAAGGCCTTCCTTCTGAGGTACCTCTGGGTAAAGTCCCCAGGCCTTCTTCGGAGGTACCTCTGAGTACAGTCACCACGTCTTTCTTCCGAGGTACGTCTGGGTACAATCTCCAGGCCTTCCTTCCGAGGTACCTCTGGGTACAGTCATCAGGACTTTTTTCCGAGGTACCTCTGGGTATACTCACCATGCCGTTCTTACGAGGTACCTCTGGTTACAGTCTCCAGTCGTTCCTTCTGAGGTAACTATGGGTACAGTCACCAGGCCTTCCTTCACAGGTACCTCTGGGTACAGTCAAAGGCCTTCCTTCTGAGGTACATCTGGGTACAATCACCAGGCCTTCCTTCTGAGGTACCTGTGCGAACAGTCACTAGGTCTTTCTTCTGAGGTACCTCTGAGTACAGTCACCAGGCATTCCTTTCGAGGTACCTCTGGGTACATTCACCAGGGCTTCTTTCCGAGGTACCTCTGTTTAGAGTCACCAGGCATTTCTTCCGAGCTATCTCTGGGTACAGTCACCAGGCCTTCCTTCCCAGGTACCTCTGTGTACAGTCACCAGACTTTCCTTGGGAGTTACCCTGGGTACAGTCACCTCGCCTTTCTTCGGAATTACCTCTAGGTATAGTCTCCAGGCCTTCCTTCCGAGGTACCTCTGGGTACAGTCACCGGCCTTCCTTCTGAGGTACCTATGGGTACAGTCACCTGGCCTTCTTTCTGTGGACCCTCTGGGCACAGTCACCAGGGTTTTCTCTGAAGTACCTCTGGGTAAAGTCTCCAGGCCTTCCTTCCGAGGTATCTCTGGGTACAGTCATCAGGACTTGTTTCCGAGGTATCTCTGGGTACACTCACCAGGCCGTTCTTACGAGGTACCTCTGCTTACAGTCTCCAGTCGTTCCTTCTGAGGTACCTATGGGTACAGTCAAAGGCCTTCCTTCTGAGGTACCTCTGGGTACAGTCACAAGGCCTTCTTTCTCAGTTCCCTCTGGGTACACTCACCAGGCCTTTTTGCCGAGGTCCCTCTGGGTACAGTCACCGGCCTTCCTTCTGAGGTACCTCTGAGTAGAGTTACCCGGCCTTCTTTCTGAGGTACCTCTGGGTACAGTCACCAGGCCTTCCTTCTGCGGTATCTCTGAGTAAAGTCCCCAGGCCTTCCTTCTCAGGTACATCTGAGTACAGTCACCAGGACTTCTTTCCGAGGTACGTCTGGGTACACTCACCAGGTCGTTCTTACGAGGTACCTCTGGGTACAGTCTCCAGTCTTTCCTTCTGAGGTACCTTTGGGTACAGTCACCAGGACTTCCTTAAGAGGTACCTCTGGGTACACTCAAAGGCCTTCTTCTGAGGTACCTCTGGGTGAAGTCCCCAGACCTTCCTTCGGAGGTACCTCTGAGTACAGTCACCCCGCCTTTCTTCCGAGGTACGTCTGGGTACAATCTGCAGGTCTTCCTTTCGAGGAACCTCTGGGTACACTCACCAGGCCGTTCTTAGGAGGGACCTCGCGTTACAGTCTCCAGTTGTTCCTTCTGAGGTACCTATGGGTGCAGTCACCAGGCCTTCCTTCAGGGGTACCTCTGGGTACAGTCAAAGGCCTTCCTTCTGAGGTACCTCTGGGTACAGTCACCAGGCCTTCTCTCCGAGTTACCTCTGGGTACACTCACCAGGCCTTCCTTCAGAGGTACCTCTGGGTACAGTCAAAGGCCTTCCTTCTGAGGTACCTCTGGGTACAGTCATCCGGCCTTCTTTCTCAGTTCCCTCTGGGTAGTCACCAGGCCTTTCTTCCGAGGTCCCCCTGGGTATAGTCACCAGGCCTTTCTTACGAGGTACCTCCGAGTACAGTCACCAGGCCTTCCTTCAGATTTATCTCTGGGTACAGTCACTAGGCCTTTCTTCCGAGGTACCTCTGGGTACAGTCTCCAGGCCTTCCTTCCGAAGTACCTCTGGGTACAGTCATTAGGACTTTTTTCCGAGGTACCTCTGGGTAAACTCACCAGGCCGTTCTTACGAGGTACCTCTGGTTACAGTCTCCAGTGGTTCCTTCCAAGGTACCTCTGGGTACAGCCTCCAGGCCTTCCTTCCGAGGTACCTCTGGGTACAGTCATCAGGACTTGTTTCCGAGGTATCTCTGGGTACACTCACTAAGCCGTTCTTACGAGCTTCCTCTGCTTACAGTCTCCAGTCGTTTCTTCTGAGGTACCTATGGGTACAGTCAAAGGCCTTCCTTCTGAGGTACCTCTGGGTACAGTCACACGGCCTTCTTTCTCAGTTCCCTCTGGGTACAGTCACCAGGCCTTTCTGCCGAGGTCCCTCTGGGTACAGTCACCGGCCTTCCTTCTGAGGTACCTCTGAGTAGAGTTACCCGGCCTTCTTTCTGAGGTACCTCTGGGTATAGTCACCAGGCCTTCCTTCCGAGGCACCTCTGGGTATAGCCACCAGGCCTTCCTTCTGAGGTATCTCTGGGTAAAATCCCCAGGCCTTCATTCCGAGGTGCCTCTGAGTACAGTCACCACGCCTTTCTTCCGAGGTACGTCTGGGTACAGTTTCCAGGCCTTCCTTCCCAGGTACCTCTGTGTACAGTCAGCAGGCTTTCCTTGGGAGTTACCCTGGGTACCATCACCACGCCTTTCTTCCGAGTTACCTCTAGGTGTAGTCACCAGGTCTTCCTTCCGAGGTACCTCTGGGTATAGTCACCGGCCTTCCTTCTGAGGTACCTCTGAGTAGAGTTACCCGGCCTTCTTTCTGAGGTACCTCTGGGTACAGTCACCAGGCCTTCCTTCTGATTTATCTCTGGGTACAGTCACCAGGCCTTTCTTCCGAGGTACTTCTGGGTCCAGTCACCAGGCATTTCTGCCGAGGTCCCTCTGGGAAGAGTCACCAGGTCTTTCTTACGAGGTAACTCTGGGTACAGTCACCGGCTTTCCTTCTGAGGTACCTCTGGGTACATCTCACCCGGGCTTATTTCTGAGGTCCCTCTGGGTGCAGTCCCCAGGCCGTTCTTACGAGCTGCCTCTGGGTACACTTACCAGGCCTTTCCTCCGAGCTAACTCTGGAACAGTCAACAGGCCTTCCTTCCGAGGTACGTCTGGGTAGTCACCAGGCATTCCTTCCGAGGTATCTCTGGGTACACTCACCAGACCTTCATTCCGAGGAACCTCTGGGTACAGTCACCAGGTCTTCCTTCCGAGGTACCTCTGGGCACAGTCAACAGGCCGTCCTTCTGACGTATCTCTGGGTACACTCACCAGGCCTTCATTCCGAGGAACCTCTGGGTACAGTCACCAGGTCTTCCCTCTGATGTACCTCTGGGCACAGTCAACAGGCCGTCCTTCTGAGGTACCTCCGGGTACAGTCACCAGGCCTTCTTTCTGAGGTCCCTCTGGGTACAGTCACCAGGGCTTTCTCCGAGGTACCTCTGGGTACATGTACGGGTCTTCGTTCTGAGGTACCTCTGGGTACAGTCAACAGGCCTTCCTTCCGAGGTATCTGTGGGTACACTCACCAGGCATTTCTTACAAGGTCCCTCTGGGTACAGTCACCAGGCCTTCCTTCAGAGGTACCTCTGGGTACACTCACCAGGCATTTCTTACAAGGTACCTCTGGGTACAGTCACCAGGCCTTCCTTCTCAGTTAACTCTGGGTACAGTCAACAGGCCTTCCTTGTGACGTTCCTGTAGGTACAGTCACCAGGCCTTCCTTCTGATGTACCTCTTGGTACAGTCACCAGGCCTTTCTTCCGAGGTACCTCTGGGTACAGTCTCCAGGCCTTCCTTCCGAAGTACCTCTGGGTACAGTCATTAGGACTTTTTTCCGAGGTACCTCTGGGTAAACTCACCAGGCCGTTCTTACGAGGTACCTCTGGTTACAGTCTCCAGTCGTTCCTTCTGAGGTACCTATGGGTACAGTCACCAGGCCTTTCTTCATGGGTAGCTCTGGGTACAGTCAAAGGCCTTCCTTGTGAGGTACCTCTGGGTACAGTCTCCAGGCCTTCTTCCGAGGTAGCTCTGTGTACCGTACCAGGCTTTCCTTCCCAGGTGCCTCTGGGTAGGGTCACTAATCCTTAATTCCGAGGTACGATTCGGTACAGCCACCAGGCCTTCCTTCTGACGTACTTCGGGGTACAGTCAACAGGCCTTCCTTCCGAGGCATCTCTGGGTACAATCACCAGGCATTTCTTACAAGGTAACTCTGGGTGCAGTCACCAACCTTCCTTCCGTGGTACCTCTGGGTACAGTCACCAAGCCTTCCTTCCGAGGCATCTCTGGGTACAGTCACCAGGCCTGCCTTCGGAGGTACCTCTGGGTACAGTCACCAGGCCTTCCTTCTGTGGTACCTCTGAGTACAGTCACCTGGCTTTCTTCCCAGGTACCTTTGGGTACAGTCACCAGGCCTTTCTTCCGAGGTACCCCTGGATAGAGTTACCATGCCTTCTTTCCGAGTAACCTCTGGGTACACTCACCGTCCTTTCTAACGAGGTACCTCTGGGTACAGTCACCATTCTTTCCTTCTCAGGTACCTATGGGTACTGTCACCGGGCCTTCCTTTAGAGGTACCTCTGTGTACCGCCCCCGGCCTTCCTTCTGAGGTCCCTCCGGGTACAGTCACCTGGCCTTCTTTCTGAGGTCCCTCCGGGTACAGTCACCAGGCCTTTCTTCTGAGTTAACTCTGGATACAGTCAACAGGCCTTCCTTCAGAGGTACCTCTGGGTACAGTCAAAGGCCTTTCTTCTGAGGTACATCTGGGTACAATCACCAGGCCTTCCTTCTGAGGTACCTGTGCGAACAGTCACTAGGTCTTTCTTCTGAGGTACCTCTGAGTACAGTCACCAGGCATTCCTTTCGAGGTACCTCTGGGTACATTCACCAGGGCTTCTTTCCGAGGTACCTCTGTTTAGAGTCACCAGGCATTTCTTCCGAGCTAACTCTGGGTACAGTCACCTGGCCTTCTTTCTGTGGACCCTCTGGGCACAGTCACCAGGGTTTTCTCTGAGGTACCTCTGGGTACAGCCTCCAGGCCTTCCTTCCTAGGTACCTCTCGGTACAGTCATCAGGACTTGTTTCCGGGGTATCTCTGGGTACACTCACCAGGCCGTTCTTACGAGGTACCTCTGCTTACAGTCTCCAGTCGTTCCTTCTGAGGTACCTATGGGTACATTCAAAGGCCTTCCTTCTGAGGTACCTCTGGGTACAGTCACACGGCCTTCTTTCTCAGTTCCCTCTGGGTGCAGTCACCAGGCCTTTCTTAGGAGGTCCCTCTGGGTACAGTCACCGGCCTTCCTTCTGAGGTACTTCTGAGTAGAGTTACCCGGCCTTCTTTCTGAGGTACCTCTGGGTACCGTCACCAGACCTTCCTTCTGCGGTATCTCTGAGTAAAGTCTTCAGGCCTTCCTTCTGAGGTACATCTGAGTACAGTCACCAGGACTTCTTTCCGAGGTACGTCTGGGTACACTCACCAGGTCGTTCTTACGAGGTACCTCTGGGTACAGTCTCCAGTCTTTCCTTCTCAGGTACCTTTGGGTACAGTCACCAGGACTTCCTTAAGAGGTACCTCTGGGTACACTCAAAGGCTTTCCTTCTGAGGTACCTCTGGGTGAAGTCCCCAGACCTTCCTTCGGAAGTACCTCTGAGTACAGTCACCACGCCTTTCTTCCGAGGTACGTCTGGGTACAATCTGCAGGTCTTCCTTCCGAGGTACCTCTGGGTACACTCACCAGGCCGTTCTTAGGAGGTACCTCTGGTTACAGTCTCCAGTTGTTCCTTCTGAGGTACCTATGGGTATAGTCACCAGGCCTTCCTTCAGGGGTACCTCTGGGTACAGTCAAAGGCCTTCCTTCTGAGGTACCTCGGGGTACAGTCACCAGGCCTTCTCTCCGAGGTACCTCTGGGTACACTCACCAGGCATTCCTTCAGAGGTATCTCTGGGTACAGTCAAAGGCCTTCCTTCTGAGGTACCTCTGCGTACAGTCATCCGGCCTTCTTTCTCAGTTCCCTCTGGGTAGTCACCAGGCCTTTCTTCCTGGGTCCCCCTGGGTACAGTAACCAGGCCTTTCTTACGAGGTACCTCTGAGTACAGTCACCAGGCCTTCCTTCAGATTTATCTCTGGGTACAGTCACCAGGCCTTTCTTCCGAGGTACCTCTGGGTACAGTCACCAGGCCTTCCTTCCGAGGCACCTCTGGGTATAGCCACCAGGCCTTCCTTCTGAGGTATCTCTGGGTAAATTCCCCAGGCCTTCATTCCGAGGTGCCTCTGAGTACAGTCACCACGCCTTTCTTCCGAGGTACGTCTGGGTACAGTCACCAGGCCTTCCTTCCGAGGTACCTCTGGGTACAGTCATCAGGACTTGTTTCCGAGGTACCTCTGGGTATACTCACCATGCTGTTCTTACGAGGTACCTCTGGTTACAGTCTCCAGTCGTTCCTTCTGAGGTACCTATGGGTACAGTCACCAGGCCTTCCTTCAGAGGTACCCCTGGGTGCCGTGAAAGGCCTTCCTTCTGAGGTACATCTGGGTACAATCACCAGGCCTTCCTTCTGAGGTACCTGTGCGAACAGTCACTAGGTCTTTCTTCTGAGGTACCTCTGGGTACAGTCACCAGGCATTCCTTTCGAGGTACCTCTGGTTACATTCACCAGGGCTTCTTTCCGAGGTACCTCTGTTTAGAGTCACCAGGCATTTCTTCCGAGCTATCTCTCGGTACAGTCACCAGGCCTTCCTTCCCAGGTACCTCTGTGTACAGTCACCAGGCTTTCCTTGGGAGTTACCCTGGGTACCATCACCACGCCTTTCTTCCGAGTTACCTCTAGGTATAGTCACCAGGCCTTCCTTCCGAGGTACCTCTGGGTACAGTCATAGGCCTTCCTTCTGAGGTACCTCTGGGTACAGTCACACGGCCTTCTTTCTCAGTTCCCTCTGGGTACAGTCACCAGGCCTTTCTGCCGAGGTCCCTCTGGGTACAGTAACCGGCCTTCCTTCTGAGGTACCCCTGGGTACAGTCACCAGGCCTCCTTCCAAGGTCCCTGTGGGTACAGTCACCAGGCCTTCCTTCTGAGTTAGCTCTGGGTTCAGTCCACCAACCTTCCTTCCGAGGTACCTCTGGGTACAGTCACCAGGCCTTTCTTCCGAGGTACTAATGAGTACAGCCACCAGGCCTTCCTTCCGAGGTACCTCTGGGTAGAGTCAGCAGGCATTTCTGCCGAGGTACCTGTGGGTACAGTCACCAGGCCTTCTTTTCGAGGTTCCTCTGAGTTCAGTCACCTGACCTTCCTTCTGATGTACCTCTGGGTAGAGTCATCAGGCCTTCCTTCTGAGGTACCTCTGAGTACAGTCACCAGACCTTCCTTGCGAGGCATCTCTGGGTACAGTCAGCAGGCATTTCTTACGAGGTACTGCTGGGTACAGTCACCATGCGTTCCTTCAGAGGAACGTCTGGGTAAAGTCACCAGGCCTTTCTTCCGAGGTACTTCTTGGTACTGTCAGCAGGCCTTCCTTCCGAGGTACCTCTGGGTACAGTCACCAGGCCTTCTTTCCGAAGTACTTCTGGGTATAGTCACCGGGACTTTCTTCCGAGGTACCTCTGGTTACAGTCACCGGGTCTTCCTTTCTAGGTACCTCTGGGTACAGTCACCAGGCCTTCCTTCCGAGGTACCTCTGGGTTCAGTTACCAGGCTTTCCTTCTGAGGTACCTATGGGTACAGTCACCAGGCCTTCGTTCCGAGTTATCTCTGGGTACAGTCATCATGTCTTCCTTGCGAGGTACCTCTGGGTACAGTCACCAGGCCTTTCTTCTGAGGTACTTCTGGGTACAGTCACTAGGCCTTCCTTCCGAGGTACCTTTGGGTACAATCACCAGGCCTTCCTTCCGAGGTACCTCTGGGTGCAGTCACCAGGCCTTTCTTCCGAGGTACCTCTGGGTATTGTCACCGGGACTTTCTTCCGAGGTACCTCTGGTTACAGTCACCGGGCCTTCCTTTCTAGGTATCTGTGTGTAGAGTCAGCAGGCGTTCCTTCCGAGTACCTCTATGTACAGTCACCATGCCTTCCTTCCGTGGTAGCTCTGGGTACAGTCTCCAGGCCTTCCTTCCCACGTACCTGTGGGTACAGTCACCAGGCCTTCCTTCCGAAGTACCTCTGGGTACAGTCACCGAGCCTTTCTTCCGAGGTACGTCTGGGTACAGTCTCCAGGCCTTTCTTCTGAGTTACCTCTGGGTACAGTCACCAGGCCTTCCTTTCGAGGTACCTCTGGGTACAGTCACCAGGGCTTCCTTCCGAGGTACCTCTGGGTAGTGTCACCATGCCTTTTACAAAAATAGGCAAATGTATAGAGACGAAAGTTTATAGGGGTTCTCAGGGGCAGGAGGGAGGGAATAAAGAGGTGCTATTGCATATTTTTTTTTATTGCATATGGAAACTGAGTTTCTGTTTACAATGATGGAAAAATCACACAGATTAAGGGTAGGGTTGCACAGCCGATTAATGTAATTTCTGTTTTTTATTGCATATTTTTTTTTATTGCATATGGAAACTGAGTTTCTGTTTACAATGATGGAAAAATCACACAGATTAAGGGTAGGGTTGCACAGCCGATTAATGTAATTTCTGTCAATAGTGTGTACACCTGTAGAACTCGTTCACTTGGCAAAGGTTGTGTGTTATATTTACATCAACAACAAAAATGTGTAGCTGCTGAGGCAAAATGATAGTACTGAATTGATGAGATATATTCTTTTATTATACTCTTCTCTATTTTCTCATTTGTTTTTATAAGAAGTTACTGTTAAAATCAAAGGAAATAAAATGTTTGCATGATGAAAGTGGATAGCAATGTCTATTCCACCCATTGTGTCCCTCTGAAGTTTAAATGAGGAACTACATGCCACTAGCAGACGTCCAGCCTTATTTAGCACTCAGGAAATATTCATTTCTCCTACCTCTCTGGCTCACAGTCTTCTCCCCGTCTTTATATGCTCTTTTCTGGTTGCATGTGACCACCAGGCTTCCTG
The DNA here is from genome assembly GCF_030014295.1 of Loxodonta africana. Classification (NCBI taxonomy): domain Eukaryota; kingdom Metazoa; phylum Chordata; class Mammalia; order Proboscidea; family Elephantidae; genus Loxodonta; species Loxodonta africana. The sequence continues at coordinate 862,802 of NW_026975550.1, forward strand.
ACTCCATCATTCTGCTTTCCATACTAATGTTATTATAACCTTGGGATCTTGGGCAGTGGTGAAAGTCACACATTGTCCCTGCCATTAGGAAGGGGACAAGCCAGTGCGGGTGGGAGGGGCAGTGGGGAAATTCGGCCTAGAGAAAGGACAGACCACCTTCCAGGAACCACACTGGCCTTCAGAGAGCTTTGTTGGCTGTGGTTCACCTGGTCAGCTTGTAGGCGTCAGGGTGCCCTAGGGCTCAGTGTTTAGTCCTCTCTCTCTATTGACACCCTCTGTCTGGAATGCCTCAGTGTGTCCACAGCCATTGGCCTATAGCTGAGGACGTGAGATTTACACCTCCAGCCATTTCAACTCCTCCTGGGTCCAGACTTATACTCAAATATCAGCTTAAATCTCTGTATCGGCCTCTTCATGTATAAAATGTGCATTATAATGATACATTCCTCATAGGGCTATCGTGCAGAACAAATATCTTAGGAAAGGAGAAGCCCTTACAAGAATCCTGGCACCAGTGCATGTACTCAGTAAGTGTTAGCTGTTAGTATTATTACCTGACATCTCCATGTGGATATCTTAACAGCTATTCCATGTTATCAAGGCCACGAGACAATTCCGGTCCCAACTCCATTCCACACTTATAAATGAATTTCCCAAGGCTTCAGTGATGGGAGGCTGTGTGTTTTTCCACACAACGGACATGGGTACGAAAGGTTGGCCAGGGCCTTCATAATAAGCTGCTCCAAAGTTCATATGAGTGGCCATTGAGACAAGTTACAACCAACTAATGCGGGAAAAAAATAGAACCACTCCTAGCTGCTCATGCTAGTATTCTCAGTCCAGAATATCTGGTGAGGGCACTATTATGGACTGAATTGTAAAACCCCAAAAGGTATGTTGAAATCCTAACCACCGTACCCGTAAATGTGACCTGATTTGGATATAGGGGATTTTAAAATTATATTAATGAGGCCATACCAGTGTAGGGTGGGTCCTAAACCTAGTCCCTTCTGAGTTATAAAAACAGCAGAATAGACACAGACACACTCAGTAGGAGAGGAAAACAGACAACGGAGCATATGCATCTACAAGACCAGGAACATAATGGGTGGCTGGAAGCTGCTAGAAGCTGGAGTAGACATGAGCCATGCCCTGAATTCAGGCAGGTAGCCTCCTGAACTGCGAGAGAATAAATTTTTATTCTCTAAAACCACCCAACTCTGTTATTTTTTTTTTTTCTTACGGCAGCACTAGGTAACTAACACACATAGCTGTGCTTATAAATCCAGCCCAGTGTAAAATAGTGCTCTCCCCTCCTTGGTCTAAAAAAAAATCTAGCCCACCTGAATCCTGCTGTTTCCCTGTCAGTGTCCTCTGCTTTCACTGAGAGCTATGACAGAGTTGCCTTGATGCTGCTGCAGAGAAATTCACTTTATTTTTTACTTTGTATTTATGATTAACTAATATTAATTCTAATATTTTCTATGGTTTTTAAATTTTTCTGTGGAGACATTCCTATAATCTATGAATAATAAGAGTTATACGTTTTCTTTTTCTTTTTGTACTCCAGTGTTAAATATTTAATAGAAATAATGAGAGAAAGCATCCTGATTTTGTTGCTAATTAATATTAAAGAGAATGTTCCATATTTCACCAGGAACTATCATGCTAGTTGTAGTTTTCCACATTCGGGAACTCCTTTTCTGTTCCGTGTTTGCTCAGAGTTCTTATGTCTCAGTGTGGTTGGATTTTATCACTGCCTTTTCACCGTCTCTTGAGGTGAACCTATGTCTTTTCTTCCTTAACCTACACATGTGGTGAATTAAATTATTAAACCTTTAATGTTCACTCAAGCTTGCATCCTTTAAATAAACCCCCTTGATCATGGCGTATTACGTGCTTTATACTTTGCTGGATTTCTTTGCCAGCATTTTAGGTAGGTTTTTGCATCTCAATTGCTTAGTGTGCTTGTCCTGTAACTCCCCTTGTACCTTCTTTTTCTAATTTGGTATCAATATTAAAGTGGCCTTAGGGAACAAGTTGGGAAGCATCTCATAGTTTTCTCTTCTTTATTGACTGTGTACAAGATTGAAATGATCTGTTTTTTGCATATTTGCTGGAACCTGCCTAAAAGTGATCTACCAAACCCAAAACCAGTTGGCCATTGAGTTGATTCCATCTTTGTAGGGAGATCTTGAACTACTGACCCATTTTGTGTAGTGATTAAAGGCCTCTTCTGATGCTACTTTACTTAGAAAAATTTCCACTGCATGTTTTAGGCTGTTAGGATTTCATCTTTAAATATTATGTGGTTATCACTGTTTTCCGCCTCATCCAGGTCAATTAATCCCAGATTTTCCATTTTCCTGAAGTGAGAGTGTGTATCTACTCCTGGTACCAATTCCCTAATCTAAGACTTATTTGCAAAGAAAGATACAACCCAGCCTCCTTGACTCCAAAATGTGAGGTCACAGTCTCATATTATGTGATTTTTTTTTGTTTTGTTATTTTTTTCTTTTACATATTCTGTAATTGTTCTTTTTCTTAAAATTTTTTTATTTACTTTTTTTTCCTTTTTTCATTTCCCACCTATCTAGCAGTTTTAGGAAACCTTGTGGAGTAGTGGTTAAAAGCTACAGCTGGTAACTAAAAGGTTGGCAGTTCAAGTCCACCGGGCGCTCCTTGGGAACCCTATAGGGCAGTTCTACTCTGTCCTTTATGGTCCCTATGAGTCGGAATGGATTAGACGACAACGAGTTATTGGTTCTAGTGGTTTTAAGGTTGTGCATTTCAGGTTCAGGTCTTTAATCTAGCTGAGAACCGACTCCGGGTTCTGTGTGGTGAGGTGCCCAGTTGCATCTGTGCATCAAGAGAAGGTGCCTCAAGAACTAGGGGAGGGGGCGGCAGGGATGCTCAGAGAGGGGCACCCGGGAGAGGTGCGGGGTCCTGGGCAGCTCTACCACAAGCTGGTGGGGAGCAGGAAAGAGCTGGCTTCAGGAGCCTTTTGTGACAGTCCCAGCCCACCCAGCCCCGCCCACACCTCAGACTGCCCAGACTGGCAGGTCCCAACAGAACTCGGGGACCCGAAGGCCATAGAGGGCAAGACCCAGGGTACATACCGGAGCATGATCACAGCGCATATGATGAGATAGGAGGGCAGAGGAGGCATATGGGGACTTGGGTCCAGACAGTGGACACAGAAGGGTGAGAACTTGTGGTTAGCGTCAGGATCCAAATGTGGAGGCCTTCGAGATGCACTTCCTGGAGGAGAAGGTGAAGCCACAGAGGCCACACTGCCTGGCACCCACCCCGTCCCCTTCCCAGGGCCCCAGACTGGACTCGCCACCTGCACTGCCCTAGGAGAGCTCCCCAAGTGTGGTACTCTTAGTTTGAGGAGCAAGAGAGCCCGCCCTGGTCTAGGCTAGGGAATTTATTTCCTTTGCTTTCATCATGGGTGTGAGTGGACTCTTGTCTGCACAGACTAAAGACGAATTATCAAAATGAGCTCAAGACTCCAGATTTGACTTAGATATCATAAATTAAAACAGAGAAATACAACTTTAGCAATAAGTGCCTGCCTGGAGCCCAGGTTGCATTAAAAAACAAAAAAACCTGAACAAGATCCAAGAGGGAGTGAGTGATAGGAGCCTCCTTCTTTTGCCACCCTCCTGTGGTCCCAAGCTTTCTCTTTTCCCACCTCACAAGACTGTAGCAACTGCTCTGAGATTTTTAGAATAAAGATACCCAGGAATATCACTGCTCCCACCCTGTGAGGATTTCCCCAGTGCTCGGTTAGACTAAGACTGAGAATCCTCCTGAGGCTTCCGGGTCCTGTGTACTGGACGGTCAACACACCGAGGTTCAGAGCCACTTCATTTTTCCTGCAATTGGGCATGACCCCAGGACATGTCTCTGAGAGTGCTGACACTTCCAGAAACCAATGACCCTCTCACTGAGTTTCTGTCTGTCTTGGTCTCAAGATCAGTCAGGACAGCTTGTCACCTCAGGAGTGTTTCTGTTGAAGGAAACCTAAGCAGCACTATGGGTTTGTCCCTCACACCCCGCAAACCTGCCTCCTCTGAGTGGGGCGAGGAGCTACTGAAACATTGAAATCATTAAAACTAGCAGAAGCCACAGCCCATGGTACTGGGAGAAAACTGGGAGGGAGAGAGAGCTGGAGAGGTATAAAGACCCAGTTGTGAAGGCGACCAGCGGCCAAGATGTCCGAAGCCACAAAGCTGACAGAAGCTGAATGGCCTCAAACCTGCTGCTCCTGAGCCCATTTCTTCTTTCAATGGAAAAAGCCTTTCCCTGCTCTTATGCGACTGGGCTGGAAGGGCTTTTGACTTCTAACATGAAGCAGCCTCCAGAGCCTCTTGGGGCAAGTGATGGTCAAGGAGGCTCTGCCCAATCCCACCCTGCCCTTCCCACTTGTCAGAGGACCAGGAATTTCAGTCTTCCAGCTCCTGGGCTGATCTAGTGACTTGTAACAGGATTTCACTTTCAAACTTTGAAAGATGGGAAATACTGCCTGGGTCCTGGTCTCATTACAGAACTTACATACAGGATAAGAAGAGTAGTTTGGGGCTTGACACCTGACATCTCAGCAAAGGTTTCTGTTTGTTTAGGAGGGAAGAGGTAAAAAGAAGGCAGTGTCTACTATGTTCTTTTCCGCGTGTTTAGAAAATCCTCACGAAGACGCTCTCAGGTAAGGAGTTATGGGAAATGCCTTGGTTTACTCTTAAACTTTGCCCTTGAGGCATTTTCTTCATGGAGGACATGTAAAATGTTGTCCATTCAAGGAGGCACTCTAATTCTTATGGAGACTTTGTACAGAATGACTATGTATGAAAACTAAACTTGGTCCTTCAGCAAAGAGGTTACTTCTCAGGGAAGGCCCACGGGGAAGTTTGTACCAAATTCTGTGGTGCTGCCATTATTCCAAGGAGCCCTGGTGGTGCAAAGTTTAAGTGCTTGACTGCTAACCGAAAGGTCAATGGTTTGAACCCACCCAAAGGCTCAAAGGAGTAAAGATCTGGCAATCCTCTCCCATTAAGATTACAACTCAGGAAACCCTGTTGGGACAGTATTGCCTTCACTCTGGGCAGCAATGACTCACAAATCCACTCGATGGCACCTAGCAACAAGAACAAGCCATTGCTCCCAATGTGCCTGAAACGCCTCTCTGGGGGAGGCCGGCCTTCAGAGGCAGCTCATGACCACATCAGAATTGAGACTCATTTTTTGTTACCACACCTTATTTTGGGTCCCAAAATTTAGTTTCCATTTTATTCACCAGACTTGACTACAGACATCTTTCAGATATTGTCAAAATTAGTTCTATTCTCTAATAATGATTTTCTGTCAAGAGTATGTTCCCAAGCGTTTCCAAGAGACTGGAAAAACTTTCCAAAGAGTCATGTCCAGCGCCATGTTGTGCAGTGACTACAGTATTAACACAGTATATTTACCCACATAGTTCCCATGTTTTCTGCTTTCCTGAAATACGGCTGAAATTCCAAGTCTACCTCCTGAAGCACTTCCATTAGCGTCTCGTTTGGGAGAAGTCTGGTGGCGATGAATTCTCTCAGTTTTCCTTCGCTAAGAATGGCACTATTTTTTCTTTACTCCTGAAGGTAATGATTGGATATAGAAATCTGGGGTAATGTTTCTGATCTTTCAGTGTTGAAAAAATGTTTTTTCACAACATTTCAGCCTCTGTGGTTTTCTGATAATGAAGAAAGAGTCAGTGAAATTATTTTTCCCATGTGAAATCTATTGTTTTCTCTCTAGCTTCTTCCTGGGTATTTTCTTGATCTTTGTTATTCTGCAGTTGATTATGATGTACTGTATTTTTGTGCAAATAATGCACACATTATAGATATTTTTTGCCAACTGAGCCTTCCTCTTTCCGGGTACTCTTATGAGAAATGGTGCCTAATTTTATTTTTTTTTTTTATATGTTGGTGTAAAAAACTAGCACAGCATGCTTGCAAATATGCCGGTTTGGGGGGAGGGGAGCGTGTGATTTGCAAAAAACACATAACACAATATTTGCATAAAAATATGATATTTTCACACAGAGTTCTTTAGGATTAACCTGTTGGGGTTTGCTGACCTTCTGAATCTGTAAGTTCACGTCTTTCATCAAACTTGGAAAGTGTTCACCCAGTATTTCATCAAATATGTTTTCCTACAGCACACATTTTCTCCACTTCTTCTGGAGTTCTAATAAATAAACAGACTTTTTCTCTAATTCTTGAGGCTCTTTTCATTTTTTTCCGTATTTTTTCTCTCTTTTCAGAGTAAATATTTTAAACTCATCTATTTTTTTCTCCGTCATCACCATTCTGCTGTTGAAACTATCAAATGAATTTTATTTCTACCATGTATTTTTACCATGTAAAATTTTCCTTTGCAAATAGCACCTGTTATCTTTCCATTTATTTAAAAAAGTGTCCCTGTTATTTCTTGGAGAATGATTAGAATAGCATTTTAAAATCTGTGTCTTATGATTTCAAGACTACAAGTCTGGCTTAATTTTATGAGAATTTTTTTCTTTTTTGTTTTTAGCAGTCTATTGACCCAGTTATGTTCAGGCTCCAAGTTCTGTCCCATCTTCTCTATTCTATGGTTCAAATGTTAGTTCAATTTTTGAAGGCTTTGCAGCTGTATTCAGATCTAATCTATGTGAGCCCCACTCAGTCTGGAACCTTGATGGCGTTCTAACCCATAGGGCGCCTCTTAAAGGATTTGATAATGCTTCTTAGAGTCAGGGCAATGCATATGCATCTGGGGGGTGAACCAGGAGTTCATAGCAAGTCTGCAGAATCTCTTTCTTGCACAGTCTCCTCTCTTTATTTCTCTCTGCTGTCTGAGTTCTGAAGGAGTGCTTTCCTGGCCCACTGGCAGGAATGCTGGGGCTTTAATCTCTTCATTCTGTCGTTCACATAAGTGACTGGTTCTTCCTATGGGGCCAAAGAACTGGACAACCAGCCAAAAGGCTGGCAGTTTGAACTTGTCAAGAAGCACCTCAAAAGACAAGCCTGGCAATCTGCTTTTGAAAAGTCTCAGCCTTTGAGGTAGAATTGACTAGGTGCCAGGTAACAACAGAGAGAGAAAAAAAAATATATTGGAGATTCTTCTACACTCGTTGGCCCTTCCATACTCTGGTCAGAGAGAAGGATTCTCCTCTGCCAGAGTTTCAGGTGTCTGCCCACCTGTCCACCTGCCCACCTGCCCATCTCTCTCCTTTATGGACCCTCTATCCCATTTATATGAGAGAGGGCTTCTCTCGTAGCTGTTTCTATCCACAACAGATGTGCAGCTCTGGGATTTGGGCTCATTTAATTTCAACCTCTGGAATGTTCATACTCTGTGTTCTGGTTTCCCACCCCCCCAATCCACCTTCAACAGTTTCCCTTGCAGAATCCTCAGATAGAATCCCATGCATTTGTCCAGATACTTAGCTGTCAGATACCAGCATAGCCACCGGGGGAAGTGATAGTTGTGGTAAGGGGGGGAGGGAGTGTACACTGCAGGAGCTGCAAGACCTGGCTGCCTTGTGTGAGCAGGACGGGGGTGTGCTGAGGGACGAGTGCTGAAGGTACTGAGTCAAGGGGAGTTTAATATAAAGTTGGGTCAAGGAGAGTTTGTTGACAAGGATTTATTGCCGTAGCAAGGGTTCTGGAAATGGGTTTAATATGCTGTGGGATTGCTTTTGGAAGCTTAGAAAAGGCAATGGCCCAAATTCTATGAAATTGAAATGCCGGACCTACTGTGTCGGGTGTTGGAAGAAGAAATAAAAGCCTCCAATATGTGGGCATGTCTGAGTTAGTCCTCTATAAGACCATTTCTTGGAGGTCCTGAAGGACACCCATTTCATCAAAAGAATAAGGAATGCGGAGATGAGGGGAGCACCAGCAACATGGAGCTTACCAATATGTATCCTTTGCAGGGGGTCCCTGGGTGCCACAAACAGTTAAGTGTTCTATACTAGCTGAAAGTTCGTTGGTTTGAACCTACCCAAAGGCACCTCAGAAGACAGTCCTGACGATCTGCTTTTAAAGGATCACAGCCTTGAAAACCCTATTGAACACTTCTACTATTCCCACATGGGGTGGTCATGAGTCAGAAAGGACTTGATGACAGCTAACAAGAACAATTCTCTATAGGCTCATGTTGTTAGTGGGAGCTGGGCTGCCTAGTAGCAGTGTAAATCATGGGATCCCAGCTGAACAGAGGCCAGGTGGAAGTACTTACCTGTCAGAAACAAGTTGTGTGTAGATTACCATAAAGGTCAGTAGCTCGGAGTATTAGTTATCTATTGGTGCATAACAAATTATCCCCAAACTTATCAGGTGTGAGATAAATGGAAAAATATTAAACCCATTCCGATAAATTTGGAACTAGACAAAAATTTTGCTATCACTCAACATAGTTTTTAGGTGAAGGAATAAACTAGAAAATTTAAATAACTAGTACAAGTATTAAAAGAGATATTTAAAATAATGATGATATAATTACATACCTGCATAAAAGACAAATGCATCAAAATCAATGGTTTCTCTCCAGTATAGAATGAGGGTCTAAAATTGGCAAGGGTGGGAAGGGCAGACCCTTCTCTTTCCCCTACTACTTGACTGTATCACACTGTGTCCAAAACTGTAAAATATTTAGCAAAACATTGTTTTAACCAGAGCAGCAAAGGACCTCTATGAGGGAAAACAATGTATTAAAGTACATAAAATGAAACCTGAATATATGCAAAAATATGCCATATTTTCAAATGGAACGTCTTGTCAATTAAATGGAAGTCCCTAAAACTAATATATAAGTGGAATGCATTTCTAGCCGGAATATTAAGATAGTTGTTTTTGAACTGTATACAGGAATCATATGCTACAAATAGTACAGTAGATAAAAGAATAGATAACAAAGAATATACCTGTTGTTACGAGACTTGGAGGCGATTTTTGACTCAAAGCGATCCCATCTGACTGCCCCATAGGGTTTTCTAGGTTGTAATCATTACGGGAGCAGAACACCAGGTCTTTCTCCCTTGGAGCCACCTGGTGGGTTCCACCTGCCAAACTTTCTTTGGATTAGCAGTTGGGCACTTAATCGCTGCAAAACGAGGGCGGTTTTACCAAAGTAAAACATGAAAAAGCAGGATAGTAACAGGTGTCTACCTCTTCGGGTAACAGAACAAATTGATATTATATAGCATAGAAACTGACAAGTCGACCAATGAAACAGAAAATCTGTTAAGAAGTCACAATAACTTACAAAGGTCATATTTCAAGAAAATTATATTTATTTAATAAATGGTGCTGACTCAAGTGATCGTTCTGGGGGACAAAGCTTGCAAAAATGTGATACACAAATGATAGATTTGGAAAATCATGTGAAATGGAGATGACAAGGCTTAATAACAATTTCCATTTTACACAGAAGGATAAAAGTTAATCACTTGAACAATGAGCAGTGAATTCAAACAGTTCATTCAGAGTAAATCCACATGCCCAGTAAACATAGTCCAAGTTAAGAAAATATCACACTGCCAGTGAAACTGGCACAATTTGAAAATCAGCACCACCTATGGCTGGCTGGGCTGTGGGGAGAAGGATGCCCTGAGACGTGGCTGGAGAGGTGCATTATGGCAGCCTCTAGGGGAATTTTTTTTTAGGGGAAAGACATGGCCATGGCTCTGTACTTTTAATATTCTTTGAATTGGAAATCTCACTCTGTGGAGTCTATTCCACAGAAACAAATCCTATAGTATAGAAAGGATAGTTATTATTAATATGAGGAAACTTTGTCCATTGATGGTGGAATGATAGATAACTTATGGTAAAGCTACATCCTCAATAAAACAGGGAGTCATTAGAATGAAAAAGAGTTGTAGTAGTTGAGTGGGAGAAATCTCTATGAAGTATTATGGAAGTATTACTGAAACAATCAAGGTGCAGAGAAGTGTATATAAAATGAGCACATCTGGGTTAAACAATATCAATTTTTTGAATATGCTTGAATACCTGTTGATGTTTATGTGTGTGTATAAATGAGAAGATGAGGATACATGTAAGTCTGTGTGTGCTTGTTTAAGCAAGGATAAGAGAGACTACTTACCACATTGTTAACCCGAATTACCTTGGATTCACTTGTGGGTAGGAACAGGGGGAGGAGAGCTAGAACATGCAGGAAGAGTGGACTTAAAAAGCATGGATGATAATGTTTCCATTTTAGTGGTGTTATATATGGGTGAATAAATCTGTCTTGTACAGAGAAGGCCAGAATATTCCTTAGAAGTAAGGATGGCTTTGGACATGTTATCAAGAAGGACCAGTCCCTGGAAAAGGACATCATGCTTGGTAAAGCAGAGGTCCAGGGAAAAAGAGGAAGACCCTCAATGAGATTGATACAGTGGCTGCAACAGTGTGCTCAAATATAGCAACTATTATTGGGATTGCAATGACCGGGCCGAGTTTTGTTCTGTGGTGCCTAGGGTCACTGTGGGTCAGAACTGACTTGATAGCTTCTAACAACAACATGTATAAGTCCAGATAAAGTGTACTGAGTTGATATCATCTATTTAAATTTTTCATGTAAGTTAAAGACCCAAAAATATAGTGTCAGTGCCATATCTAATGACTTACAGAGAATCAAGGTAGAATGTCAAGTGAAAGAAGGGGCGAGAGCAATGTGGGTACAGTGAGACCAAGTTTCCGTAAAAGCAAACACTCCAGCAGATGTACTTGTGTACCTGTGACTGTGTGTATGTGTCCCTGCAGAGAAATGTAGGGAAGGACACACATGTGTCTATTAACATTGGATACCTTGTGGGAGCGGGAGCAAATTACATATGAGGGTGGGACCCTGATGTAACTTTTTTGTCATACAAATCTGTAATCTTGCAAATGTAATAAAAAACAATTTCAGAACTTTGGAAATTGATAAACATCATAGATACATGTATATTTTAATGTGTTTCGTTAGATATTTTAAATAGGTGAAAATTTTCTATAATGACAGACAAAAGATTTTAATCACTGGAAGGAGAGCACACCACAGACAGTAATAATCAGATCCAGTGGATTTCTTGTTCTTGGAACCAGTGAGCTCTTCTGGTCTCTATAACTGGAAATGACCAAAAATAATTTTGGGAAGTCAGTAGAGTTACCCCTCAAACATGTTTGCAAGCACATGTCTACAGCTAAATGTAGAAGGCTGGACACTATGTGCGATTCACTAGGTAACTCATGATGCTCCAGAAAATTCTCTTTCCTGGATGTGCTGGTACCACCTCCTCCCTGCCTTGACCCACTGTATAACCCGCCTTTGTGCATTCGAGGCCCTTTTCAGTTCTGAGCCTAGAGCATAGAGGACATCAACTGGGAAGGTAGCTTTTAAGAATTAAGACGTTGATGAAAAGATTTCAGAAAGCAGTACCTCCCCAGCCAGCCTCTCCCCAGCCTGGGAATGCCAACCCCTCCCACCCTGATACCTCTGAGAATCTCTGATTTTTTGTTTTGGATCCTTAGGAGACTGCAGAATTTACCTGGCCTGAACACCTTGGCTCTTCTCTGCCTGTGACCCTCTCCCTCACAGGAGCTGTCTCTGTCACTCTGAGGCATACACACAGGACAGACTGTGGATGGAGGTGCCCATCCTAGAGGTTCTGCCCTCCTTTCCTCTGCCCTCTGTGGTCTCATCACCCAGAGAGATGGATACATCCCTGTCATGTCCAGGACTTCCCCACACCTGGGATTTGATGTTGTGACTGAGACTTGGTCTTTGTTGTCCACTGTTGAGTCTGGGCCTGAATTTGCCTCTTCCCATCCATACCTCTGGTCACCTGTGTTCTCGCTGTTCTCCCCAGGTTCAGAAGCCTCTCCTCTCTTTTGCTTCTCTCATCTCAGATGGCCTTTTTCTTCCAGTTCTTTGACCTCGGGACAGGTCAGATTTGACAGGGGGGAAAAAAAATTAACAAGATTTATTGACGTGTCAAGAACTGGAATGTACAGCTTTATTTAAAGGAGAAGAAAAAGTTCCAAAGCTCTACCCCTTACCCGAGGACATACTCTACAAGAAATACCCTGCAAGTGCTGGATCAACTCTTATCCAGAAATGGTTAACACCCAGGGGGATTTTCTACACCACCTCCCACTTACATTCCCCTAATGAGGCAACAACAATGCATCCTAATCAGAACCCCAAATTCACCCTAGGAAACCAGAAGACATGGCTGGGGTGAATTCATTTTCCTTAACCGGGCCCTCCTCTCCTCCTGCCAAGCCCTACCTCTTTCTCTGCCTGTATGCTGCTGGGAAGGGACCCAGAGTCCTTGGTTTAGGGCTTTATGCCCACTGCTCACCTGCAGGCAGGTTTCCTGACACCCTGCCATCTCTCTGATTCCTTCTCCTCCAAAGAACTCAGTGATACCCCCTTCACCATCACACCTCAACAGGGTCCCCCTTAGCCTCCCAAGTCCCACTGAAATCCCATTCCCCTTTCCCTACTTACGCTGTGCTCATCCTTAGGGTCCCAAGACCTCACCATCAAGATGAGGCCTGTCCTGTCCTCTCCTGGGCCAGGGGAGCCTCTTAGGGGACCTGGTGTCTGTGTTCAGCTATCTGGGGCTTCTTCCATCCAGATCCCCCTTAGGGCTGGAGCTCTTTGTGCCCTTGGGGTTGAAGGCTGGTGGGCACACGGGAAGGAGGCTAGGATCTTCCAGGGAAGCTGGGTTAAACGAACCTGAATGGAGGTCTCTCTTGAAGGGCCCACGTTTCCAGCCCAAAGGCCCTGCTCCTCCTAGTCCCAGGGTGCTAGCAGGTCTTTAGGTGCTTCCCCCTCTGGCCTTGGTGCTGTGCCTTCTGCAGCCTGGCCTGCCTCTGCAGCCTGTCCAGCTGGTGCCTCAGCCTCTTCAGTTCTTCTCTCTGCTTCTCCAGCTGCTCCTCCAGGTGCCTGCAGACCGCTCTCTTCTCCCTCACCTCCCTCTTCTTGGAGGCCATCAGGTAACGCCTGGCCAGCTGCTGGCAGCGTTGGGGCCTGCGCTGGACTGAGCGTGGCAGCCGCCTCTCCAGCAGCTCTTCAAAGAAGACCCGGTAGCTGAAGCCCTGAGTCACACCACGCGCCGCGTGCGCAACCAGGGCCTCCCGGGACTCGAACACGCGGTAGCAGGCCACGCAGCGGAAGCCGTGCTCACGGGTCACCAGCCACTCCGGGGTGGCTGCGCGGGGGCTCTCCCCATGCTCCTCCCCTTGGTCGGTGGTGTCCGGAGTACAGGTCTGGGTCCCCTCCTGCCAGGGCTCCAGGTTGCTGACCAGGGACTGAGTGTTGGCCAGTGTGGGGGCAGAGCTGATCGTGCTCTCCTCAGAGAGCTTGGCCTCAAAGACCTGGGGCATCTTGCCCACGGGGGCAAAGGAGGTTTTGGTCTGCCAGGCGACCGCCACCCCCTTGACTGTGCGCACCTTGGTGAAATATGTGCACCTGACCCATCGCTGTCCTGGGGCAGCCCCGTAGCTGGAGGAGTGAGAGGTTTGCTTGGTGGAAAATGAAGGAAAAGAGCTCTCTGATGGTTTTTGGAATCTTCCTGGGCCTGGAACTTGGGCTTTTGCTTGGGATATTGTTGACTCCTGGGCATTTTCCTCTTGGATAGAGACCTCTGAGAATAGAGAGTAGATTTAGTAGAGCTTTCAGGGTCCTTATCCTCACCTGTGAGCCCAAAGCTTTGGCCACAGGGACCCCTGGAGGCCTCTCCATCACCATATCCTCCACCTCTGCAGACCCCATGCTTTCTTTCTTCTTCCCCAGAGACCCACCACCCTTTGGGGGCACTGCTGTGGAAGACAAAGTCTCCATTGTAAAGTGGCACTGTTTATGGTAGTTCATTTTTTAAGAAGTTATTTTTCTTTAATTCCACATTTATTGAATTCCAATGAATTTGTTCCTTTGGAACTTAGAAATGACCTCATTCCCCTGAAACGTCATAATAAATGTGTGACGTCATTGAAAGAAGTTTTCTATGAGGGTGATTTTCTTAGTAAATTTCGGGTGTAAGCACTCAAAGGAGAGCAATGCTGACCTCTTTTCAATCTCTTTTCCTGAAAGGCTGTTTTACGGAGAAGTTACACTTAAAGAGAAGAATGCGTATATTTAGTTAAGACACTTAACTAAATATACGCATTCTCCTTCTATCATTCATTAGATTTGGGTTGTTTTAGAATAACTCACTGTTGAATGAGAATATGTTAGAGCCAGGACATATGACGAAATATAAACACAAGAATTTGTTAAAATGAATAAATTTTTAACACTAAAACAATTTCATCTGGGAATAAAAATTCTTTTATATATATTGTTGATCCTCTACTATATACAGAGAATTTCTATTTTAATAACTTTCATTTCTTTCTTCCTTCCTTCCTTCCTCCCTCTCTCTTTCTCTTCCTCCCTCCCTCCCTTCCTTTACTTCTTTCCTTTCTCTCTCTCTTTCTGTTCTATGGCATTAAAAAGTGTACCACCCTTTAGATTCACCAGTTCCAAATAGTTGAGAGATAATATAGGGTAGCTGTGAGTTGGAATCAACTCTATGGTAATGGGTTTGGTTTACAGGGTATGTATTTTAAAAGGTTTTATATATATACATAATTTAGCTGGACATTTAGGGAAAACTACTTAAAATCTCCTCATATCAATTTTATCATCTATAAAATGTCAGTGGTGATATCAACCTTAAGAGGTTGTGTGAAGTATAAACTACAATTTAATCCTGACATGAATCCTGAAATATTTTAGGTGTCACCCAGTGAAGGTGGTGAATAAAAGTTTTACCTCCCATGTATGGTCATGGTCCAGATTTAAGGCTTGTTTCTCCCACTTTTGTTTCTTCTCTGAAACTATCATCAGATTTTTTTCTCCTTGTCCTTTCTTTTTGTGTATAATGTAATAAATGCTAGTGCCCATATCACAAAATTATGGGGGAAAATTAAAAATAAAGACAGGTTAAAAGTTTTGTAAATAGACTACAAATAAATATTTATTTTTCTTTCAATGGATAAAATAAAAATAAAAGGGACAAAAAAAAACCTATTTGGATTTATTTTTACAGAAGAAAAAACATCCTCTTCTATTTAGACCTGGGGAAAATGCTTAAAGCTGCTTCCGGGTCAGGCACACAGCCCTTGAAATGAGTTCACAGGACAGGATACTAGCACATAAACAGGGAGACATGGATAAAAAACAATATGTTCCATTGGCAGTCATAAGACATGGCATCAAATAACTGATCTGATGTGGCATTCATTACTTCTGTATTGTGCTGTTTTCCCCACTTCTTTAATTTAGGAAAATATTAGCTACCTCGTGGGCAAAACCATTTTAAAAACGTGATTGTAAATATGATGTACATATATTCACAAAACGTGGAGGAATTCTATCCCTTCAAAAATATAGGAAAAAACATTTGGGGAACTAGTGACTAAAAACAATGAAACATATAAATCCTTAGATTAGGGAAGGCAAAGATATCCCAAGAGGGTAAAGTAAAAATAAATCTGAATCAAGATATAATGTAGTGAAACTTCAGTACATGAATACAATAAAAAATCTTAAAAAGAACCAGAGAGTAAAGAAAGACATTTATTCAAGAACATAGTGGAAAAATTCACAAGTTGCAAGAATCCTTAGAGAGACAGCATGTAGAAATCCAAAAGATTAACAATAAAATTACAGAATTAGACAACGCACTAGGAAGTCAGAGGAGCAGACTTGAGCAATTAGAATGCAGACTGGGACATCTGGAGGACCAGGGAATCAACACCAACATAGGTGAAAAAAAATCAGATAAAAGAATTAAAAAAAATGAAGAAACCCTAAGAATTACGTTGGACTCTATCAAGAAGGATAACCTGCGGGTGATTGGAGTCCCAGAACAGGGAGGGGGGACAGAAAACACAGTTGAAGAACTCCTGACAGAAAACTTCCCTGACATCATGAAAGACGAAAGGATATCTATCCAAGATGCTCATCGAACCCCATTTAAGATTGACACAAAAAGAAAAACACCAAGACATATTATCATCAAACTCGCCAAAACCAAACATAAACAGAAAATTTTAAAAGCAGCCAGGGAGAAAAGAAAGGTTTCCTTCAAGGGAGAATCAATAAAAATATGTTCTGACTACTCAGCAGAAACCATGCAGGCAAGAAGGGAATGGGACGACATATACAGAACACTGAAGGAGAAAAACTGCCAGCCAAGGATCATATATCCAGCAAAACTCTCTCTGAAATATGAAGGCGAAATTAAGATATTTACAGACAAACACAAGTTTAGAGAATTTGCAAAAACCAAACCAAAGCTACAAGAAATACTAAAGGATATTGTTCGGTCAGAGAACCAATAATATCAGATATCAGCACAACACAAGGTCACAAAACAGAATGTCCTGATATCAACTCAAATAGGGAAATCACAAAAACAAACAAATTAAGATTAATTAAAAAAAAAATACACATAACAGGGAATCATGGAAGTCAATAGGTAAAAGATCACAATAATCAAAAAGAGGGACTAAATACAGGAGGCATTGAACTGCCATATGGAGAGTGATACAAGGCGATATAGAACAATACAAGTTAGGTTTTTACTTAGAAAAATAGGGGTAAATAATAAGGTAACCACAAAAAGGTATAACAACTCTATAACTCAAGATAAAAACCAAGAAAAACGTAACGACTCAACTAACATAAAGTCAAGCACTATGAAAATGAGGATCTCACAATTTACTAAGAAAAACGCCTCAGCACAAAAAAGTATGTGGAAAAAAGAAATTGTCAACAACACACATAAAAAGGCATCAAAATGACAGCACTAAAAACTTATTTATCTATAATTACCCTGAATGTAAATGGACTAAATGCACCAATAAAGAGACAGAGAGTCACAGACTGGATAAAGAAACACGATCCATCTATATGCTGCCTACAAGAGACACACCTTAGACTTAGAGACACAAACAAACTAAAACTCAAAGGATGGACAAAAGTATATCAAGCAAACAATAAGCAAAAAAGAAGAGGAGTAGCAATATTAATTTCTGACAAAATAGACTTTAGACTTAAATCCACCACAAAGGATAAAGAAGGACACTATATAATGATAAAAGGGACAATTGATCAGGAAGACATAACCATATTAAATATTTATGCACCCAATGACAGGGCTGCAAGATACATAAATCAAATTTTAACAGAATTGAAAAGCGAGATATATACCTCCACAATTATAGTAGGAGACTTCAACACACCATTTTCGGAGAAGGACAGGACATCCAGTAAGAAGCTCAACAGAGACACGGAAGATCTAATTACAACAATCAACCAACTTGACCTCATTGACTTATACAGAACTTTCCACCCAACTGCTGCAAAGTATACTTTTTTTTCTGGCGCACATGGAACATTCTCTAGAATAGACCACATATTAGGTCATAAAACAAACCTTTGCAGACTCCAAAACATCGAAATATTACAAAGCATCTTCTCAGACCACAAGGCAATAAAACTAGAGATCAATAACAGAAAAACTAGGGAAAAGAAATCAAATACTTGGAAAATGAACAATACCCTCCTGAAAAAAGACTGGGTGATAGAAGACATCAAGGAAGGAATAAGGAAATTCATAGAAAACAATGAGAATGAAAATACTTCCTATCAAAACCTCTGGGACACAGCAAAAGCAGTGCTCAGAGGCCAATTTATATCAATAAATGCACACATACAAAAAGAAGAAAGAGCCAAAAGCAGAGAACTCTCCCTACAACTTGAACAAATAGAAAGTGAGCAACAAAAGAATCCATTAGGCACCAGAAGAAAACAACTAATAAAAATTAGAGCTGAACTAAATGAATTAGAGAACAGAAAAACAATTGAAAGAATTAACAAAGCCAAAAGCTGGTTCTTTGAAAAAATTAACAAAATTGATAAACCATTGGCTAGACTGACTAAAGAAATACAGGAAAGGAAACAAATAACCCGAATAAGAAATGAGAAGGACCACATCACAACAGAACCAAATGAAATTAAAAGAATCATTTCAGATTATTATGAAAAATTGTACTCTAACAAATTTGAAAACCTAGAAGAAATGGATGAATTCCTGGAAAAACACTGCCTACCTAAACTAACACATTCAGAAGTAGAACAACTAAATAGACCCATAACAAAAAAAGAGATTGAAACGGTAATCAAAAAACTCCCAAGAAAAAAAACCCTGGCCCGGACGGCTTCACTGCAGAGTTCTACCAAACTTTCAGAGAAGAGTTAACACCACTACTACTAAAGGTATTCCAAAGCATAGAAAATGACGGAATACTACCCAACTCATTCTATGAAGCCACCATCTCCCTGATACCAAAACCAGGTAAAGACATTACAAAAAAAGAAAATTATAGACCTATATTCCTCATGAACATTGATGCAAAAATCCTCAACAAAATTCTAGCCAATAGAATCCAACAACACATCCAAAAAATAATTCACCCTGATCAAGTGGGATTTATACCAGGTATGCAAGGCTGGTTTAATATCAGAAAAACCATTAATGTAATCCATCACTTAAATAAAACAAAAGACAAAAACCACATGATCTTATGAATTGATGCAGAAAAGGCATTTGACAAAGTCCAACACCCATTCATGATAAAAACTCTTACCAAAATAGGAATTGAAGGAAAATTCCTCAACATAATAAAGGGCATCTATGCAAAGCCAACAGCCAATATCACTCTAAATGGAGAGAACCTGAAAGCATTTCCCTTGAGAATGGGAACCAGACAAGGATGCCCTTTATCACCGCTCTTATTCAACATCGTGTTGGAAGTCTTAGCCAGGGCAATTAGGCTAGACAAAGAAATAAAAGGTATCCGGATTGGCAAGGAAGAAGTAAAGTTATCACTATTTGCAGATGACATGATTATATACACAGAAAACCCTAAGGAATCCTCCAGAAAACTACTGAAACTAATAGAAGAGTTTGGCAGAGTCTCAGGTTATAAAATAAACATACAAAAATCACTTGGATTCCTCTACATCAACAAAAAGAACACCGAAGAGGAAATAACCAAATCAATACCATTCACAGTAGCCCCTAAGAAGATAAGATACTTAGGAATAAATCTTACCAAGGATGTAAAAGACCTATACAAAGAAAACTACAAAGCTCTACTACAAGAAATTCAAAAGGACATACTTAAGTGGAAAAACATACCCTGCTCATGGATAGGAAGACTTAACATAGTAAAAATGTCTATTCTACCAAAAGCCATCTATACATTTAACGCACTTCCGATCCAAATTCCAATGTCATATTTTAAGTGGATAGAGAAACAAATCACCAATTTCATATGGAAGGGAAAGAAGCCCCGGATAAGCAAAGCACTACTGAAAAAGAGGAAGAAAGTGGGAGGCCTCACCTTACCCGACTTCAGAACCTATTATACAGCCACAGTAGTCAAAACAGCCTGGTATTGGTACAACAGCAGACACATAGACCAATGGAACAGAATTGAGAACGTAGACATAGATCCATCCACGTATGAGCAGCTGATATTTGACAAAGGACCAGTGTCAATTAACTGGGGAAAAGATAGCCTTTTTAACAAATGGTGCTGGCATAACTGGATATCCATTTGAAAAAAAATGAAACAGGACCCATACCTCACACCATGCACAAAAACTAACTCCAAGTGGATCAAAGACCTAAACATAAAGACTAAAACGATAAACATCATGGAAGAAAAAATTGGGACAACCCTAGGAGCCCTAATACAAGGTATAAACAGAATACAAAACATTACCAAAAATGATGAAGAGAAACCCGATAACTGGGAGCTCCTAAAAATCAAACACCTATGCTCATCTAAACACTTCTCCAAAAGAGTAAAAAGACCACCTACAGACTGGGAAAGAATTTTTAGCTATGACATCTCCGACCAGCGCCTGATCTCTAAAATCTACATGATTCTGTCAAAACTCAACCACAAAAAGACAAACGACCCAATCAAGAAGTGGGCAAAGGATATGAACACACATTTCACTAAAGAAGATATTCAGGCAGCCAACAGATACATGAGAAAATGCTCTCGATCATTAGCCATTAGAGAAACGCAAATTCAAACTACGATGAGATTCCATCTCACACCAGCAAGGCTGGCATTAATCCAAAAAACACAAAATAATAAATGTTGGAGAGGCTGTGGAGAGATTGGAACTCTCATACACTGCTGGTGGGAATGTCAAATGGTACAACCACTTTGGAAATCTATCTGGCGTTATCTTAAACAGTTAGAAATAGAACTACCATACAACCCAGAAATCCCACTCCTCGGAATATACCCTAGAGATACAAGAGCCTTCATACAAACAGATAAATGCACACCCATGTTTATCGCAGCTCTGTTTACAATAGCAAAAGTTGGAAGCAACCAAGGTGTCCATCAACGGATGAATGGGTAAATAAATTGTGGTATATTCACACAATGGAATACTACTCATCGATAAAGAACAGTGACGAATCTGTGAAACATTTCATAACATGGAGGAACATGGAAGGCATTATGCTGAGCGAAATTAGTCAGAGGCAAAAGGACAAATATTGTATAAGACCACTATTATAAGATCTTGAGAAATAGTAAACCTGAGAAGAACACATACTTTTGTGGTTACGAGGGGGGGAGGGAGGGAGGGTGGGAGAGGGTTTTTTATTGATTAATCAGTAGATAAGAACTGCTTTAGGTGAAGGGAAAGACAACACTCAATACATGGAAGGTCAGCTCAATTGGACTGGACCAAAAGCAAAGAAGTTTCCGGGATAAAATGAATGCTTCAAAGGTCAGCGGAGCAAGCGCGGGGGGTCTGGGGAACATGGTTTGCAGGGACTTCGAAGTCAATTGGCAAAATAATCTATCATGAAATCATTCTGCATCCCACTTTGAAATATGGCGTCTGGGGTCTTAAATGCTAACAAGCGGCCATCTAAGATGCAGCAATTGGTCTCAACCCACCTGGAGCAAAGGAAATTGAAGAACACCAAGGCCACACGACAACTAAGAGCCCAAGAGACAGAAAGGGCCACATGAACCAGAAACCTACATCATCCTGAGACCAGAAGAACTAGTTGGTGCCCGGCCACAATCGATGACTGCCCTGACAGGGAGCACAGCAGAGGACCCCTGAGGGAGCAGGAGATCAGTGGGATACAGACCCCAAATTCTCATAAAAAGACCAAACTTAATGGTCTGACTGAGACTGGAGGAATCCCGGCGGCCATGCTCCCCAGACCTTCTGTTGACACAGGACAGGAACCATCCCTGAAGACAACTCATCAGAAATGAAAGGGACTGGTCAGCGGGTGGGAGAGAGACGCTGATGAAGAGTGAGCTAATTATATCAGGTGGACACTTGAGATTGTGTTGGCAACTCTTGTCTGGAGGGGGGATGGGAGGATAGAGAGAGAGGGAAGCCGGCAAAATTGTCAAGAAAGGAGAGACTGAAAGGGCGGACTCAAGAGGGGGAGAGCAAGTGGGAGTAGGGAGTGAGAACTATGTAAAGTTATATGTGACAGACTGATTGGATTTGTAAACGTTCACTTGAAGCTTAATAAAAGTTATTAAAAATAAATAAATAAATAAATAATATAGGAAAAAACATTTGGGAAACTAGTGACCAAAAACAATGAAACATAAAAATCCTTAGATTAGGGAAGGCAAAGATATCCCAAGAGGGCAAAGTAAAAATAAATCTGAATCAAGATATAATGTAGTGAAACTTCAGTACATGAATACAATAAAAAATCTTAAAAAGAACCAGAGAGTAAAGAAAGACATTTATTCAAGAACATAGTGGAAAAATTCACAAGTTGCAAGAATCCTTAGAGAGACAGCATGTAGAAATCCAAAAGATTAACAATAAAATTACAGAATTAGACAACGCAATAGGAAGTCAGAGGAGCAGACTTGAGCAATTAGAATGCAGACTGGGACATCTGGAGGACCAGAGAATTAACACCAACATAGCTGAAAAAAAAAAACAGATAAAAGAGTTAAAAAAAATGAAGAAACCCTAAGAATCATGTGGGACTCTATCAAGAAGGATAACTTGTGTGTGATTGGAGTCCCAGAACAGGGAGGGAGGACAGAAAACACAGGGAAAATAGTTGAAGATCTGCTGACAGAAAACTTCCCTGACATCATGAAAGACGAAAGGATATCTATCCAAGATGCTCATCGAACCCCATTTAAGACTGATCCAAAAAGGAAAACACCAAGACATATTAACATCAAACTCGCCAAAACCAAACATAAACAGAAAATTTTAAAAGCAGCCAGGGAGAAAAGAAGGTCACCTTCAAGGGAGAATCAATAAGAATAAGTTTAGACTACTCAGCAGAAACCATGCAGGCAAGAAGGGAATGGGACGACACATACAGAGCACTGGAGGAGAAAAACTGCCAGCCAAGGATCATATATCCAGCCAAACTCTCTCTGAAATATGAAGGTGAAATTAAGATATTTACAGATAAACACAAGTTTAGAGAATTTGCAAAAACCAAACCAAAGCTACAAGAAATACTAAAGGATATTGTTTGGTCAGAAAACGAATAATATCAGATACCAGCACAACATGAGGTCACAAAACAGAACATCCTGATATCAACTCAAATAGGGAAATCACAAAAACAAATTAAGATTAATTAAAAAAATGCTCAAAACAGGGAATCACTGAAGTCAAAATGTAAAAGATCACAATAATCAAAAAGAGGGACTAAATACAGGTGGCATAGAACTGCCATATGGAGAGTGATACAAGGCGATATAGAACATTACAAGTTATGTTTTTACTTAGAAAAATAGGGGTAAATATTAAGGTAACCACAAAGAGGTATAACAACTCCATAACTCAAGACAAAAGCCAAGAAAAAAGTAACGACTCAACAAACATAAAGTCAAACACTACGAAAATGAGGATCTCACAATTTACTAAGAAAAACGTCTCAGCACAAAAAAGTATGTGGAAAAATGAAATTGTCAAGAACACACATAAAAAGACATCAAAATGACAACACTAAACACTTATTTTTCTATAATTACGCTGAATGTAAATAGACTAAATGCACCAATAAAGAGACAGAGAGTCTCGGACTGGATAAAGAAACACGATCCATCTATATGCTGCCTACAAGAGACACACCTTAGACTTGGAGACACAAACAAACTAAAACTCAAAGGATGGAAAAAAATATATCAAGCAAACAACAAGCAAAAAAGAAGAGGAGTAGCAATATTAATTTCTGACAAAATAGACTTTAGACTTAAATTCACCACAAAGGATAAAGAAGGACACTACATAATGATAAAAGGGACAATTGATCAGGAAGACATAACCATATTAAATATTTATGTACCCAATGACAGGGCTGCAAGATACATAAATCAAATTTTAACAGAACTGGAAAGTGAGATAGACACCTCCACAATTATAGTAGGAGACTTCAACACACCACTTTCGGAGAAGGACAGGACATCCAGTAAGAAGCTCAATAGAGACACGGAAGACCTAATTACAACAATCAACCAACTTGACCTCATTGACTTATACAGAACTTTCCACCCAACTGCTGCAAAGTATACTTTTTTTTCTGGCGCACATGGAACATTCTCTAGAATAGACCACATATTAGGTCATAAAACAAACCTTTGCAGACTCCAAAACATCGAAATATTACAAAGCATCTTCTCAGACCACAAGGCAATAAAACTAGAAATCAATAACAGAAAAACTAGGGAAAAGAAATCAAATACTTGGAAAATGAACAATACCCTCCTGAAAAAAGACTGGGTGATAGAAGACATCAAGGAGGGAATAAGGAAATTCATAGAATACAATGAGAATGAAAATACTTCCTATCAAAATCTCTGGGACACAGCAAAAGCAGTGCTCAGAGGCCAATTTATATCAATAAATGCACACATACAAAAAGAAGAAAGAGCCAAAATCAAAGAACTGTCCCTACAACTTGAACAAATAGAAAGTGAGCAACAAAACAATCCATCAAGCACCAGAAGAAAACAACTAATAAAAATTAGAGCTGAACTAAATGAATTAGAGAACAGAAAAAACAATTGAAAGAATTAACAAAGCCAAAAGCTGGTTCTTTGAAAAAATTAACAAAATTGATAAACCATTGGCTAGACTGACTAAAGAAATACAGGAAAGGAAACAAATAACCCAAATAAGAAACGAGAAGGATCACATCACAACAGAAGCAACTGAAATTAAAAGAATCATATCAGATTATTATGAAAAATTGTACTCTAAGAAATTTGCAAACCTAGAAGAAATGGATGAATTCCTGGAAAAACACTACCTACCTAAATTAACACATTCAGAAGTAGAACAACTAAATAGACTCATAACAAAAAAAGAGATTGAAACAGTAATCAAAAAACTTCAATAAAAAAAAAAAAGAGATTGAAAAGGTAATCAAAAAACTCCCAAAAACAAAAAGCCCTGGCCCGGACGGCTTCACTGCAGAGTTCTACCAAACTTTCAGAGAAGAGTTAACACCACTACTACTAAAGGTATTTCAAAGCATAGAAAAGGACGGAATACTACCCAACTCATTCTATGAAGCCACCGTCTCCCTGATACCAAAACCAGGTAAAGACATTACAAAAAAAGAAAATTACAGACCTATATTCCTCATGAACATAGATGCAAAAATCCTCATCAAAATTCTAGCCAATAGAATTCAACAACATATCAAAAAAATAATTCACCACGATCAAGTGGGATTTATACCAGGTTTTTTTTTTTATGCAAGGCTGGTTTAATATCAGAAAAGCCATTAGTGTAATCCATCACATAAATAAAACAAAAGACAAAAACCACATGATCTTATGAATTGATGCAGAAAAGGCATTTGACAAAGTCCAACACCCATTCATGATAAAAACTCTCACCAAAGTAGGAATTGAAGGAAAATTCCTCAACATAATAAAGGGCATCTATGCAAAGCCAACAGCCAACATCATTCTAAATGGAGAGAGCCTGAAAACATTTCCCTTGAGAACGGGAACTAGACAAGGATGCCCTTTATCACCGCTCTTATTCAACATCGTGCTAGAAGTCCTAGCCAGGGCAATTAGGCTAGACAAAGAAATAAAGGACATCCAGATTGGCAAGGAGGAAGTAAAATTATCTCTATTTGCAGATGACATGATCTTAATACACAGAAAACCCTAAGGAATCCTCCAGAAAACTACTGAAACTAATAGAAGAGTTTGGCAGAGTCTCAGGTTATAAGATAAACATACAAAAATCACTTGGATTCCTCTACATCAACAAAAAGAACACCGAAGAGGAAATAACCAAATCAATACCATTCACAGTAGCCCCCAAGAAGATAAAATACTTAGGAATAAATCTTACCAAGGATGTACAAGACCTATACAAAGAAAACTACAAAGCTCTACTACAAGAAATTAAAAAGGACCTACTTAAGTAGAAAAACATACCTTGCTCATGGATAGGAAGACTTAACATAGCAAAAATGTCTATTCTACCAAAAGCCATCTTTACATACAATGCACTTCCGATCCAAATTCCAATGTCATTTTTTAATGTGATAGAGAAATCACCAACTTCATATGGAAGGGAAAGAAGCCTCGGATAAGCAAAGCATTACTGAAAAAGAAGAAGAAAGTGGGAGGCCTCACTGTACCTGATTTCAGAACCTATTATACAGCGACAGTAGTCAAAACAGCCTGGTATTGGTACAACAACAGGCACATAGACCAGTGGAACAGAATTGAGAACCGAGATATAAATCCAACAACATATGAGCACCTGATATTTGACAAAGGCCCAGTATCAGTTAATTGGGGAAAAGATAGTCTTTTAACAAATTGTGCTGGCATAATTGGATATCCATTTGCAAAAAAATGAAACAGGACCCATACCTCAGACCAAGCACAAAAACTACCTCCAAGTGAATCAAAGACCTAAACATAAAGACTAAAACGATAAAGATCATGGAAGAAAAAATAGGGACAACCCTAGGAGCCCTAATACAAGGTATAAACAGAATACAAAACATTACCAAAAATGATGAAGAGAGACCCGATAACTGGGAGCTCCTAAAAATCAAACACCTATGCTCATCTAAACACTTCACCAAAAGAGTAAAAAGACCACCTACAGACTGGGAAAGAATTTTCAGCTATGACATCTCCGACCAGCGCCTGATCTCTAAAATCTATATGATTCTGTCAAAACTCAACCACAAAAAGACAAACAACCCAATCAAGAAGTGGGCAAAGGAAATGAACACACTTCACTGAAGAAGATATTCAGGCAGCTAACAGACACATGAGAAAATGTTCTCGATCATTAGCCATTAGAGAAATGCAAATTTAAACTACGATGAGATTCCATCTCACTCCAACAAGGCTGGCATTAATCCAAAAAACACAAAATAATAAATGTTGGAGAGGCTGCGGAGAGACTGGAACTCTTATACACTGCTGGTGGGAATGTCAAATGGTACAACCACTTTGGAAATCTATCTGGCGTTATCTTATACAGTTAGAAATAGAACTACCATACAACCCAGAAATCCCACTCCTCGGAATATACCCTAGAGAAACAAGAGCCTTCACACAAACAGATATATGCACACCCATGTTTATTGCAGCCCTGTTTACAATAGCTAAAAGCTGGAAGCAACCAAGGTGTCCATCAACAGATGAATGGGTAAATAAACTGTGCTATATTCACACGATGGAATACTACGCATTGATAAAGAACAGTGACGAATCTGTGAAACATTTCATAACATGGAGGAACCTGGAAGGCATTATGCTGAGCGAAATTAGTCAGAAGCAAAAGAACAAATATTGTATAAGACCACTAGTATAAGATCTTGAGAAATAGTAAAAACTGAGAAGAACACATACTTTTGTGGTTATGACTGGGGGAGGGAGGGAGGGATGGAGAGGGTTTCTTACTGATTAATTAGTAGATAAGAACTGCTTTAGGTGAAGGGAAGGACAACACTCAATACATGGAAGGTCAGCGCAATTGGACTGGACCAAAAGCAAAGAAGTTTCCGGGATAAAATGAATGCTTCAAACGTCAGCGGAGCAAGGTCCAGGGTTTGGGAACCATGCTCTAAGGGGACTTCTAAGTCAACTGGCAAAATAATTCTGTTATGAAAACATTCTGCATCCCACTTTGAAATGTGGCGTCTGGTGTCTTAAATGCTAACAAGTGGCCATCTAAGATGCATGAATTGGTCTCAGCTCACCTGGAGCAAAGGAGAATGAAGAACACCAAGGTCACATGACAACTAAGAGCCCAAGAGACAGAAAGGGCCACATGAACCAGAGACCTACATTATCCTGAGACCAGAAGAACTAGTTGGTGCCTGGCTACAATCAATAACTGCACTGACAGGGAGGACAATAGAGAACCCCTGAGGGAGCAGGACATCAGTGGGATGCAGACCCCAAATTCTCATAAACAGACCATACTTAATGGTCTGACTGTGACTAGAGGAATTCCGGCGGTCATGGTCCCCAAACCTTTTGTTGGCACAGGACAGGAACCATCCCCGAAGACAACTCCTCAGACATGAAAGGGACTGGACAGTGGGTAGGAGAGAGATGCTGAGGAAGAGTGAGCTAATTATATCAGGTAGACACTTGAGACTGTGTTGGCATCTCCTGTCTGGAGGGGGGATGAGAGGATAGAGAGAGTTGGAAGCTGGCAAAATTGTCACGAAAGGAGAGACTGGAAGGGCTGACTCATTAGGGGGAGAGCAAGTGGGAGTAAGGAGTAAGATGTGTATAAACTTATACGTGACAGACTGACTTGATTTGTAAACGTTCACTTGAAGCTGAATAAAAGTTAATAAAAAAAACTTTATTTAACAGAAGAAACGAGAAAATAATATCTGCTCTTAACACTTCTATTCATATTCATATTTCAGATTTACACCCCCCCAAAAAAGAAAGAGAAAGAAATTATAATGGTTGTGAATTGATATAAAAAATTATTATTGAAGGTTATACAATAGTCTAAACAGAAAACCTAATAGAAATTAAATGCAATTGATGAATTGTAACAGAAAACTTAGCAATGATTTTAGATGAATTTTCAAAACCATTTAATTAAACAAAAGCTTTACAAGATTTATTTTAAAAGATACAAGTACATAAGAACAAAACTGCACACACTCCTCAATGACATGCATGGAATCAAGCTTTCGAGACCTTCATTTGCTGATGTGGCATGACTCAAAATGAGAAGAAACGGCTGCAAACATCCATTAATAATAGAAACACAGAATGTATGAAGTATGAATCTAGGAAAATTAGAAATCATTAAAAAATGAAATGGAACACATAAACATCAATATCTTAGGCATTAGTGAGCTGAAATGGACTGATATTCGCCATTTTGAATCGGACAATCATATGGACTACTATGCCAAATCGAAGAGAAATTGCATTAAGTTTATCATCAAAAACAACATTTCAAGATCTATCCTGAAGTACAATGCTGTCAGTGATAGGATGATATCCATATGCCTACAAGGAAGACCAGTGTCTTAGTCATATAGTGGTGCTATAACAGAAATGCCACAAGTGGGTGGCTCTAACAAAGAGAAATTAATTTTCTCACAGTCTAGTAGGCTAGAATTCAAAATTCAGGGTGTCAGCTCCAGGGGAAACTTTCTCTGTCAGCTCTGTGGGAAGGTCTCCATCATCAATCTTCCCCTGGTCAAGGGGCTTCTCAGGTGCAGGGACCCTGGGTCCAAAGGACATGCTCTGCTACTGGGGATGCTTTCTTGGTGTTATGAGGTCGCCATATCTCTCTGCTTGCTTGTCTCTTTTATATCTCAAAAGGTATTGCCTTAAGACACTATCTAATCTTATAGATCTCATCAATATAACTGCGACTAATCCATCTCATCACATCATTGTGACAGGATTTACACCACATAGGGAAATCACATTAGATGACTAAATGGTAGACAATCATACAATACTGGGAATCATGGCCTAGGCAAGTTGACAGATATTTTTTAGGGACACATTTCAATCCATGACAAGCACTTAATATGACTATTATTCAAATTTATGCACCAACTGCTAATGCCAAAGATGAAGAAACTGAAGATTTTTACCAACTTCTGCAGTCTGAAATTGATCAGACATGCAATCAAGATGCATTGATAATTACTGATGAGTGCAATGTGAAAGTTGGAAACAAAGAAGAAGGAACAGTAGTTGGAAAATCTGGCCTTGGAGACAGCATGATAGAATTTTGCACGACCAATGACTTCTTCATTGCAAATACCTTTTTTCAACAACTTAAATGGTGAGTATACGCATGGGCTTCACCAGATGGAATATACAGGAATCAAATGTCTACATCTGTGGAAAGAGACAATGGAAAAGCTCAATATCATCAGTCAGAACAAGACCAGGGGCTGACTGTGGAACAGACCATCAATTTCTCATATGCAAGTCTACGAGAGCCAAAGCACAACCTTGATTATATCTCACCTGAATTTAGAGACTATCTCAAGAATAGATTTGATAAATTGAAGGCTAATGCTTGAAGGCCAGATGAGTTGTGGAATGACATCAAGGACATCATACATGAAGAAAGTAAGAGGTCATTGCTCTGACAGGGATCACAATAGAGGGTCTGAGAGCTGGAGAAAAATGTGGAACAAAATTCTAACTCACAAAAAAGACCAGATTACTCACCTGACAGAGACTGGAGAGATGCTGAGTATGTCCCCCGGACACACTTTTAGCTCAGTAATGAAGTCACTCCTGAAGTTCACCCTTCAGACAAAGATTAGACAGACCCATAAAGCAAAACTAAAGGGGCACAAAAGCCAAGGGGCAAGGGCTAGAAGGCAGGAGGACACAGAAAAGCTGGTCATAGGGAACCCAGGGTCAAGAAGGGCAGAGTGTTGACATATTGTGGGGTTGGTAATTAGTGTCACAAAACAATATGTGTACTAATTGTTTAATGGGAACCTAGTTTGTTCTGTAAACCTTCATCTAAAGTATGACAATAAAGATATAAAATAAAATATATATGTATATCTGTTGGAAAAAAAAGAAAGCAAGAGGTCATTAAAAAGCCAGGAAAGAAAAAAAGAAGACCAAAATGGATGTCAGAAAAAACTCCGAATTTGCTCTTGAATGTAGAGTAGCTAAAGCAAAAAGAAAATAATGAAGTAAAAGAGATGAATAGAAGATTTCAAAGGGCACCTCAAGAAGACAAAGTAAAATATTATCATGAAATGTGTAAAGACCTGGAGTTAGAAAACCAAAAGGGAAGCACATGCTCAGGATTTGTCAAACTGAAAGAACTGAAGAAAAAATTCAAGCCTTGTGTTGCAATATTGAAGGATTCTACAGGGAAAATATTAAATGACACAGAAAGTATCAAAAGAAGATAGAGAGAGGCAGAATCAAGATTGCACAGTAGTCAGACACTTCCAGTGATCCCTCTTACAACAAAAACCAAAAAAAAAAAAACAAAGACCTGAAAAAACAAGTGCAACAATTTTATACATGACAAGATAAGGGCCCTGAACATCAAAGGCAAAGTTAGGAAATCAGACTGAGTGGCAGGGGGAGGGAGACACGGTTCAGAAGTGGCGAGCAGTTGCTGGACCTGACGTGGTGAGAAATGGCACCCCTTGGACACAATCCCCTGGAGGGACAGTGGCAGGGCTGGCAGTAGCATTCAGGATGCAGTTTCCTCAGGGGGAGACAGCAAGTCACACAGTCTACTCACAACTCCGGAACCAGAGAAGAACAGTGTTGTTGGCAAAAGCTAAGTATTTGCATTCGTTTTACTGTGCGCTCAGCCCCCAAGACGGCTTCAGTAGCTGTAGATTTCCCTGCACCTGAGATAGGTGTTGCTGTGCAGCCTGAGCCGTTCTCCTGGCCTTGGAGAAGGAATAAATTAACAACTGGTGGAAAAGATAATCTGCCAGCTCCACTAAGCTGGGGAGCTCAGGACAGAAGAAGCTCCTTTCCAGGCACAAATGGTCCACGGACTTTAAATACCTTTCACCCCTGCATGGACCTGTGTAGGCCCATCTCGGGAGATTAGGCCCTTGTTACTGCAACGGTGTATGTGCTGGGTATCCAACTTCAACTGTTTTACCTTGCAGTGGAGAGGTGTGTTTTTGATGTTTGACACTGCTCTGCCTATTAAACAGGGTCCTCACCTACCTACATTGGTGGCCTGAGGAGTGGTGGCTCCACCCACATCATCTAGACACCCAAGACAGGGGTCCAAGGATAACAGGTGCCTCCCAGTCCTTACAACCAAAAGCATAGGGTGCCTGTGGTATAAATGCAGAACCCAGCTACCTGTGCACTATAGAAAACGGGTGCACTTTCCTCACAGACACTTGGGAGATGGTTGTCAGCCCCCTGCCTTTGTTCAGAGTGTGACCCCCTGATGCAACCAGATACCTGTGTCTCCAACAATCACCCCTCCCCATCTAAGACTATAGGACTTGATGACCTACAATTGATGACCAACTATCTAGACACCTGAGCTGAATCTATACAAGAAAAGTGAATGGACTCCTAGGCTCATATACCTGGTAACAGCTCGAGCCATCTGGTGACAGGACGTTAAATCTTGAAAGTTGCAAATGATCAAGCGAGCTCACTCAAGCACCCTATTTGGGCATATCAAAACAAAACAAAGCAAAAAGCTAGGATACAGTAGGCAAAAGTAAAATTATAAAATAAAATAACTTATGGATGGCTCAGAGACAGCAGTCAATATCAAATCACATAAAGAAGCAGACCATGATCACTTCAACAATCTCTCAAAACAAAGAATCAAGGAATCTTCCACATGAAGGTGTCTTCCTGGAATTACCAGACGTAGAATACAAAAGGTTAATATACAGAACTTTCAAGAGATCAGGGAGATCAGGCAAAGTGCAGAACAAGCCAAAGAACACACAGATAAACTAGATGAAGAAATTAAAAAGGCTACCCAAGAACATAAAGAAAAATTTAATAGGCTGCAACAATCCATAGAAAGAAAGCAATCAGGAATTCAGAAGATTGACAATAAAATTACAGAATTAGACAACTCAGTGGACAGAGGAACAGTATTGAGGAAATGGAAAGCAGAATTGGTGAGATTGAAGATAAATAACGTGGCACCAATATATTTGAAGAAAAATCAGATAAAACTATTTTTAAAAACATGAAGAAATCCTAAGAATCATGCGGGACTCTATCAAGAGAAATAACCTAAGAGTGAAGTATCAGATTAGGGAGGGTTAACAGAAAAAACAGAGAGAATTGTTGAAGATTTGTTGGCAGAAAATTTCCTTGATACCGTGAAAGATGAGCAGCAGATATCTATTCAAAATGCTCATTGAACCCCACATAAGGTAGATCTCAAAAGAAAGTCACCCAGACATATTATAAACAAACTTGCCAAAACCAAAGACAAAGAGAGAATTTTAAAAGCAGCTAGGAATAAACGAAAAGTCGCCTACAAAAGAGACTCAATAAGAATAAGCTCAGACTACTCGAGAGAAACCATGCAGGGAAGAAGGCAATGGGATGAGTTATATAAAGTAATGAAGGAAAAGATTTGCCAGCCAAGAATCATATACACAGCAAAACTGTCTCTCAAATATGAAGGTGAAATTAGGACATTTCCAGATAAACAGAAGATTAGGGAATTTGTAAAAAAAAAAAAAAAAAAAAACCTACAAGAAATACTAAAGAGGGTTTTCTGGTTAGAAAATCAACAATATCAGATATCAACCCAAGACTAGAATGCAGGACAGAGCAACCAGATATCAACCCAGGTAGGGAAATCACAAAAATAAATCAAGATAAAAAAATGCTCAGAACAGGGAAACAGTGATGTTATTACGTAAAGGACGACAATACTAAAATAATAAAGAGGGACTGAAAAATGTAGTCATAGATCTTTCATATAGAGAGATAGTCAAGGGGTAGAGAGAAATAAAAGTTAGATTTAAACTTAGAAAAATAATGGCAAATATTAAGGTAACCAAAAAGGAGACTAACAATCCTACACATCAAAATAAAATACAAGAAAAACGTAACAACTCAGAAAAAAAAAATCAACAACGAATAAGAGGAAAAGACCATATACAGAGAAAAACTACTCAGTACAAAAAATTAAGCAGAAAAAAGAAACTCGACAACATACAAAAAAAGATATCAAAATGACAGCACAAAACTCATAACTACCAGAATTACACTGACTGTAAGTGGACTAAATGCACAAATAGAGACAGAGAGTGAAAGAATAGATTAAAAAACACGATCCATCTATACACTGCCTACAAGAGACACTCCTTAAAGACACAAACAAACTAAAACTCAAAGGATGGAAAAAATATATATCAAGCAAAAAAGAATCAACAAAGAGCAAGAGTGGCAATATTAATTTCTGACAAAATAGACTTTAAAGTTAAATTCACTGAAAAGGATAAGGAAGGACACTATAAAATGATTAAACAGACAATATACCAGGAGGATATCACCATATTAAATATTCACACACCCAATGACAGGGCTTCAAGATACATAAAACAAACTCTAACAGCATTGTAAAGTGAGATAGACAGCTCCACAACAATATTAGGTGACTTCAACATACCACTTTGGTGACGAACAGAACATTCAGAAAGAAGCTCAGTAAAGACATGGAAGATCTAAATGCCACAATCAACCAACTTGACTTCACATACATATACAGAACACTCCACCCAACAGCAGCCAAGTATACTTTCTTTTCCAATGCATATGGAACATTCTCTGGGAGAGACCACATATTAGGCCATAAAGCACACCTTAAAGAATCCAAAACATCAAAATATTGCAAAGCATCTTCTCTGACCATGAAGCTATAAAAGTAGAAATCAAAAACAAAACAAAAAAAAAAGCAGGGGAAAAAAATCAAACACTCAGAAACTGAGCAATACCTTGCTCAAAAACGACTGGGTTATAGAAGAAATTAAGGATGGAATAAAGAAATTTACAGTATCCAATGAGAATGAAAACACTTCCTACCAGAACCTTTGAGACACAGGTAAAGCAGTGCTCAGAGGTCAATTTATAGCAATACATGCACACATCCAAAAAGAAGAAAGGGCCAAAATCAAAGAATTATCCCTACAACTTGAAGAAATAGAAAGAGAGCAACAAAAGAAACCCTCAGGCATCAGAAGAAATTAAATAATAAAAAGTAGAGCAGAATTAAATGAAATAGAGAACAGAAAAAAAAATTGAAAGAGTTAACAAGACCAAAAGCTGGTTCTTTGAAAAAATTAACAAAATTGCTAAAACATTGGCCAAACGGACAAAAGAAAAACAGGAGAAGAAGCAAATTACCCAACATCACAACAGACCCAACTGAAATTAAAAGAATCATATCAGATTAGTATGAAAAATCATACTCTAACAACTTTGAAAACCTAGAAGAAATGGATGAATTTCTAGAAACACATTGCCTACCTAAACTAACAGAAACAGAGGTAGAACAGTTAAATAAACCCATAACAGAAGAAGAGGTTGAAAAAGGTAATTTTAAAAATTAAAAATCTCCCAACAACAACAACAAAAGCCCTGGCCCTGACAGCTTCCCTGGTGAGTTCTACCAAACTTTCAGGAAAGAGTTAACACTACTACTAGTAAAGGTATTTTAGAGCATTGAAAAAGATGAAATACTCCCAAACTCATTCTATGAAGCCAGCATATCCCTGTTACCAAAACCAGGTAAAGACACCACACACACACACACAAAAAAAAACAAATTACAGACCTATATTCCTTACGAAATTAGATGCAAAAATCCTCAACAAAATTCTACCCAATAGAATTCAATAACATGTCAAAAAAAATAATTCACCAGGACCACGTGGGATTCATACTAGGTATGCAGGGATGGTTCAACATTAGAAGAACAATCGAAGTAATCCACCATATAGGTAAAACAAAGGACAAGAACCACATGATCTTATCAACTGATGCAGAAAAGGCATTTGACAAAGTCCAACACCCGTTCATGAGAAAAACTCTCAGCAAAATAGGAATTGAAGGAAAATTCCTCAACACAATAAAGGGCATTTATATAAAGCCAACAGCCAACATCACCCTTAATGGAGAGAGCCTGAAAGCATTCCCTTGAGATGGGGAACCAGACAAGGATGCCCTTTATCACCACTCTTATTCAACAGTATGCTGGAGGTCCTAGCCAGAGCAATTAGGCCAGATAAAGAAATAAAGGGCATCCAGATTGGTAAAGAAGAAATAAAAGTATCTCTATTTGCAGATAACACGATCTTATACAGAGAAAACCCTAAAGAATCCTCAAGAAAACTACTGAAACTAGTAGAAGAGTTCAGCAGAATATCAGGATACAAGATAAACCTACAAAAATCAGTTGGATTCCTCTACACCAACAAAAAGAACATTGAAGAGGAAATCACCAAATCAATACCATTTACAGTAGCCCCCAAGAAGATAAAATACTAGGAATAATTGTAACCAGAGACATAAAAGACCTATACAAAGAAAACTACAAGACACTACTACAAGAAACCAAAAGAGACTTACGTAAGTGGACAAACATACCTTGATCATAGACAGGAACTCTGAACATTGTAAAAATGTCTCTTCTACTGAAAGCGATCTATAGATATGCTGCAATTCCAATCCCAATTCCAAGGACATTTTTTAATGTGATGGAGAAACAAATCACCAACTTCATATAGAAGGGAAAGAGGCCCCAGATAAATAAAGCATTACTGAAAAAGAAGAACAAAGTGGGAGGCATCACGTTACCTGATTTTAGAACTTATTATACCACCATAGTAGTGAAAACAGCCTGGTGCCGGTACAGCAGCAGACACATAGACCAATGGAACAGAACTGAGAAACCAGACATAAATCCATTCACTTATTAGCTGATATTTGATAAAGGCTCAAAGTCAGTTAAATGGGGGAAAGATAGCCTCTTTAACAAATGGTGCTGGCATAACTGGATATCCCTCCACAAAAAAATGAAACAAGATCCATACCTCACACCATGCACAAAAACTAACTGAAATGGATCAAAGACCTAAATATGAAATCTAAAATGATAAAAATCATGGAAGAAAAAACAGGGACAACACTAGGAGCCCTAATAAAAAAAAATATGTAGCATAAACAGTACAAAAAACATTGCTAACAATGTGCAAGCACCCAAAGAGAAAAGAGAACTCCTAAAAATCAAACACTTACGCTCAGCCCAAGCCTTCACCAGAAGAGTAAACTGATTACTTACAGAGTGGGAAACAATTTTTAGCTATAACATTTCCGATCAGCCTCTGATCTCTAAAATCTACATGATATTGCAAAAACTCAATAACAAAAAGACGAATAATCCATTTTAAAGATGGGCAAAGGATAGGAACAGGCACTTCAACGAAGAAGACATTCAGGCAGGTAACAGATACATGAGGAAATGCTCACAATCATTAGCCATTAGAGAAATGTAAATCAAAACTACAACGAGACACCATCTCACTCCAGCAAGGCTGCCATTAATGCCAAATCACAAAATAATAAATGTTGGAGAGGTTGTAGAGAGCCTGGAACACTTATTCACTGCTGGTGGGA
The DNA here is from genome assembly GCF_030014295.1 of Loxodonta africana. Classification (NCBI taxonomy): domain Eukaryota; kingdom Metazoa; phylum Chordata; class Mammalia; order Proboscidea; family Elephantidae; genus Loxodonta; species Loxodonta africana. The sequence goes on from NW_026975550.1 coordinate 899,581, forward strand.
ATTTAAAATGGTGCAGCCACTTTGGAGATCAATCTGGCACTTCCTTAAAAAGCTAGAAATACAACTACAATAGGATATGGCAATCCCACTCCTTGGAATATATCTTAGAGAAATAAGAGCCTTTACATGAACAGATACATGGACAACCATGTTCATTGCAGCACTGTTTACAATAGCAGAAAGATGGAAGTAACCAAGGTGCCCATCAACAGATGAATGGATAAATAAATTGTGGTGCATTCACACGATGGAGTACTTCACACAGATCAAGAACAATGATGAATCCGTGAAATATTTCATAGCTTGGAGGAATCTGGAGGGCATTACGCTGAGTGAAATTAGTCAGTTGCAAAAGGACAAATATTGTATGAGACCACTATTATAAGAACTCAAGAAATAGTCTAAACAGAGAAGAAAATATTCTTTGATAGTTACGAGGGTGGGGAGAAAGGGAGGGAGAAGGATATTTGCAAATCTAGATAGTAGACAAGAACTATTTTAGGTGAAGGGAAAGACAACATACAATAAAGGAGAGGTCAGCATAAATGGACTAAATGAAAAGCAGATTCCTGAATAAACCAAATGCTCCAAAGGCCAGAGTAGCAGGGGCAGCAGTTGGGGGATCATGTTTTCAGGGGACATCTAGGTCAATTGGCATAATAAAATCTATTAAGAAAACATTCTGCATCCCACTTGGTGAGTGGCGTCTGCAGTCTTAAAAACACTATCAAGCGGCCATCTAAGATGCATCCATTGGTCTCAACCCACCTGGAGCAAAGGAGAATGCAGAACACCAAAGACACAAGGTAATTATGAGTCCAGAAGACAGAAATGGCCACATAAATCCAAGACTATATCAGCCTGAGACCAGACGAACTAGATGGTGCCTGTCTACAACCGAAGACTGCCCCGACAGGGAACGAAACAGGGCATCCCTGACGGAGCATGAGAGCAGTGAGATGCAGACCTCAAAGTCTCATAAAAAAAAATCAGACTTAATGATCTGACTGAGACTAGAGGAACCCTGGAGGTCATGGTCCCCAGACCTTCTGTTGGCCCAAGACTGGAACCATTCCCAAAGCCAACTCTTCAGACAGGGATTGGCCTGGATTATAGGATAGAAAATGATAGTGGTGAGGAGTGACCTTCTTGTCTCAAGTGGACACATGAGACTATGTGGGCAGCTCCCGTTTGGAGGGGAGATGAGAAGGCAGAGGGGGACAGAAAGTAGCTGAATGGACACAGGGAATTCAGGGCTGAGAGAAGTGTGCTGTCTCATTAGTGGGAGAGGAACTAGGAGTACATAGCAAGCTGTATACAAATTTTTGTATGAGAGACTGACTTGATTTGTAAAGGTTCACTTAAAGCACACACACACAAAAGATGGAAAGAATACACAGAGTCACAGTACCAAAAGAAATGGTCGACTTTCAGTCGTTTCATGAGGTGGCATATGATGAAGAACTGGTAGTAGTGAAGCAAGAAGTCCAAGCTACACTGAAGACACTGGCGAAAAACAAGGCTCCAGGAGCTGACAGAACACCCACTGAGTTGTTTCAACAAACAGATGCAGCACTGCAGATGCCCACTCCACCATGCAAAGAAATTTGGAAGCTAGCTACCTGGCCAACAGACTGCAAGAGATGCATGTTTGTGTCCATTCAAAGAAAGGCGATCCAACAGACTGCGGAAGTTATCAAATGTAAATCATAGTATTAGTAAATATGGTAAACAAACAAACAAAGAAACTCTATCTATTCTACACTGAATATGACATTCTATCCCCAGGAGATCTAGTGAGTTTATGATGTTGTTGTTAGGTGCTGTTGGGTCAGTTCCAACACATAGCGACCCTGTGTACAACAGAACGGAACAGTGCCCAGCCCTGGGCCTTTCTCATTGCTACGTCTGAGCCCACTGTTGCAGCCACTGTCTCAATCTGTCTCATTGAGGATCTTTGTCTTTTTCACTGACCCTCTACTTTACCAAGCACGATGTCTTTTTCCAGGGACTGATTCCTCCTGATAATATGTCCAGAGTACGTGAGACCAAGTCTTGCCACCCACTTTTCTAAGGAGCATTCTGGCTGTACTTCTTCCAAGACAGGTGTGTTCATTCTTCTAGCAGTCCATGGTATATTCATTATTCTTCACCAACAACATAATTCAAGTTTCAGTTCTTTCGTCTTCCTTATTCATTGTCCAGCTTTAGCATGCATATGAGGTGACTGAAAATATCATGGCTTGGTTCAGGCACACCTTAGTCCTCAAAGTGACATCTTTGATTTTTAACACTTTAAAGAGGTCTTTTGTAGCAGATTTGCCCAATAAAATATGTCATTTGATTTCTCAAAGTGTGCTTCCATGGGTGGTGATTGTGGATCCAAGTAAGATGAAATCCTTGACGACTTCAGTATTTTCTCTGTTTATTGTGATTTTTTTATTGTTCCAGTTGTGAGGATTTTTGCTTTCTTTATGTTGAAGTGTAATCCATACTGAAGGCTGAAGTCTTTGATCCTCATCAGTAAGTGCTTCAAGTCCTCTTCACTTTCAGTAAGCAAGGTTGTGTCATCTGCATGTCTAGGCTGTTAACGAGTCTTCCTCCAATCCTGGTGCCCCTTCTTCTTCATATGATCCAGCTTCTTGGACTGTATGGATTATATGTTTTTTTAAAGACACTGAGTTTTTGGTAATTTACTATGGCAGCCCTAGAAAATGAATACAGAGCCCTTCACCAAGAACAAGTCAAGTTAGCACCAAAAATGCTCCTGTAAGGGTAGCCACGTAACATGAGACATGGCAGTTTTAAAAAGTATAAAGTAAAACTCTCAGCTTTGACAGACAAAGGGCTCCTCTAAGACTAAGTTCATTGCTGTTGAGTCGATTCTATCTCATAGCGACCCTAAAGGACAGAGTAGAATTGACCCATAGGGTTTCCAAGGAGTGACTGGTAGATTCGAACTGCTTGAATAAGTATTGTGAAAAAATACAACCCTGACACACAACTTTTCTGAGCTTAGTATTAAAACAAAACAAAACAAAAAGAAGTCGCTATCGAGTGGATTCTGACTCATAGGGACCGTACAGGACAGAGTAGAGCTTCCCCACAGGGTTTCCAAGGAGCGACTGGTAGATTCAAACTGCAGACCTTTTGGTAGCAGCCAAATGCATAACCACTGCACCACCAGTGGCTTTCAAATCAGCTATAGGCTGATGATCTCCAAATTCTTAGAACCTGGAAAACTATTCTACCTCAGAGTGGTATCCACAGCTGGGAACTGTTCTCCACACTTGGATGACCTCAGACATCCAAATCTAACATGTCCAGAAAAAATCTTTTGGTCATTTTCTCAAGTTTGTTCCTCCATGGTTTTCCACATGGTAGAGAATGGCTCTGGTGACCATGCGCTCATGGTAGCCTGAATTCCAGAAGTCACCTTTGATTCTCCATTCCCCTCATCCCATACGTCTGATCGACCAGCAGTTCTTGGCAGCTCAAGCTCCAAAGTACACCTCAAGCCTGTCCACTGTTCCCACCTGCACTTCCACCATCACTCCTCACCCTGACCACTGCAGAAGCATCCTGACCGGTCCTCTGTATTTGCTGTCTTCAAGTTCTCCTGGGCTACAGTTAATTCCTGGGACACATTCTTTCTCAAGATCATTGAACAATAGAAGGAGAAGGGCATTTAGTTGTATGCTACCTCCTCCGCTTGAGCTGCATGCCCCTCAGAAATCACTTTTCACTGTCCACTCTATAATGTCTCTATTCCAATTTCCTGTCTTTGGCCGCACTGCTTTGATAGCGTGCATGCATGTTTGCTTCAGGGGTCATGTAGACAGCTGCTTGGAGGAATTTTTCTTAGTACAATCATGGTTGTGTGCCATCAAGAGATTCTGACTCATATCAACCCTGTATGACAACTTAGAACTGCTTCACAAGGTTTCCTAGGTTGGGGCTTTTTATGGTGCAGCCCCGGTGGCACCGTGGTTAAGAGCTCGGCTGCTAACCAAAGGGTGGACAGTTCAAATCCACCAGTTGCTTCTTGGCGGAAATACATGGCAGTCTGCTTCTGTAAAGACTTATAGTCTTAGAAACCCTATGGGGCAGTTCTACTCTGCCCTATAGGGTCACTACGAGTCTGAATTGATTCAACAGCAACTGGTTTGGATTTTGTTTGGTTAGAATCTTTATGGGAGCCCATCTCCAGATCTTTTCAACCCCTGAGCTGGTGGGTTCCAACGGCCCACCTTTCAGTTAGCCAAGCACTTAACCGTTGCACCTCCAATACTTAACTCTGCACCGGAGAGGGCCCTCTCCTGACGTCTCCCGTCTCCTCACCCCGCACACCTTGGCGTTGTCCTTGCTTCTAGACCCCACCCTCCCCTCTGGAGGCCCAACCCCCCCACGCCCGCCCCACACCCGGGCCGCTGGGCGGGGCCAGCAACCATGTTCCTCGCCGTCCAGCCAGTTACTCCCGGAAGCGCCCGGACGGGTGGTGAGGGGCCCGGGCCGGATGGCGCGCCTTACAGCGGACGGTGTTCGTGCTGCTTTCCGTGCGTGTTTTCTGAAAGGTATGAAACTCCGGCAGGTGGGTGGAGGGACCCGCTCGCAGACTGAACAAGCCCGGCCCCTCGAAGGTGTGGAGGGAAGGCGCCAGGAGGGCAGGTTCCAGTGCCAGCACCCCGTGGGCTCCAGAGGTTGGAGAGTCCGGACGTTGGGTTAGCAGCTGGCATCGCCCCCTCCGGCGTACCCCGACCCAAGTGATCCCCAGGGGCGGATGCGGCGCGGGGGCGGGCGGACGCAGCCACTCTAGGGGCTGCGAGAGGGAGCCTCTGGCCCGGGAGACGCAGCTGGTCTGCGAAATTTGCATCCCCATGGATTTGCGGGGGGCGGGGGTGGGGGTCCAGCCGCGGGGTCCAGCTGCGGAGTGCCCTCGGGCCTGGGGGCTTGAAGGGCTTGGGGAGAAAGGCCGTGTCCAGGGCTGCGCCCAGGTCCCTACTCTGCCCGGGGCGGGTTTGCGGGCCAAGCTGGGGGATGGGCGCCTGCCCCCCCCGCCCCCACCTGCTCCCTGTGCCAGGGGAGAAACCAAGGCCCAGAGTTCACCCGGGGGCGGTGAGATTCCAGACTGAGGGGGGGCACTCGCCCCCGTTCGTCGTCCCACCCCCACCAGACTCCGTAGGGTGCCAGGGACGGGGAGAGAGCGATCCCCCGCCCAAGGCCCCGCTGCCCCTTACTGTTTTGGGCGCTGTGCCTGGGAGGCTGAGGCACCCCGCGCCCTCGCCCGCACCCAGCTGGTCTACTCTCGGGGCTGGGGCGTCGGCGCGGCCCCGGCCGCACCTGGAAAGGAAGCGGTCTTGGGAATCTCTGGAGCAGCGTGGGGACCCTACTCCTTGTGGAAGCAGCGATTCAGTGTGTGTTAACAGTGTGGATGCCGGTCCCGCTCCCCCTCTGGGTGGCGGGGGTGGGGGTAGCAGGAAGGGGTCCTGAGCAACCATGTTGTTTGTTAACTTAAACGTTTGTGCGGCGCTGTGTACCGGTCGCTGTGGACGCGATCTCTGGTGCTGAGGGGATTTGAGGGTTCCTCACACTGGCGGGATTTGGAGCCTCTACCCTGGTGGCAGTGGGTTTAGTGGGTTACCCTGGTGGCTAGTGGTTAAGTGCTAAGGCTGCTAGCCAAAAGGTTGGCAGTTTGAATCCACCAGGCGCTCCTTGGAAACTCTGTGGGGCAGTTCTACTCTGTCCTATAGGGTCGCTATGAGTCAGAATTGACTCGATGGCCACAGGTGTGGTTTTTTTTTTTTTTTAGGTTGGAGATTAGGTGTCTCTCGGGCTGACATTTGAAGGTCTGGAGCTGGCCGTTATGAGGGTTTATAAGGGTTTTAAGTGCTCCGGCCATGGGCACCAACCCGATCTTCCAGCCCCTGCGGACGGACCGCCTCCCCCGCCCCGGGGGGATTGGCTGCTCTGGGACCCCGAGCCCAGAGGGCGGTGAGAAGCTGACAAACGTGAGTGATTGCCCTGCAGGCTCCAGTCGGCGGGGCAGCCCTGCTCACATGGTCTCAATACGGGCAGTCGGGCAGTGGGCTTCGTGCCTGGGGAGTGGTTTCCGAATGTTCCCTGGTGTCCCCCCACCCCGTGCGGGGCGACAACTCTCCCCTGGGCGGGGACCTAGTAGAGGCCTGCAGGGCATCAGGGTATGGAGGGGCAGAGCTTGGGCGGGGAGGGCGCGGCCCTGCAGGTTCCTCTACGTGACCACGGCGGGGGGGTTGCGGGTCGTGAAGGCTGGGCCTGGTCGAGGACCCACTAGGTCTTGCAGAAGGAGTGGGTTAGGATAATCATAGCATTAATGGGAGTATTGAGAGAGCGCCCTGGGGCGTTGGGTCCCTCGGGAAGAAAAGCTTCTGCTATCCCCACTGGAGCGGTACCCAGGTCGTCCCGGCTTAGGTCCAGGAGGTTCCCATGCACGGAGGGCCTGGTGGGCAGAACAGAACCGGCGGTGCGCACGCCCTCTCGCGCCCTTGCGCCGAATCGCTGAAGTTCAGTGTCAGGCAGTTCTAAGCCATGGTTCTGGAACTCAATAGTGAAGCAGAGCAAATGATGCAGTGCCTTGATGGGACCGGTGGAGACAACAAGAAGCAAAGCACAGCGGAAACTTCAAAATTCCACCGAGTGTTAGTAGGATTTGGAGGGAGAAAATAGACGGAGACTCGAGAGGCCCAGAGATGCAGAAGGGTTAGAGGATTAGGGTTAGGGGTTAGGGTTTGGTGTTAGGGGTCCAGGTTTGGGGGTTAGAGGTTTGGGAGTTAGGTTTAGGGGTATAGGTTTTAGGTGGTTGGGGGTTGGGGTTAGAGCTGGGGTTACTAGGCTCGGGCACAAGTGGTTTAGGGTTAGGGTTAGGGTTGGAGTGAGGCTGAGGTTGATTCCCCAGTCTTGTGTACTGTCTCTTCCTTCACCAGAGTTACCACATATCTGTTGTTTGGTTGGAAACCCTGATGGCGTAGTGGTTAAGAGCCACCGGTGCTAACCAAAGGTCTGCAGTTCGAATCCACCAGGCACTCCTTGGAAACTCTATGGGGCAGTTCTAATCTGTTCTATAGGGTCTCTATGAGCTGGAATCTACTCGACGGCAGTGGGTTTCGTTGTTTTGGTTATTGTTTAGTTAGCTTTTCTCTACCCACTCCGTCTCCTTGGTGAACATCAAGGATTGTTTCTGTGCGTAAATGTTTTCATGAATTTTTATGATAGTGGTCTCTCACTGTATATGTCGTTTTGTGATTGACTTAGTCAGTATGATGCGCCCCAGATTCATCCATGGTGTGAGATGTTGCGGAGATTCATCATTGGTCTTTATTGTCGTGTAGTGTTCCACTGTGTGTATGTACCGTAGTTTGTTTATCCGTTCCTCCATGGATGAGCACTTAGGTTGTTTCCATCTTTTTGCTACTGTGAATAATGTTGCAGTGAACACGGGTGTGCATATGTCTATTCCTGTGACTGCTCATGGAAACCCTGGTGGCTAGTGGTTAAGTGCTACTGCTGCTAACAAAAAGGGTTAGGGTTTGGGGTTAGGGATATTAGGGTTAGGGTTGTTAGAGTTAGGGTCCTTAGGGTTTGGGGTTAGAGTTTAGGGTTAGGGTTTTTCGGTTAGGGTTTTTGGGTTGGGGTTATGTGTTAGGGTTAGGTTTAGGGTTTGAGGTTAGAGTTTGAAGTTACAGGTTAGGTGTTAGGGGTTGCAGTTTAGGGTTTTGGGGTTTAGTCATTAGGGTTTGGGTTAGGTTTTAGGGTTTAGGGTTTAGGTTTAGGGTTGGGTTTGGTGTTGGGTTTGTTTAGGATATGTGGTTTGAGGTTAGAGGGTGGGTGTTAGAGGGTTGGGGTTTAGAGGGTTGGGGGTTAGAGATTGAGGGAGTTAGAGGGTGAGGGGTTAGAGGGTGAGGGGTTAGAGGTTGAGAAGATTATAGAGTGAGGGAGTGAGAAGGTGAGGGTGTGAGGAGGTGAATGTTAGGGTTTAGGGTTAGAGGGTTTAGGCTTAGGGTTCAGAGGCTTAGGGTTAGGGGGTTAGGGTTTCAGGGTTCAGAGGTTGGGGTTGGTGTTGTGGTTAGGGTTAGAGGTTTAGGGTTAGAGGTTTAGGGTTAGAGGATTAAGGGTATGGTTTAGAGGTTTAGGGTTAGGGGTTAGGGCTAGGGTTTAGGGATTCAGGTTTAGGGGTTTGGGATGGGTTTGGGGTAAGGTGTTAGGGTTAGGGTTAGAGGGTTAGGTTTAGGGCTTAGGGCTTAGAGTTTAGGGTTTTAGGACTTAGCTTTTAGGGCTTACGGCTTAGAGCCTAGGATTTAGGGCTTAAGATTTAGAGTTTAAGGCTCAGAGTGAGGGCTGGGGGCTGGGGTTAGAGTTTAGGGTTAGGGTATTAGGGTTAGAGGGTTAGATAGTTAAGCGTTTAAGTTTAGGGGTTAGTGGTTGGGGTTAAGGGTGTTAGTGTATAGGGTTTTGACGTTTAGGGTGTTAGGTTTAAATGTGTTAGGGCTAAGGGTGTTAGGGTTTTAAGTGTTATGGTTTAGGGTTTATGGTTAAGTGATAGGGTTAGGCTTAGGCTCATTGTTAGGTTTAGGGCTAGGGATTTGAGGTTTAGAGTTTGGAGCTGGGTTTGGGGGTTGGGGTTAGGTTTAGGGCTAGGGTTAGAGGATTAGGTTTAGAGGGTTAGGGTTCTGGGTTAGGGTTTCAGGTTAGCATTAGAGGGTTAGGGTTCGAGGGTTAGTGTTAGGGTTGTTAGGGTTAGAGAGGTTAGGGGTTAGGGTTAGGTGTTAGGGTTTAGGGTTTATGGTTAGGCTTAGGGTTTGGGCTTTGGGGTTTGAGGTTTGGGTTTAGGGTTTGGGGCTTAGAGTATAGGGTTTAGAGTGTAGGGTTTTGGTGTGTAGTGTTTTGGGGTGTAGGTGTTTAGGTTGTAGGGTTTAGGGTATAGGGGTTAGGGTTTGGGTTAGGGTTAGAGTTTAGGGCCTTGGAGGTTAGGACCTAAGGGCTTAGGGTCTTAGGGGCTTTGGGGCTCATGGCTTAGGGGCTAGAGTTAGAGGGCTAAGGCCAGAGGGCCAGAAGGCCAGAGGGCCAGGGTTATGGTTTGATTCCTGGCTGGCAATTTTTTTCCTTCAATATTTTGTATAAGTCATCCCATTGCCTTCTTGCCTCCATGATTTCTGCTGAGTAGTCCAAGTTTATTATTATTTACTCTCCTTTGTTGGTGACTTCCTTTATCCCTAGCCTCTCTTTAAGTTCTCTTTATATTTGATTTTGGCAAGTTTGATTATTATATGTCTCGGTCACTTTCTTTTGAGATCTACCTTATGTGGAATTCGATGAGCATCTTTCATGATATCAGGGAAGTTTTCTGCCAAAAAATCTTCAACAGTTCCCTCTGTATTTTCTGTTAGCCCTCCCTGTTCTGGTACTCCAATCACTCATAGTTATTTCTCTTGATAAAGTCCCACATGATTCTTTGGATTTCTTCATTTAAAATTCTTTTATCTGCTTTCTCTTGAAATATATTAGTCCCAAGAGATTTATCTTCAATCTCAGTAATTCTGCCTTCCAGTTCTTCAATTGTGCTCTTCTTAGTTTCTATTGAGTTTTCTAACTCTGTAATTTTATTTTTAATCTTCTGAATTTCTGCTTGCAGTCTCTCTGTGGTTTCTTGCAGCTTATTAAATTTTTAATTATGTTCTTGAGTAACCTTTTTAATTTCTTCAGCTGCTTTATCTTTGTGTTCCTTGGCTTGTTCTGCATTTTGCCTCATTTCGTTCCTGATGTCTTTAAGAGTTCTGTATATTAATCTTTTGTATTCTGCGTCTGGTAATTCCAGGATTGCACCTTCATCCAGAAGATTCCTTGAGTCTTTGTTCTGAGTGCTTGTTGAAGCAATCATGGGTGAGCTTCTTTTTTTTATTATTTTAATAATTTTTATTGTGTTTTAAATGAAAGTTTACAAATCAAGGCAGTCTCTCACATAAAAACTTATACACAACTTGTTACATATTCCCAATTACTTTCGCCCCAATGGGACAGCCCACTCCCTCCTTCCACTCTTTCTTTTCGTGAGCATTTTGCCAGTTTCTAAGCCCCTCTACCCACCCATCTCCTTTCCAGGCAGGAGATGCCAACATTGTCTCAAGTGTCCACCCAAACCAAGTAGCTCACACCTCACCAGCATCCCTCTCCAACCCATTGTCTAGTCCAATCCATGTCTGATGAACTGGCTTTGGGGATGGTTCCCGTAGTGGGTAAACGGAAGTTGTGGGGGCCATGATCACTGGGCTCCTTCCAGTCTCAGTCAGACCATTAAGTCTGGTCTTTTTATGAGAATCTGGGGTCTGCATCCCACTGTTCTCCTGCTCCCTCAAGGGATCTCTGTTATGTTCCCTGTCAGGACAGTGATTGGTTGTGGCTCGGCACTATCTAGTTCTTCTGGTCTCAGGATGATGTAGTCTCTAGTTCATGTAGTCCTTTCTGTCTGTTGGGCTCATTATTATCTTATGTTCTTGGTGTTCTCCATTCTCCCTTGATCCAGGTGGGTTGAGAATCATTGATGCATCTGAGATGGCTGCTTGCTAGCATTTAATATCCCAGATGCCACTCTTCAAAGTGGGATGCAGAATGTTTTCTGAATAGATTTTATTATGCCAGTTGACTTAGATGTCCCTTGAAACCGTGGTCCCCAAACCCCTGCCCCTGCTTTGCTGACCTTTGAAGCATTCAGTTTATTCAGGAAACTGCTTTGCTTTGGGTTTAGTCCAGTTGTGCTGACCTCCACTGTGTTGAGTGTTGTCCTTCCATTCACCCAAAGTAGTTCTTGTCTATCTCTTTAGTAAATACCCCTCTCCTACCCTCCCTCCCTCCCCCCTCTCGTAACAACAAAGGAATATGTTCTTCTCAGTTTAAACTATTTCTCAAGATCTTATAATAGTGGTCTTATACAATATTTGACCTTTTGCAACTAATTTCACTCAGCATAATGCCTTCCAGGTTTCTCCATGTTATGAAATGTTTCACAGATTCATCACTGTTCTTTATTGATGTGTAGTATTCCATTGTGTGAATATACCATAATTTATTTATCCATTCATCCATTGATGGGCACCTTGGTTGGTTCCATCTTTTTGCTCTTGTAAACACTGCTGCAATAAACATAGATGTGCATGTATCTGTTTGTGTAACAGCTCTTATTTCTCTAGGATATATTCTGAGGGGTGAGATTGCTGGGTTGTATGGTAGTTCTATTTCTAGCTTTTTAAGGAAGCGCCAAATTGATTTCCAAAGTAGTTGTATACCATTTTACATTCCCACCAGCAGTGTATAAGTGTTCCACTGTGTCAATCCCCCTCATTGAGGGTCACCCTCTTTTCCGCTGACCCTGTACTCTGCCAAGCATGACGTCCTACTCCAGGGACTGATCCCTCCTGACAACATATCCAAAGTATATAAGATGCAGTCTCGCCATCCTTGCCTCTAAGGAGCATTCTGGCCGCACTTTTTCCCAAACAGATTTGTTCGTTCTTTTGGCAGTCCATGGTATATTCAATATTCTTCACCAACACCACAATTCAAAGGCGTCAACTCTTCTTCGGTCTTCCTTATTCATTTTCCAGCTTTCACATGTATATGATGTGATTGAAAATAGCATGGCTTGCGTCAGGCGCACCTTAGTCTTCAGGGTGACACCTTTGCTCTTCAACACTTTGAAGAGGTCCTTTGCAGCAGATTTGCCCAATGCAATGTGTCTTTTGATTTCTTGACTGCTGCTTCCATGGCTATTGATTGTGGATCCAAGTAAAATGAAATCCTTGACAACGTCAGTCTTTTCCCCATTTCTCATGATGTTGCACGTTGGTCCAGTTGTGAGGATTTTTGTTTTCTTTATGTTGAGGCGTAATCCATACTGGAGGCTGTGGTCTTTGATGTTCATTAGTAAGTGCTTCAAGTCCTCTTCACTTTCAGCAAACAGGGTTGTGCCATCTGCATAATGAAGGTTGTTAATGAGCCTTCCTGCAATCCTGATGCCCCGTTCTTCTTCATATAGTCCAGATTCTCGTATTATTTGCTCAGCATACAGATTAAATCGGTATGGTGAAAGAATACAACCGTGACGCACACCTTTCCTGACTTTAAACCAATCAGTATCCCCTTGTTCTGTCTGAACAACTGCCTCTTAATCTATGTAAAGGTTCCTCATGAGCACAATTAAGTGTCCTGGAATTCCCATTCTTCCCAGTGTTATCCATAGTTTGTTATGATCCACACAGTCGAATGTCTTTGCATAGTCAATAATACACAGGTAAACATCTTTCTGGTATTCTCTGCTTTCAGCCAGAATCGATATGGTTTCAGCTATGATATCCCTCCTTCCAAGTCCTCTTCTGAATCCTGCTTAAATTTCTGGCAGTTCCCTGTCAATGTACTGCTGCAGCTGCTTTTGAATGATTTTTAGCAGAATATTACTTGCATGTGATATTAATGATATTGTTTGATAATTTCCACATTTGGATGGATCACCTTTCTTAGGAATAGGCGTAAATATGGATCCTTTCCAGTTCGTAGGCCAGGTAGCTGTATTCCATATTTCTTGGGATTAGACAAGCGAGCGATTCCAGTGCTGCATCCATTTGGTGAAACGTCTCAATTGGTATTCCATCAATTCTTGGAGGCTTTTTTTTCTCACCAATTCCTTCAGTGCAGCACGGACTTCTTCCTTCAGTACCATCGGTTGCTGATCATATGCTACTTCCTGAAATGGTTGAAGATCGACCAATTCTTTTTGGTATAGTGACTGTGGGTATTACTTTCATCTTCTTTTGATGCTTCCTGCGTCATTTAATATTATACCTGTAGAATCCTTCAGTATTGCAACTCAAGAGTTGAATTTTTTTGTCAGTTCTCTCAGCTTGAGAAATGCTGAGTGTGTTCTTCCCTTTTGGTTATCCATCTCCAGATCTTTACACATGTCATTATAATACTTTTTCTTCTCAAGCCACCCTTTGAAATCTTCTGTTCAGCTCTATTACTTCATCATTTCTTCCGTTCACTTCAGCTACCTGACATTCAAGAGCAAGGTTCAGAGTCTCTTCTGACATCCGTTTTGGTCTTTTCTCTTTCCTGTCTTTTAAAGGACCTCTTGCTTTCTTCATGTGTGATGTCCTTGATGTCATTCCACAACTCGTCTGGTCTTCAGTCGTTAGCATTGAACACGTAAAATGTATTCTTGAGGTGGTCTCTAAATACAGGTGAGATATACTCAAGGTCGTACTTTGGCCCTTTTTGACTTATTCTAATTTTCTTCAGTTTCAACTTGAACTCCCATGTGAGCAATTGACAGTCTGTTTCACAATCGATCCCTGGCCTTGTTCTGACTGATGATATGAGTTTTCCCATCTTCTCTTTCCACAGATGTAGTCAGTTTGATTCCCGTGTATTCCATCTGGTAAAGTCCACGTGTATAGCTCCCGTTTATGTTGGTGGAAAAAAATATTTGCAGTGGATGAGTCACTGGTCTTGCAAAATTCTTTCATGAGATTTCTGGCATCATTTCTATCAGCAATGCTGTGTTTTCCAACTACTTTTCCTTCTTTGTTTCCAACTTTAACATTCTAATGACCGGTAATTATCAATGCATCTTGATTGCATGTTTGATCAATTTCAGGCTGCAGAAGTTGTTTAAAATCTTCAATTTCTTTGTCTTTGGCATTAATGGTTGGTGCATAAATTTGAAGAGTCATATAAACTGGTCTTCCTTGTAAGTGTATGGATATTAGCTATCAGTGACAACATTGTACTTCAGGCTAGATCTTGAAATGTTCTCTTTGATGATTAATGTAACGTCATTCTTTTGACTCTGGTGGAATATCCATGTTTGTAAGACCGCTCACAGACTGTTTCACCAGAGAGTTTTCTGGTACTGCAATATCTACCACTAATCTCTGTGATCCCTGTGAATTGGCAAAATAAGAATAGCGCTATAGATTTCTTCCAAATACAGAAAACATAATTATGAAAATGTTCTTGCTATTGATTATATTCTTTACTAATCTGTTCCTATGGGGTTTTTGGTACTTCACTTGAAAAATGAGTCCATGGTACTGTGATGTGATTGTTTACTTTGTGTGGCCTTTCTAGCCATGGTCTTATAACATCCACCCTGGTGCTTGGGCAGGACTGTGTGATAGGGTAATTGTGGCTCACCAAGGGGATTGTTTAGTTTTCCCTTCAAAGAGCACCAGTTCCAGAGCAAAGAGGAGGATTCAACTCCCATCAAGGAAGAACAGCCAGGAGCTGAGCGTATATTATAGACCTGAGATCCCTGCACTGAGAAGCTCCTAGAAGCAGGAGACTGAGATAGAGAGAGGAAGCTGTAACCCTGAAGACGGTAAGATGCCATGGCAGGAGAGACCAAGCAACAGGGACCCGGGTATAGGAGATGATGGCCCATGGAGAAGGAAAGCTGAGTGCCTTCGGAGAGAGGCCCAAGGCCAGGCAGAGTCACACCTATGAGCACAGGAGGGAAGAGGCTGTCCTGATATAGAAGAACTGTATTCTGAGTGTCTTTGAGCCTGAGCTATAACTGTTACTTCCCTAATAAACCCCATAATCGTGAATATGGACTATGAGTTCTGTGTGGCCATTGTAATGAGTTATTGAACCCAGCAGAGAAGTGCTGTGTGAGGGACAGTTGGTGTCATAGTAGTGAAGATGGTGGAGAGAGGATAGTTTTTTCACCAATGCCTTCAATGCAGCTTCGATTTCTTCCTTTTATACCATCAGTTCTTGATCTTATGCTACCTCTTGAAATGGTTGAAAATTATCCAGTTCTACTGCAGTAACTATATTAATATCAGATAAATTATACTTCAGAAAAAGGAGTATTATTGGGAATAAGTAGGGACATAACATAATAAAGGTTCAATTCTCCAAAAAGATACAACAATCCTAAATGTGTATGTATTTAACAACAGGGCTCCAAAATACAAAAACTGATAAATCTGAAAGGGGAAATGGACAAATACGCATTTATAATTGATATCAGTACTTTTCTATCAATAATTAATAGAGCCCTGCTGGTTGAAGTCCAAAGCATCTGTGTGATGTCTATGTGTGTGTATGTGTGTATGTATGTATATAGTATAATGACAAGTAATACAGAAATAAATAGAGATGTTGTAGTCCTTGGGAGGTGCAAACGGTTAATGCATTCAGCTGCTAACCAAAATGTTGGAGGTTTGAGTCCACTCAGAGGGACTTCAGAAGAAAGGCTTGGTGATCTACTTTTGAAAAATTAGTCACTGAACTGACACACTTGTGTGTCACTACTACTCTGACTCATGGGGGGAGGGGTTACCATGAGTCAGATCAGCTTGATAGCAATCGAATGATTTTTTTTTTTCATTCTGCCAATGTTTGCCCTTTAATTGGTATCTTAGGCTGGGTTCTCTAGAGAAGCAAAACCAGTGAGATATATATATACATATACATTTATATTTAAATAGATTTATATCAAGGAAATGGCTCACGAGGCTGTAGAGGCTGGTAAGTCTCAAGTCCATGGGTCAGGCTGGTAGCTTCTCCTGACTCACACAGATGCAGGGACTGCAGAACTCAAGATCTGCAGGTCATACAACAGGTCTGTGGCTCACAGGCTGCAAAGGCTGACAAATCTCAAGATCGGCAGGTAAGCTGGCAGGTCGTGGCTCACAGACTGCGGAGGCTGATGAATCCCAAAATTGGAAGGTAAGCTGAGAGTTCAAGTCCCAAAAACTTGAGATCAGATGAAGAGGAGCCAGCTGCAGGATTCAGAGTGAGCAAAAGCTCAAGAGCCTTGCCAGAAAGTCCACCTATATTGGATGCAGTCCACACCCCTGAGGAAACTCCCTTACATCTGATTGGCTACTCACAGCAGATCCCATCATGGAGGTAATCACATTATGTCACATCTCATCATGGAAATGATTGCATCGTTATACGACTGCTAAACTACAAGATAACTGCCAAAGCACTGAAAATCATGGTCCGACAAAGTTGACACACAACTTTAATGATCCCAATTGTGAATTTAATCTATTTATATTTAAAGCGATTAATGATAAGGAAGGATTTATATCTTCTACTTTTGTAGTAGGTGTTATATGTATTTTGTTTCTCATTTTCTTGACTACTGTCCACTTTTGTGTTTGACTGATTTTTTTCAAGTGTACAATTTTGATCCTCTCCTTTTTTCCTTTCCTGATATTTTTTAGCTTCTTAGTGGTGACCATGAGGATTACAATTAATATTTTATATTTATAACAATCTTCTTTTAATTAATACAAATTTAGCTTCAACAGTATAGAAAATTCTGCTTTTATTCAGCTCAGTTACCACCCCTACTTATGTTGCTGGTACAAGAATTGCATCTTTATACATTGTGTGTCCATTAAGAGAGATGTGTAATCATTTTTATGCATTCGTGCTTTAAATCATATATGAAAAAAAGAGAGGCGTGATATAAAAATATTACTGACTTTGTTTTATCTAAGTAGTTACCTTTACAGAGTCTTTGTTTCTTTTTATGGCTTCCAGTTACTGTCTAGTGTCCTTCCATGCCAGCCAGAATGATTCCCTGTAGCATTTCTCATAAGGCAGTTCTGCTGCTAACACACTCCCTCAGGTTTTGTGTATCTGGGCATGTCTTAATTTCGCCTTCATTTTTGAAAGATAGTTTTGCTAGATATTGACATCTTGGTTCATAGTTTTGTTTCTGTATTTTTTTTCCAGTATCTTAACTACATCATCCCACTATTTTCTTGTCTCAATGGTTTCTGATGAAAAATCAACAGTTAAACTTGTTGAGACTCTCTTGTACCTTAGGAGTCACTTATCTCTTTCTGCTTTCAAGTTTCTGTCTTCATCTTTTGACATTTTGATTGTTTCTGTCTGTGGATATCTATGTATTTATCGTCCTTTGAGTTTATTGAGCTTCTTGGATATCCAGATGACATTTGGGAAACTTCCAGTCATTACGCTTTCAAATATTCTTTCTGTCCTTTCATCTTTCTTTCCTTTCTGGGACTCCCTTAATGAGTATATTGGTATGCTTGATGTTGTCCCGCAGGTCCCTTAGGCTCTGTTCGTTCTCTTCATTCTTTTTCCTTTATGCTCCTGAGTTAGAACAATTTCAGTTGTGCTTTTTCAAGTTTACATTTTCCTGCTTTCTTGCTCAAATCTGCTGTTGAGCTCCTCTAATGAAAATTTTATTTCAGCTATTCTGCTTTTCAGCTCTATAATTTCTATTTGGTTCTTTTGTATAATATTTCTTTATTAATATTTTCTACTTGTTCATACATTCTTCTCCTGGTTTCCTTTTTTTGTGTGTGTGTCTATGGTTTCTTTAGCTCTTTGAGGAAATTTAAGACAATTGGTTTAAATTCTTTGTCTAGTAATCCCAATATCTGTGTTTCCTTAGGGATGCTTTCAGTTCATTTCTCTTCTTTCTTTCTTCTTAACAAATGAACCATCCTTTTCTTTTTTCTTTTTATGACTTAAAATAGTGTGTTGCAAACTGGATATCTTAAATATTATAATGTAACTCTGGAAATCAGATTCCCTCCAGTCATTAGGGTTTGCTTTTTTATTTTTAATTGTTGAGGGCCAGTCATCCATTTGCTTAGTGATGTTCCCAAACTATTTCTGCAAAGATTGTATGTCTTCTCATGTGTGGACACTGAAGTTCTGTTCTGTTATGTCAGCAGTCAGTTCATGACCTGACAGTGCTTTCTTTAAATGCTTGTAGCCAAAAAGAAAAAGTAACATTATCCCAGTCTTTGCAGATTGGCTCTGAACTGGGGCATTCTTTCAATGCTAAGCAAGAGCGCCTAAAACTCTGCCTTAGCCTTCACTTCCTGCCTCCATGGAGCCCAAAGATCAGCCAGAGGTGCAAGCCTAAAGCTTTGTCAGGATCTTTATGAGCATGTCTTCATCCTTAGGCAAGAACATTGCGCTCCAGACTTCTCAGTATATGTGGTAGCCCTTCAAAGCCCTTAAACCACCAACCATCTTCCTTTCAGCCCCCTTTTTTCCAAGCTTTTTGGATGTCTCTGCTGTTTACTCTGTCCTTCATCCTTTGACCCTGGAGGTAGGACCAATTCTTTGAGCTTTGTACTCCTGAGTTTCCATCACATCATACATTTTTTCTTGTGTGCTGTTGAGTCAATTCTGACTCATAGTGACTATAGGATGGAGTATAACTTCTCCAAAGGGTTTCTAAGGCTGTAATCTTTATGGAAGGAAACGGTCATATCTTTCTCCTGTGGAGTAGTTGGTGGATCAAATCAAAAAGTTTAAGAGCTGGGTGCTTAACCACTGCTTACTGGGGCTCCTTTTGACATCATGCATCATAATAGATTTTTAACACGCCCCTCAGAAACATAGAAGTCCATAAATTATCAAGGATACAGAAGATTTAACATGTATAAAAATAATACCAAATTGATATATGTATATCTGCATGCATTATCCAACCACTAAAGAATGTACATTCATCTCATGCACATAAAAACATAGTGTTTATAAAAATTGACTGTATACTGTGTTATAAAGCAAGTCTCAACAAATTTCAAGAGTCTGCAATAATATAGAGGATACTATGTAAGTACACCATAATTCAAAAAAA
The DNA here is from genome assembly GCF_030014295.1 of Loxodonta africana. Lineage (NCBI taxonomy): Eukaryota > Metazoa > Chordata > Mammalia > Proboscidea > Elephantidae > Loxodonta > Loxodonta africana. The sequence goes on from NW_026975550.1 coordinate 918,257, forward strand.
AAAACCATCTTAGAAAAAGAAAATACAAAATCTCCACGTGCTTGGATATTTTCAAATACTATGAGTCAAAAAAGACATCGTGATGAAAATTAGAATACATTTTGAAGTGAACAGTTATGAACATAGTGCATATAAAAATTTGTGCAGTACAGACAATATAATATAGGAAACTAATAGCCTTAAAAATATAATTGGAAATAACAAATCTTGAAAAATAAGTGAGTTAAACATCCATTCAAAATGTTGGGAAAAAACCAGAAACAAACATTCATAGGAATTTTTGTTTCTATTAATGATTGAATACATGCAACAGACGATCAACGAAGACTAAAGTTGATTCTTAGAAAATGCTAGTAAAATTGAGAAACTTTAGGCAAGATTGATCAAGTGAAAAAGAATGAAGGTATAAATAACGAATATCAGGAATTAGAAAGAAAATGACTACAGATCTTGCAGAACTTAAAGGTAATGTGAGAATGTCATGAACCATATTAGCCAATAAATTTGCAAATTTAGGTAAAGTAGGCAAACGTATCATACCATGTAAGTTAATAACGATTCAAGAAGAAACAGGAAGTAAAAGTAATTCCACAACTGTTAATAGAATTGAATTAGAGCTCAAACTATTCTCAAAAAGAAAACTTCATGTCAGATGGCTTTTCCTGCAAATTCTGCCAAATATTCAAGAAATATTTGACAAATTCTTCAATATAAAATGAAATATATACCCAAACTTATTTTATAAAGCTTGTAGAATGAATATTGATACCAAAACCTGACAAGAGCAGCACAAGATGGGAAAATTACAGGCCAATGCCACTGATGAACATAGATGCAAAATATAAAAATAAATAGGCAAAACAAATCCAGCAATACTATAAAGAAGAATATATTATGACCAAGTTGGGTCTATCCCAAGAATTCAAGGTTAGTTTAACATTCAAAAATGAATCAGTATAATTTACCATATGTACAGGAAAAATAAATGTGATTACATTAATAGGTGTAATAAAATAAGTATTTGATAACCTTCAGCATCCACTCATGTTTTTTAAAAGAACATCTAGCATGCCATGAGACCAGAAGAACCAGAAGGTTCCCGGCTACTGTCGCTGAACATTTTGATCAAAGAGTCCATAGAAAAGCCCTGATCAAAAGGGGGAAAATGCAGAACAGAATTTCACATTCTCATGAACCCTAGACTTTGTGGAGCCGTTGAGGGTGAATGAACTCCTGAAACTATTGCCGTGAGATAATCTTTAAACGTTACACCAAAAGCATTTCCTTGAATCATCTTAAAACCGAAGCATAAAAAAGAAAAAACCAGACTGTTGCTGTTGAGTTGATTCTGACTCAGAGACCCTGTAGAATAGCACTGCCCCACAGGGTTTCCAAGGTGCAGGTGGTGGATTCAAACTGCTCTTCTTTGGCTTGGCTACCGTATCACTTAACCACTGTGCCACGAGGGCTCCAGAACATTAGCTTACTTAACTAATAAAAGTGGTCTACCTTGAGCATATGCTCTTTGAAGAACTGTCTACATGGCATCAGATTGACAACAGCTACTGAAAAGATTAGATAGGAACCTTAAGGAGCAGTGGGTTTATGTTAATGACAGAGGAACAACTCAGAAAAGGAGGGTAAGAATGGTTGCACAACTTGAATGTAACTGATGTCATTAAATTGTACAGGTAGAAACTGCTGAGTTGGTGTATGTTTTGCTACATATATTCTCCACCACAAAAAATAAATTTACAGGTAATAACGAAAAATGTCAAGGAGAGCTAAATATTTTGAAAATAAGACAGAGTTGCATGTGAGGGAATGAGTGGGGTGAGCTGTTTTAGATTAATAGTCAGTAAAGGCTTATGGGAGCAGGATATTTAAGAAGATAACTGACCTATATCAAATGAGATAATAGCTGTATGAAGTTCTGAAGGGAGGATATTGCCAATAAAGGCAAGAGTTGTTTCTGAGGCCCTTAAATAACCAAGTGTTTTGGCATGTTTGAGGAAGCTCAGGAAATAAGTCATGGCTAGTGTGGAATGAACCGAGGGAAGACTGTTAGGAAATGAGGTTAGTACGGTGAGCAAGCCCTGCATCATGAAAGACCATGGGAAGGGTTTGGGAATTTTTCCTAATCGCCATGAGAAGCCACTGAAATGATGCTGTTATGTAGACTGTAAGAGGGAAGATCAGTGGCATGGAGTCCAGTTTTAACCAAGAGATGATGGTGGCTGTAAGGTGGAGGTAGTGAGAAGTGGATAGAGTCAGGATTTATCTTAAGGTAGCGCCAAGAGTCCAGAATATGTGTCAATGGATTGGATGCAAGATTTGAATAAAGGAGAGAAATCAAGGATGATTTCTAGGTTTTTGTCCTGAACAACTCAGAGGATAGTGAGAACATTTGCTGAGATAAGGAAGACTGGCAGGTAAATAAGACACTTGGAGCAAGAATTTTATTTGAACCACATTAAGTTTGAGATGCCTAGTAGACATTCAAGGGGCGATGCGAAGTCAGCCATTAGTGAAGGAACAACAGCGCAGAGTATGTAAATGAGGGTATCCTAGGGCTCAGGTGGAATTGACTGCCATGAATTGGCTCAGATAACCTAGACAGTGAGAAGTGATGAGTGATGTTACTTAAACAGGGCATGGAAATCAATGAAAAAGGTGTGGGAGTGGCAGGGAGGCTAAGGTAGAGAAGTTTCTCTCTCCCTAAACCTGATTGGCTGGATTTGAAGACAGCATAAGTTCCTATATAAGAAATATCCAGCAAATTACCAGTTGATTTAATAAATTGATAACAAAGTCCACCTTTCAGCCAAAGATTGAAAAACAAACAAACCAATTACCATCCAGTGGATTCTGACTCTTAGCAACCCTATAGGACGGAGTAGAACTACCCCACAGGGTTTCTAAGGAGCAGCTCATGGATTCAAACAGCAGACCTTTTGGTTAGCAGCTGAGCTCTTAACCACTGCACCACCAGGGCTCAGACCAAGAATAACACACGTGAGGAACTTACTCCTTAGTTCAATCAAGTATGTAGAAATTCAAATTTGTAATTTTGGAGATTCCCCCTCCTTTTTTTCAAAATGGTGGACATTGAGATGGAGGATTTTCCTATGCCCACCATCCTAAGGGATTTAATTAACCCATAGTTGAGACATTGTAAACATCTCAAGAGATTATTACCTTTGAGAAACTTGAGGGTGAGTAGGCATATCACCTGGCTCCTCTTAAACTCCTTTTAAAAACCTGACTTGAAGACTCACCTGCCTTTTTGAATAAGTGCCAGCTTGAATAGGCAGGGTTCAGGGAATTGCCAACCAAAGGTATGGTTTCTCCAGAGGCCTCCAAGGGGTGTAAAAGAAGAGTGGAGCCAGACCCTGTGCTTGGGACACACCCTTGGTAGGAAATATTTGAGTGTGTGTGTGGTGAGGGGACCAGTGGGTGTGGGAAAGTGGGGTGGGTGGGTAATAGGGAAATGCCTGGTTTTTTTTTTTTTTGATTTTAAGAAACAGTTTTTTACTTTTTTTTTTTTTTTTAATTACAATGAACAGTTCAGTGGAGACACATTCCTTATCTGCAGAGGCTAGTGGAAGTGCTGATAGCTGAGAATGTAGCCTGCTCCCCAAGTGCCAGTTGGCATTTTGGAGAGAAAACCTGATGTTTGGAGCACTGACTGGCCCTGCCTTTTCTAAATAATTAAGGGTGGTGGGTGGTGGTAAGAGAAAGAGGATGGTCTATGAACACTGACCCTGGAAAATTAACCCGAGTGTGTGGGTTGTGGATAGCAGGAAAAGAACATCACCCGCAAATGACAGCAGTGCCTTTATTTATTTGTTTATTTATGCTTCTTTTTAGTTCTGAGTTGTTTTTAAACCACAAATTAATGGGGCCACCATGAGTTTTCAGAGAATGAGTTTTACAAAAATCTAAGTGTTTTAAATATTGCAAGGATTTATTTATATATGCTGTATATGAGAAAAGTCCTTACAGTTAAAGGGAGGAGAAAGAAAGTATATTCAGGAATTAAATTTTCACAGTTCTCTAAATTCTTATATTTCTCTTGTTGTCCATTTTTCTTTTTTTGTCCTTCATCCACCCCTTCCACCTTGACCCACTGTCTTCATCATCTAGTGCTGCCGTAACAGAAATACCATGAGTGGATGGCTTTAACCGAGAGAAATGTAATACCTCACATTGAAGTAGGCTAATAGTCCACATTCAAGGCATCAGCTCTAGGGGAAAGCTTTCTCTCTCTTTCGGCTCTGGAAGAAGGTCCTTGTCCTTAGCCTTCCCATGGTCAAGGAGCTTCTCAGGTGCAGGGACCCTGGGTCCAAAGGACATGCTCTGCTCCTGGTGCTGCTTTCTTGATAGTATGAGGCCCCCAACTCTCCGCTTGCTTCCCTTTCGTTTTATCTCTGGAGAGATAAAAGGTGGTGCAGGCCACACCCCAGGGAAAGGTGACCTGAGTGAGGGTGGTGTTACAATCCCACCCTAATCCTCTTAAAGTAAAATTACAATCAAAAAATGGAGGACAACTACACAATAGTGGGAATCATGGCCTAACCAAGTTGAAACACAGGTTTTTTTCAGGTTATAATTCAGTCCATGACACCCACCAAACCAAACTTGTCACCATCAAGTTGATTCCAACTCATAGAGACCCTAGTTGATCGAACTCGTAGAGACCCTATAGCATAGAGTAGAACTACCCAATAGAGTTTCCAAGGACTAGTTGTTGGATTCGAACTGCTGACCTTTTGGTTAGCAGCTGAGCTCTTAACCACTATGCCACCAGGGCTCTTCTTGATCCACAGTCCACCCTAATTCACCACTGTGTTAGAAAAAGGTTTTGCTACTCTGAAATAAGAACTTTTGTGTTAGTGGTTGCTTTTGGTATGTCTTTAAGCACTGAACAGTTACCTCATACCCGTTAAAAACCCATTGCCACTGAGTCTATTCCAACTCATAGCGGCCTAATAGGGCAGAGCAGAACTGTGCCATAGACTTTCCAAGGAGCACCTGGTGGATTTGAACTGATGACCTTTTGGTTAGCAGCCATAGCTCTTAAACAGTACACCACCAGTGTGGGAGGGGTTTAATTGATAACATCATGTCTGGGCTCCAAGGGAGATGGAATGGATGTGCAGGAGAAGGGCATGCAGAGTCTGCCTGTATAGTCCCCAGAGCTCTGTTCAAGATCATAACACACCTCAGTAATCACTTGAATCTAAACATACAACTTTAACAGTTGATGTAAATGACTTTACACATGAATTTTGGAACTCAACTCTTTCTCAATGGAAGTTCCTTCAACCTAGCCGTTTGTTTGTATTCCCTTAATAATTATGAAAACTAACATTTATTGTGTTCATTCTGTGTGTAAGGCCTTTTTCTAAGTGCTTTGTGTGTTTTATTTAACCTGCGTAACAACCTTTTGAATAAGACCCATTTTAGAAATGGGAAACTGAGGCAGTGAGAGGTAAAGTAACGTGCCCAGATCACCCAGCTGATAGATTGAGTTAGGATTTAAACCCAGGGAGTTTGTTTCAGAATTTGCTTATGTAATCACTGTACATGACAGCAGTGAGCCCTAGTGGCTCTGTGGTTAAAGAACTTGGCTGCTAACTGAAAGGTCAGTGGTTCGAACCCACCAGCCTCTCTGTAGGAGACAGATGTGGCAGTCTGCTTCGGTGAAGACTTACAGCCTTGGAAACCCTATGGGGTAGTTTTACTCTGTCCTTTGGGGTCAGTATGAGTTAGAATCGACTTGATGACAGTGGGTTTTGGCACATAATACTTACGTACAGTGTATTCTACATGCCGTGTATATGTTCAGGAACTAATTTTCCCAACATTTATGCCATATATAGATTACCAATCCAGTTGCCGTTGAGTAGATTTTCACTCATGACGACCCCGTGAGTTTTCAGAGTAGGACTGCCGTCCATACGGTTTTCAATAGCTGTGACCATTTGGAGGTAGATTGCCAGGCCTTTCTTCCAAGACAACTCTGAGTGGATTTAAACTGCCTACCTTTCAGTTAGTAGCTGAGCACTTAACTCTTTGTGCCACCTAATACATATATATACTAGGAGGTTTTCCTCCTTATTTGTACTTTAACGTTTTTTAGACTCTTATGAATACTTGTTCCTGGCAGTGAACTAGATGCTAAAGAACAGAATAGGCACATGTAACCCTCTGTCACCTCCTCCCTCCCCTCTTTTGCTGAGATGAAATGAAAAGGAATTAATGAGGACAGATTATTGGATTAGGGCCCATACTCAGGGCTCTAACAGCATGGGGAGTTTCTCCTGTCACTTCAGTTCTTGTTCAGGAATTGACACCTCCTTTTTGTGAATCACAAAAGACCAGTGCTTTATATCAAGCCATTTACATTTGGTGTATGGAGCAGTGATTTAAAAAAATTAAATTTTATTTTCAGAGATTTTTTTCTAATAATTGTTTACATTTATTTTAATTGTATATTCCAAAACCCCTACAAAAAGGCTGAATGAAGTTCTTCCCTGAAGGGTGCATATTTTGCAGTCCAGACATCCTGCTCCTCTCAGTCTAAGAGTCCTAGCACATCTTCAGGTGCTTTCTCCTTTGACCTTGAGGCCATGCCTGCACCCTCTGCAGCCAGATCTCCCAAATGTGTAGCAGCACCAGTAGGTGTGGTAGCCTCTTCAGCCCCTGTCTCCTCCTCCAGATGCTCCTGGAGGTGCCTGGCTCTTCTTGCCAGGACTCCAGGATGCTGACCAGGGACTCAGTGTTGGTTAGAGTGAGGGCAGACCTGATGGCACTCACTCTCTTCAAAAACTCAGCCCCAAGACCAGGGGCTTTTTGCCGACAGGGGTGTGAGATGTTTTGGTCTGGTCTGCCAGACCATGGCTAACCCCTTGACTTTACACACTTGGGTAAAATACTCATACTTGACCTATTGATCTCTGGAGTAATTTGATGAGTGAGAATTCTGCCTAGTGGAAGCTGATGAAAAAGACCTCGCTGATAACTTGGGGAATCTTCCTGGGGTTGGAACTTGGGCTTTTTGTTCTCATGTTCTACCCTGAGTGACACTTTCCTCTTGGGTTGAGACTTGCAATAGTGGAGAGTTAATTTACATGAGCCCTCTGGGCTCTGGTGTCTCAACTGTGACCTAAGTCTCTGGTCTAGGGATCCCTGGAGACCTGTCCATCACCACCATCCTCCACCTCCACAGTCCCCATGGTTTCTTTCTTCTTCCCCAGACACCGACCATAGTTTACGGAATTTACTCTGGGCAATAAAGTCTCCTCCTGAAAATTTCAGTGATGGTACTACCTTATAGCAAAAGTCTATCGTTTTTCAAAAAATTATAATACATTGATTTAAAAAAAAAACAAAAACTCCCAGTTTTCTTTTAGTAGATTCCAATTCTTAGCAACCCTATAGGACAGAGTAGGACTCCCCATAGGGTTTCCAAGGAGCGGCTGGTGGATTCCAACTGCCAACATTTTAGGTAGCAGCCAAAGGTTTATCCAGTGATAGTTTATAATATAAACAGAGGACAGCACATTAAAAAACATTTTTTTTTTTTTTTGCATTTGTTGGATGGAAGTGAACTTGCTCCTGTGGAATATGGAAATTACCTCATTCTCTGCACTTTCATGATAATACATGGTTTCTCTAAAAGCTGTTTTCTATGAAAGTTATTTTTTTTAGTAAATTTAGAGTGTAAACATTGAAACAGGAGAATCGGTCTCCTCTTTGTAACTTGTTTTCATCCTCCTTTTAAGGGAAGGATTTTCATAGAAGGAATTATACTTAAAGAGACAGCATAATTTGTACTTTTCTATATAATTTAAAACTTCTCCTCGTACCCATAACTAGCCTACACCAGGAGATTAAAATTGCCTTTCTCTGAACAGAAGCCCATTACCATGTCCTTCAGGGTGAGGCAGAAACAGATGTCCATATATGAGAGTCTGATGGCACAAACCTTAGTAGCCAAATCACAACCATGCCTCCTGTGGGTGGGGGGGGGGCGGGGGGCAGGCTTGAATATGTCAGCATAAGGGTCAGTATTTTTCTAAGTATGAGGGAATGATTGGCCAGTTAAGGAAGAAAGAGAAGGATTTTGGAAGGAGAGTGTAAGCTCCAGTGACAGACAGAAGATGGGGTGGGGGATCTCTCAAAGGGTATTAGAGGCCAGTCAGAAAACCAGGAAGCAGCAGGAAGCAGGGCCAGTGGAGGGCAGCACTGGGTGGAGGAGCACAGCAGAGGTAATAGTAGTGGGGAGGGTAACAAAACTGGCCTGAAAAGAGTGATACATGACTGATCCTAGATGAAGCTCAGGTTGAGAAAAGTAGGAAAATAAAAAATTCTATCCTGTAGCCATGTTTGTGGTTAGGGGTTGTTAGGCTCTTGAAGGAGGTGGGTAGGAGACACAGGAGGGTAACGGGAGTTCCTGGATCTAGGGAGGAGTCTACAGCCCTTCTTCTGCCCTCAATGATGTGGGTTCTGGGCTCTTCAACCTACTACTCCCAGAACCTCCTGAGTAATTTCCTTAGTTCTTCACATGGTATATTAATTCCATCTCATTAGAAAATATAATAATTAAGTACGCTTCTTCCTACCCACCCTTTCCACCATCCTATATTCTCTGCCCCAGTTGCCCACTGGCTTCCTTCCCTTCCATCATGTTCAGATCCAGAAGAAAAGAGTGCCTTGTCAGCAGCTATTCTGGAAAGCTCTCAAACTTACAATTGAATTCTTTCGTTTCATCCCTCATTTATTCCTACATTTCTTATTGACAAAATAAACTTTGGTTAATTATCTACTAAATGACAGAAAGTGCTTTCTCAGGAGAATCTTCCTTATGACCTTATCCATTCATCCCAAATCCTTCATCTTGTCCTACCATGGCTCTCTTTTCTGGTGGAAGTCAGACCTTTTGTTCTGTAGCACTCATCAATCTGGGTCGATTTTTCCTTATCTTTATCTAGAGTCTTAGAGAAAGGCCTTTTCCTCGTGTATCACTGTTTCATCCTGCCTGGGTGAAGATGTCCAAACATAATGGTCTCTGAAGGACCTTTATCCCTTCTCCCAGCAGGACCCTTTGATAACCTGGGGACTCTGGCTTGCTCCTGAATTTCCTTGATTCAGTAGCTACGGTTTCTCTCCCACAAGACCTGAGATCGGCACCCTTTTCAAAAAGCAGCTGAGATCTGAGTTAGCACCAAGGCTTCCGTGATCCTGTGTGACATCATTGCTGACAGTGCTGAGTTCCATGGGCCCAGTTTGAAGCTAAACAGGGCAACCAGAAAAACATGAAACTGTCAAGTAGGCACTTGAGAAGTGCTAGTGCCAATGTAGGAAGAAGGAGATTAGATACTAAAAATGAATTGAAACTTTTCCATGCCGTGTAAGGGGTTACTATCCCCTGGTGGGTAAAGAGAGCACAGGGAATGATAACAGTATAATGGGCAGCTGCTTTCTCCCAGTCCTCTCATTTGACTCTGTTGGAATCATGTCTCTCCAGCTCTGGTTATAAAATGTCCACTCTGAGCCCCTCTTAGGTCTCCTTAGCCTCTGAGTCTTCACACAGGCTCTGCTCTCTGACTAGGAGATGTTCTCTCCCTTCCCGTCTGCTGGCCTACTCTCCCTGGTGAAGCGTGAAGGTGAAGAAAACTGACCCCATTGGAAAGATTAGGCTCATGACTTCACCAAGAAGCCCTAAGACTCAGGAGTTTTGTGGTCAGTCAGAATGGGAAGTTTGGGAGTTGACTTGGGGAAAGCCCATGACAGACTCTGCTTTTGTTTAGGAGGCCATTTAGAAGAGAAGGCAGCAAATGGGGAGACCATTTGAGGAGGAAATTAAGAAGGTTGGGGTGGTGATGAGGAAGGAGGAGACTTCTCCAAGGAAAATAAAAGTTTCAACATGGGGATGGTAGGGGCTTGTTTTGTGTGACCCCAAAGGACAGAAGAGGCAGGAATGGTAGGGAAACAATAGAACAAAAGATAATCTGTGCCTGTTCACAAATGTAACAAATGCCCCAGTGTTTTCAGCCTATTTCCTCAGACTTTTCTCATCAAGCCATCCCTCCCCTTTTACTGAAGCCTCTGGAAAATACCTTGGGCTTCCTGGATGCTCGGCCTTTTTTCACCCCTTAACTATTCAGTCATATTCCCAACTTGGTTCAGGCATCACTTCCTGGTTGTAGTCTTCCCTGAATCTTCTCCTGGTAGATGAGTCCACTTCTTGCTCTGTACTCCATTGTACCCAGGAAACCCTTTACCGCTGCATAAAACACAATTGCATTTACTACACATTCTTCCTCTCTCTGTGCCCACGCCTTCTATGAGACTCCAGAGCACCTTTCATTAGCAGTAGGAGTCTTCTTCTAATGGTTGCTTCAGCCATTGAAATAGTAGCAGAGATGATACAAGGAGAGAATTGAAAAGATTTTACATTGAGTCTTGCCCTTTTGTTGCTCTTAAACCCTGAGAACCTGTGGGAGTGACCCCAGGCCAGCCTGCTGAATGATGAGGGACCATTGGAAAGAGGATCCAGCGGTTTCCCTGAGTTGATTTTATGAAACTGACTCGCAGGTGACCTGGAATCAAATTGTAGACACATGAGTAAGCCCTGCTGTGAGCCACTGTGGCTGGCCCAGATCAGAAGAACCCCAAATTGACAACCTGAAAAATTGTGAGCTTAGTAAATGGTTGTTTTTTTAAGACACTACCTTTTGGAGTCATTTGTTACACAGCAATACGTGACTGATACACCTGTTAACTTGGCCGTTTCTCTCACCAGGCAGTGAGGCAACTTCTCTAAGTCATTTCATCACCAAGAGCATCTGGCCTAGGGTCTGACATGTAGCTGTTTATACAGGAAATCTTTGTTGACTTAATGCACGAATGAGTAATACGAATTTTATGTGCGAGTCTGCACAAAATCATGTATGAATAAAAGCATGATTTTTTAAAAAATAAAATGAATTGAGGCTCAGAACTACCTGCTTACAAAATTGAGGGGAGTTTTTAACCTCACTTACTTTTAGGGTACTCCCTCCTCCAGATATGCAATAATTCCCAGGGTCTGGACCAGTGCTTGGAGAAGACCTTCAACACACCCATTGCCTCAGCCTATGTGGGTGATCTCTCTAGAAGCATTCGTTCTGCTGTTTCCATTCTCAGCTGGATCATGAGAACCTTGGTGGGGCTGTCAACAGCATAACAGGGTTTGTCTACTTATGTGCCTGCATCAGCCTTTGAAGTGCTGTAACCTACTCCAGGGCACTATCAAGAAGGAGGTCCTACCCCTTCCCAATGTCTAGGACCCTACTATCTGACTGTCACTCTTCCCCTGGGCTCCAGTTCACTCAGTGTGATCACCTCAGTGAGCTGAGGCTTTTACCACAGACTCTTCAGAGTCTTGAAGTTTCAGGGCTTCAACACTGTGAGTCCAGCTATCTCCTTGAAATGAGGTAGGGAAGGAGGAAAAATGTAGGAAGATGTTATTTTCCATTTAATGTTGCAATAAAATTTCCTGCCCTGCATTTTTGAAGGGTCCTGCCTAACAATTCCCTCTGTTCTCTTCCAAGATGTAGGACGATGAAGAGTGAATGTTTGTTGTGTCATAATCTGCAGAAGGCTGCAAAGTGCACATGGGGTCCATTCCCCCGATGCTCACACTAGAGCACCCCACCCATGTGGAAATCTCTGCAAGTGTTACTGAGTCCCTCTCACATCCACAGTGAACAGCTTTCAGATTCTTATAAGAGGGAATTGTGTCCCAACACCAGCTGCTCCCTGGAAACCCTATGGGGCAGTTCTACTCTCGTATAGGGTCTCTGAGTCAGAATTGACTAGATGGCTACAGGTTTGGTTTTTTCTTTCAGCCAAGTGGTGAGAGTTTGATGTCAGCTCCATAATCATGTTATTAAAAAATAATGACAGGGTACCAGGTGAAAGTAACAAAACAAAACTGAAATGTAATGGCTTTTTCACATTTATTGGCCCCACAGAGTTCCTTCGAGGTGTTTACTTTTCACTAGATTCGGAGAAATCTTTGTGAGAGAGACAACAGCTTGAGATAGCTCCAAAATTACGTTTCCCTCCTTAATGTTAGGTTACATTAAGAGCTGGTTGGCTGGTTTATCATCTGCCTGCTTCACAAAAATAGAAGGCCCATGCAGGCAGGAACTTGTCTGTTGTGTTTGTCCGAGTATCCTGGTACATGGCACCTAAGAAGTGCTAAAAAATGATTTGAGCGAATGTAGGTGGGTTTTTATAAAAAACACTGTGTTGCTGTCTTTATTTAGTTAAATAGTGAAAACAGGGATAAGGAAAATGGAGACAATTATTTGTATAATTTAGAGTTACATAAGATGAGAATAGAAGTTGAATAATGAAGAGATAAAAAAATAAGCTGTACGGATGGAATGTACCCCCTTCCCTTTGCTTTGGAGGGAGACGTTTTAAAATTGGATTGTTTTTTTCCCTACTGATTTATAGGTTCTATATGTTAATTGAAAAGTTAGTCTTTTAGGAATCACAAATATTTCTATTGAGATACAATTCACCTGCCGTAACACTGCCTTTGAAAATATGCACAATACCGTGGCTTTTAGTATATGGGCAGACTTGGCACAACAGTCACCACTGTCTATCTTCAGAATATTTTCAGTGCCCCGTAAATAAAGGCCCTTGTTAATGAAGGCGTATTAACAGTCACCCTCATTACTCCTTTCCTCCAAGCCGTAGCAACGACTAATCTACTTCTGTCTGTGTTGGTTTGTTCTGGACATTTCATGTAAATGGAATCATGCAGGATGCGGTCATTTGTGTTTGGCTTCTTTCATTTAGCGTAATGTTCTCAAGGTTCGTCCATGTTGTGGCATGTATCAGTACTTGGTGCCTTTTTGTGGCTGAGTAATATTCCAGTCTATGAATATACCACATCCTGTCTATCAGGTCATGACATGTGGGTTCTCTCCACAGTTTGGCTGTTATGAATAACACTACTAGGAATACTCTGTGTAAGTTTGTATGTGAACATGCTTTTGATTCTCCGGGGTACAGACCTAGGAGTGCAATTGCAGTGTTGTGTGGTAATTCTCTGTTTAACTTTCTGCAGAATTGCCAAACCGTTTTCCAAAACAATTGGATCATTTTACATTTCCACCAGCGGTATTCCAGCTTCTCCACATCGTCGCCGACACTTGTTGTCCATCCTGTTGAGTTTAGCCATCTTACTGCTTTTGAAATAATAGTGCACTTTAGTTTAGATTTGAATTTCCCTGATGACTAATGAGGTTACGCTTCTTTTCCTGTGCTTGTTGACAGTTTCTGTATCTGCTTTTGAGAACTCTCTATTCAAATCCTTAGCCTGCAAACTTTTTTTCAGCTTTTTGCCTGTATTTTTACTCTCTTCATATACTTTTTGATATGCCAAAGATCTATAGATCTTAACAGTTTTAGCCTTCATATTTTGGGATTTTTAAAAAGTCTTTCTCTTTTATCAATAAAAAGAAAATAAAAACTTCTAAAATTTTTATGGTTGCATATTTTAGTTTTAAATATTCGATCCATCTGGAATTTTGTTTTGTGTAAGGTTGTTTTGTGTAAGGTATGAGAAAAAGGATGAAAACATTTTTACAGGTGGTCTGAGTGATTACCAAATTGCTACAAACGCTCCTTTTCCCATGACCCATATCTTGACTGCATTTTCCCGTAGTCCGTACAGAGAAGCCTTTTTACAAAGGGAGGCCACCATTCCCAGCCATTTCATTTTAAGGTTTGTTTTCTGCAATTAAATCCCTTGTGTATCTTATCTACACACCTTTTCTTTTAAGCTAATACAAATTTTGTGTGAGTAGGACCTTGGCGAGTGTAAGATGGGCTTGAATTTCATAACTGGTTCCGTGTGGTGCAGCCCAGCAGACGGACAGACAGAAGCAGGGGCTGCAGAGGCGACAGAAGCTATGAGAACAGGAGCCTCTAGAGATTTGCTGTGGAATTTCACATAAAGCTCTAGACTTTTCTGTGTAAACTTATCATCATATATGGACATCACCTTAGAACAGACAGAGAATAATGCTTTAAAAGTTAGACATTCCTAAGGAAGGTGTTCATTCCTTAGCAGATGCTGAGAAGTGTATGTGTTTTGGTGAAGATATGTACCCATTTCTACTGGGTATGTATCTAGAAGTAGCATTGCTGGGTCCTAGGATATATGTATGTTCACAGCTCTTGTAAATACAGACAAAACATTTTTAAACTGGTTGTATCAAATTACACTTCCAGTAGCGGTAGATTAGAGCTCCATTTACTCCACGTTATACCCAATAGTTGGTATTTTCCATCCTTTCCATTTTAGCCATTCTGGCGTGTAGGGGATAGTATCACATTATGGCTTTTTATTAGAATTTCTCTGATAACCAGTGAAGTTCTGTCACTTTTCATATGTTTCTTGGCCATATAGAAATCTTTTATACAGTGTACAAGTATTCGCTCATTTTTCTATTGAACTGTCCGCTTCCTTTTTCCTTTTTGGATTGTTCTTTATGTATTCCAGAACCAAGTCAGTATTAGGATATATGTATTGCAAATAACTTCTGCTACCACATGAATTCACCCTTGTGGCTTGTCGTGAACTTTCAGATGCAAACACCCGTCTTTTACAAAAACAAGCAAATGTGTAGACATAAAAGTTTATTAGGGGTTACCAGGGGCAGGAAGGAGGAAATAAAGTGGTGTTCCTGCATATGGAGACTGAGTTCTGGTTAACAGTGGTAGGAAAGTCACATTGATTAAGGGCAGGGTTGCACAGCCAATTAATGGTAATTACTGTCAGTTGTTCAGTCACCAAAGGTTGTGTGGTATGTTTACAACAACAACGATGAGCAGCTGCTGGGGCAACATAATAGTACTCAACGGATGAGGCGTATTCTTTTATTATACTTTTCTCTATTTTCTAATTTGTTTTTATAACATGCTACTGTTCAAATTTATAAAATGTTTGCATGATGAAAGTGGATAACAAGGTCTATCCCACCCATTACATCCTTCTAAGGTTTAAATGAGGGACTACATGCCATCAGCAGAGGCTCAGCCTTGGTTGGCACTCGATAAATACTTGATTTCTCCCACTCTTCTGGCTCACTGTCTTCTCCCCTGGTTTATTTGCTCTTCTCTTTCGAGCTGGAAGCATGTGACCACCAGGCTTCCCGACACCATCATTCTGCTTTCCATACCAATGTTATTGTAGTCTTGGGTTCCTGGGCAGCCTCTCCACAGGTTTAATTCTTTCACTTCTGTTCATTTATTGTTTAAATATATTCGTTTAATTTTGTCCTGCTTGTAGAAGTATATTCTAGTCATTGAAAATTTGGAGACTACCCCAACACACATGGGAACACCATGAGTAAGAATAGACTCCACGGCAATGGGTTTTATATGTGTGTCGCACACATTTATGTATATTCACTTAAATATTATATCCTGCTCCTTTCACTCAATATTATATTTCCATGATAAAGTTTTGTTTATTTTACAGACAACATCAAATTGTTTTATTATATTCTGCTGTGTGCAAGGAGTATATAATTTTAGCAATTTGAGTATAGTTGAAATATTAAATGTGCATGTTTCTAGTAATCTTCAACCTATACTTAAATCTTTTAACAAAAATCTTTGCTATTGAACCTTTTTTTTTATTTGTTATTCAGCATTCTTTAACACTAGGAGATAGTCTCAGGATCAACTCAGATCATATTTTCTCCCTCTTACACACGAAGGCCCTTAAAGTATTCAAAGATTGTCGTTGTTGTTGTTAGGTGCCGTCGGGTCGGTTCTGACTCATAGGGACCCTATGCACAACAGAACGGAACACTGCCTGGTCCTGCGCCATCCTTACAATCATTGTTATGCTTGAGCTCATTGTTGCAGCCACTGTGTCAATCCCCCTCATTGAGGGTCACCCTCTTTTCCGCTGACCCTGTACTCTGCCAAGCATGACGTCCTACTCCAGGGACTGATCTCTCCTGACAACATATCCAAAGTATATAAGACGCAGTCTCGCCATCCTTGCCTCTAAGGAGCATTCTGGCCGCACTTTTTCCCAAACAGATTTGTTCGTTCTTTTGGCAGTCCATGGTATATTCAATATTCTTCACCAACACCACAATTCAAAGGCGTCAACTCTTCTTCGGTCTTCCTTATTCATTTTCCAGCTTTCACATGTATATGATGTGATTGAAAATAGCATGGCTTGCGTCAGGCGCACCTTAGTCTTCAGGGTGACATCTTTGCTCTTCAACACTTTGAAGAGGTCCTTTGCAGCAGATTTGCCCAATGCAATGTGTCTTTTGATTTCTTGACTGCTGCTTCCATGGCTGTTGATTGTGGATCCAAGTAAAATGAAATCCTTGACAACTTCAATCTTTTCTCCATTTCTCATGATGTTGCACATTGGTCCAGTTGTGAGGATTTTTGTTTTCTTTATGTTGAGGCGTAATCCATACTGGAGGCTGTGGTCTTTGATCTTCATTAGTAAGTGCTTCAAGTCCTCTTCACTTTCAGCAAGCAGGGTTTTGTCATCTGCATAATGAAGGTTGTTAATGAGTCTTCCTCCAATCCTGATGCCCCGTTCTTCTTCATATAGTCCAGATTCTCGTATTATTTGTTCAGCATACAGATTAAATAGGTATGGTGAAAGAATACAACCCTGACGCACACCTTTCCTGACTTTAAACCAATCAGTATCCCCTTGTTCTGTCTGAACAACTGCCTCTTAATCTATGTAAAGGTTCCTCATGAGCACAATTAAGTATTCTGGAATTCCCATTCTTCCCAGTGTTATCCATAGTTTGTTATGATCCACACAGTTGAATGCCTTTGCATAGTCAATAAAACACAGGTAAACATCCTTCTGGTAGTCTCTGCTTTCAGCCAGGATCCATCCAACATCAGCAAGGATATCCCTGGTTCCACGTCCTCTTCTGAAACTGGCCTGAATTTCTGGCAGTACCCTGTCGATATACTGCTGCAGCCGTTTTTGAAAGATCTACAGCAAAATTTTGCTTGTGTGTGATATTAATCATATGGTTCTATAATTTCCACATTCGTTTGGGTCACCTTTCTTGGGAATAGGCATAAATATGGATCTCTTCCAAAAAAAAATATATATATATATATATTTCTTTTTTTTTTTTTTCCAATCAGTTGGCCAGGACGCTGTCTTCCATATTTCCTGGCATAGACGAGTGAGCATCTCCAGCGCTGCATCTGTTTGCTGAAACATCTCTATTGATATTCCATCAATTCCTGGAGCCTTGTTTTTCGCCAATGCCTTCAGAACAGCTTTGACTTTTCTTCCTTCAGTACCATTGGTTCCTGATCATAGGCCACCTCTTGAAATGGTTGAATAGTGACCAATTCTTTTTGGTATAATAATTCTGTGTATTCCTTCCATCTTCTTTTGATGCTTCCTGCGTCGTTTAATATTTTCCCCATGGAATCCTTCACTTTCGCAACTCGAGGCTTGAATTTTTTCTTCAGTTCTTTTAGCTTGAGAAACACCGAGCATGTTCTTCCCTTTTGGTTTTCCATCTCCAGCTCTTTGCACATGTCATTATAATACTTTACTTTGTCTTTTTGAGAGGCCCTTTGAAATCTTCAGTTCTTTTATTTCATCAATTCTTCCTTTTGCTTTAGCTGCTCGAGGTTCGAGAGCAAGTTTCAGAGTCTCCTCTGACACCCATCTTGGTCTTTTCTTTCTTTCCTATCTTTTCAGTGACCTCTTGCTTTCTTCATGGATGATGTCCTTGATGTCATTCAAAAACTTGTCTTGTCTTCGGTAACTAGTGTTCAATGTGTCAAATTTATTCTTGAGATGGTCTCTAAATTCAGGTGGGATATTTTTGCTGTCATGGACTTGCTCTGATTTTCCTCAATTTCAGCTTGAACTTGAATATGAGCAATTGATGGTCTGTTCCACAGTCAGCCCCTGGCCGTTTTGTGACTGATGATATTGAGCTTTTCCATCGTCTCTTTCCACAGATGTAGTCAATTTGATTTCTGTGTGTTCCATCTGGCGAGGTCCATGTGTATAGTCACCGTTTATGCTGGTGAAAGAAGGTATTTGCAATGAAGAAGTCATTGGTCTTGCAAAATTCTATCATTTGATCTCCGACATTGTTTCTATCACCAAGGCCGTATTTTCCAACTACTGATCCTTCTTTATTTCCAGCTTTTGCATTCCAATAGCCAGTAATTATCAATGCATCTTGATAGCATGTTCGATCAATTTCGGACTGCAGCAGCCGAAAAAAATCTCCTATTTCTTCATCTTTGGCCCTGGTGGTTGGTGTGTAAATTTGAATAATAGTTGTGTTAACTGGTCTTTCTTGTAGGAGTGTGGATATTATCCTATCATTGACAGCGTAGTATTTCACGATAGATCTTGAAATGTTCTTTTTGACGATGAATGCAACATCATTCCTCCTCGAGTTGTCATTCCCAGCGTAGAAGACTATATGATTGTCTGATTCAAAATGGCCAGTATCAGCCCATTTCAGCTCACGAATGCCTAGGATATTGATGTTTGTGCATTCCATTTCATTTTTGATGATTTCCAATTTTCCAAGATTCATAATTCGTACATTCCAGGTTCCAATTATTAATGGATGTTTGCAGCTATTTCTTCTCATTTTGAGAAGTGCCATATCAGCAGATGAAGGTCCTGAAAGCTTTACTCCATCCATGTCATTAAGGTTGACTCTACTTTGAAGAGGCAGCTCTTCCCCAGTCATGTTTTGAGTGCCTTCCAACCTGGGGGGGTCATCTTCCGGCCATATATCAGACAGTGTTCCGTTGCTGTTCCTAAGGTTTTCACTGGCTAATGCTTTCCAGAAGTAGATTTCCGGGTCCTTCTTCCTAGGCTCTCTTGTCTGGAAGCTCAGCTGAAACCTGTCCTCCATGGGTTACCCTGCTGGTATCTGAATACCGGTGGCATAGCTTCCAGCATCACAGCAACACACAAGCCCCCACAATATGACAAACTGTCAGACACGTGGGGGTAGCAAACTATGATTTCATTCATCATTTTCATTTTTTCATTCAATCAATATTTAGAAAGATTCCATGTGCCAGGAATAGTCTACATCATGTGGACGCAGTGGTGAAAGGTACACATTGTCCCTGCCATTGTGAAGGGGACACCCAGTGCGGGTGGGAGGGGGACTGGTAAAATGCAGTCCAGAGAAAGGACAGACCATGCTCCAGGAACCACACTGGACTTCAGAGAGCTTTGTTGGCTGCCGTTCATCTGTCCGGCTTCTAGATGTCAGAGTGCCCTCAGGCTCAGTGCTTAGTCCTCTCTCTCTATATAGACACCCTCTCTCTAGGATGTCTCAGTGAGTCGGTGGCTGTCTGTAGCTGAGGATGTGATGTTTACACCTCCATCCATTTCAACTCCTCCTGGTTCATGACTTCTATTCAAATGTCAGCGTAACTCTCTGTACTGAGTTCTTCATCTGTAAAATGTGCCTTATAATGATACATTCCTCACATGGGTATCATGCAGAGCAAGTATCTTAAGAAAGGAGAAACCCTCACAAGAGTCCTGGCACCAGTAAGTGTTAGCTGTCAGTATTATTACCTGCCATCTCCACGTAGATGTCTAACAGCTATGCCATGTTATCAACGCCATGAAACAATTCTTGGTCCCAACCCCATTCCACCCTTATCGATGAATTTCTCAGGGCTTCAGTGATGGGAATGTGTGCATTTTCCCACATAATGGACATGGCTAATAAAGGTTGGCCTGGTCCTTCATAATAAGTTGCTCCAAAGTTTATATGGGTGGACTCAGACAAGCGATAGCCAACTAATATAGACAAAAAATAGAACTCTCAGCTGCTCATATTTGTACTCTCAGCCTAGAATATCTGGTGAGGGTACTATATGGACTGAATTGTGTAACCCCAAAGGTACGTTGAAATCCTAACTACTGTATCTATAAATGTGACCTGATTTGGATATAGGGGATTTTTAAAATTATTTTAATGAGGCCATACCAGTGTAGGGTGGGTCCTAAACCTAATCCCTTGTGAGTTACAAAAAGAACAGAATAGACACAGACACAAACAGGGGAAGAGGGAGACAGACAAAGGGGAAGATAATCTACAAGGCCAGGAACGCAAAGGGTGGCTGGAAGCTGCTAGAAGCTGAAGTAGACATGAGCCATGCCCTGAATTCCTACTTCTAGCCTCCCGAACTGTGAGAAAATAAATATCTGTTCTTTAAAGCCACCCAATAGTGTTATTTTTTTCTTATGGCAGCCCTAGATGACTAACACATACCCATGGTTATCCATGAAGCCTGGTGTAAAATAGTGTTCTCCCCTCCTTGTCTAGCCCACCCGAATCCTGCTATTTCCTTATCAGTGTCCTCTGCCTTCACTAAGAGCTACAACAGAGTCGGCTTGATGCTGATGCATAGAAATGCAGTTTATTTTTTAGTTTATATTTATGATTGACTAGCATTAATTTCAATGGTTTGTTAATTTTTCTGTGGAGGCATTTCTGTAATCTATGAGTAATAGCAGTTGCAGCTTTTCCTTCTTTTTGTTGTCGCTTTGTTCTAGCTTGGGCCTCCAGTGTTAAATATTTAATATAAATAATGATAGAAAGCATCCTTATTTTTTTAAAGAATTTTTTTGTGTGCTTTAAGTGAAAGTTTTCAAATCAAGTCAGTCTCTCACACAAAAACGCGTATGCACCTTGCTACACACTCCCAATTACTCTCCCCCTAATGAGACAGCCTGCTCTCTCCCTCCACTCTCTCTTTTCGTGTCCTTTTCGCCAGCTTCTAAACCCCCTCCACCCTCTCATCTCCCTTCCAGGCAGGAGATGCCAACATAGTCTCAAGTGTCCACCTGATTCAAGAAGCTCACTCCTCACCAGCATCCCTCTCCAACCCATTGTCCAGTCCAATCCATGTCTGAAGAGTTGGCTTCGGGAATGGTTCCTGTCCTGGGGCAACGGAAGGTCTGGGGGTCATGACCACTGGGATCCTTCCAGTCTCAGTAAGACCATTAAGTATGATCTTATGAGAATTTGGGGTCTGCATCCCACTGTTCTCCTGCTCCCTCAGGGTTTCTCTGTTGTGTTCCCTGTCAGGGCAGTCATTGGTTGTAGCCGGGCACCATCTAGTTCTTCTGGTCTCAGGATGATGTAGTAACTGATTCACGTGGCCCTTTCTGTCTCCTGGGCTCGTAATCACCTCGTGTCCTTGGTGTTCTTCATTCTCCTTTGATCCAGGTGAGTTGAGACCAATGGATGAACCTTAGATGGCTGCTTTCTAATGTTTAAGACGCCAGACGCCAGTCTTCAAATTGGGAAAGCATCCTTATTTTAATGCTAATTAATTTTAAAGAGAATGTCCCACATTTCACCATGAACTATCATGCCAGTTGTATTTTTCCAACTTAAGGAACTCCTTTTCTGGTCCATGATTGCTCAGAGTCCTTATCTCTCAGTGTGATTGGATTTTATCAACTGCTTTGTCCCCATCTCTTGAGGTGAACATGTCTTTTCTTCTTCCATCTGTGCTTATGGTGAATTAAATTATTAAATCTTTAATGTTCACTCAAGCTTGCATGCTGACGATAAACCCCCTTGATGATGGCGTATTACCTGGTTTATACTTTGCTGGATTTCCTTTGCCAGTATTTTATGTAGGTTTTTGCATCTCAGTTACTTAGTGTGCTTGCCCTGTAACTCTTCTTCTACGATCCTTGTCTAATTTGGTGTCAATATTAAACTAGCCTTAGGGATGAAGTAGAGGAGCATCTCATCTTTTTCTCTTCTTTTCTGACTTTGCACAAGACTAAAATGCTCTGTTTCTTGCCTGTTTGCTGCAACCTGAATGAAAGTGGTCTCGGCCTCCTATTTTCTTAGGGAGATCTTGAACTACTGACCCATTTTGTGTAGTGATTAAAGGTCTTTTCTGGTGCTACTTAGAAAAATTTCCACTGCATGTTCTAGGCTGCTAGGATTTCATCTTTGAATGTTATGTTGTTATCACTATTTTCAGTCTCATCCACGTCAATTAATCAATCCCAGATTTTCCCTCATTTTTCCAAAGTCAAACTCTACATCTATTCCTGGTACCAATTCCCTTATCTAAGACTTGTTTGCAAACAAAAATACAACCCAGCCTCTTTGAGTCCATGATGTGAGAATACAGTCCCATATAACTTTTTTTATAACTGTTTTTCTTGTTAAGTGTTTCTCCTCTTTTTTTTTTTTTTTGTTCATTTCCCACGTATCTAGCAGTTTCAAAGTTGTGCACTTCAGGTTGAGGTCATTAGCTGGATTGACTCCGTGCAGGGCCATGGGGTGCCAGTTGCAAATGGGCATCCAAAGAGCACTCCTCTAGAACTAGGAGGCAGGAAGATGTGGTTGGGCGGTTGTGGGGGGGGGGGAGGGAACTGGGCAGGGCTGTGTGGAGAGGGGCGCCCAGGGGAGGTGCCAGGTCGGAGGCTGCCCCACCACAATCTCACGTGCATCAGGAAGGAGCTGGCTGCAGGAGCCTTTCGCCAGGCTTTCCCTGAACTCAGACCCGCTAGGCTCACAGGTCCCACCAGAACTAGGGGAAGCCTGAGTCTACGGAGGTCAAGTCCCAGGGTACACCCCTGAGCCCAGTCACTGTGCTTATGCTGGGATAGGAGGGCAGAGGAGGCGTATGGGGACTTGGGTCCAGAGGGTGACCCAGAAAGGGTGGGAGAGTTGTGGTCACCCTAGGACTCTGGCTCTGCACGTGAAGGGCCCCAGGTTGCACTTCCAGGAGGAGAAGGCAAAGCCACAGAGCCCACACTGCTCACACAAACAATCCCCCACCCCCCTCTGCCCTTTCTCCAGGCGGGACGCCCCTCCTGTGCTGTCCTCAGAAGGGCTCTTCAGGGACCACACCCCTAGTTTGCTGAGCAGCAGAGCCTGCCCCAGTCTGGACTAGGGACTTTATTTCTTCCACTCTCACCACTGGCTGAAGGCAGACTCCTGTCTCCACAGACTAAAGAGGAATTATCAAAATGAGCTCGAAACTCTAGATTTGAGTTAAGGATCATAAATTAACACAGAGAAATACAACTTTAACAACAAAGACCTGTTTGGAGCCCCAGTTGGAATTAAAAAAAAAAAAAAACTTGAACAGAGGGAGTGATAAAGGCTTCCTTCTTTTGCCATCCTCTCTCGGTGGTCCCAAGCTTTCTCATCTCCCACCTCACAAGACTGTATCAACTGCTTTGAGACTTTTAGAATAAAGATCCCCAGGCGTATCACTGCTGTTACCCTGTGAGGATTTCCCCAGTGCTGGGTTAGACTAAGACAGAATCCTTCCAAGGCTTCCAGGGCCGTGTACTGGACGGTCAACACACAGAGCCTCAGAGCCCACTTCATTTTTCCTGTAGTTGGGCATGACCCCAGGGACATGACCCTGAGAGTGCTGACACTTCCTGAAGCCAGTGACCCTCCCCCTGGGCTTCTCTCTGCCTGGGTCTCAGAATCTCTGAGGCCAACTTGTACCCTCGGAAGTGTTTCTGCTGAAGGACACGTAAACAGCACTGTGGATTTGTGTCCTGCAGTCTGCAAAACTGCCTCCCCTGAGTGGGGTGAGGAGCTACTGAAATACTGAAATCATTGAAACTAGCAGAAGCCACAGCTCATGGTGCTGGGAGAAAACTGGGAAGGACGGAGAGGTGAAGAGGCTATAAAGGCCCAGGTGTGAAGGCGACCATGGGCCAGGATGTCCTGAAGTCGCAAAGCTGACCAATGCTGAGTGCCCTAAAACCTGCCACTCCTGTGCCCATCTTTTCTTTCAATGGACAAAGTCTTCCCCTGCTCTTATGTGCCTGGGCTGGAAGGGCCTTTGACTTAGAACATGAAGCAGCCTCCAGAGCCTCTTGGGGCAAGTGATGGTCAAGGAGGCTCTGCCTAACCCCACCCTGCCCTTCCCAGTTGTCAGAGGACCAGGAATTTCAGTCTTCCAGCTCCTGGGCTGATCTAGTGACTTGTAACAGGATTTCGCTGGAACTGGAAGGTGTTGAAGACAGGAAGTACTCCTGGGTTTCTTCACCCAGCTGAATGCCTAGTTCCTGGTCTTATTACACGGCTTACATTCAGGATAAGAAGAGGCGTTTGGAGCTTTACGCATGACCTCTTAGCAGCGGTTTCTGTTCAGGAGTGAAGAGGTAAAAAGAAAGCAGTGTCTACTAAGTCCTTTTCCAAGAGTCTCAGGAAATTCTCACGAAGACCCTCTCAGGTAAGGACTGATGGGAAATGCCTTGGTTTAATATTAAACTTTGCCTTGACACATTTTGTTTATGGAGGGCATATACAATATTGTCCGCTCAAGGAAGCACTGTAATTCTTATCTAGACTTTATGTAGAATGAGTATATATAAAACCTAAACTTGGTCCTTAAGCAAGGGGTTACCTCTCAGAGAAGGCCTATGGGAAGGTTTCTACCAAATTCTGTGGTGCTGCCATTGCTCCAAGGAGCCCAGGTGGTGCCAAGTTTGAGCACTCGGCTGTTAACTGAAGGTTAGTTTTTTGAACCCACCAAAAGGCTCTAAGGAGTAAAGACCTGGCGAACTGCTTCCATTAAGATTACAAACCAGGAAACCCTATCAGGGCAGTTCTCCTTTTACACTGGGCCGCAATGACTCAGAAACCCACTCGATGGCACCTAGCAATAACAACAGGAAGCTGTTGCCCCCAATGTGCTTGAAGTGCCTCTCTGGGGAAGGCTGGCCTTCACAGCCAGCTCATGGCCACACGGGAACTGAGACTCATGTTTTGTTGCCACACCTTAGTTTCAGTCAGTAAATTTATTTTCCAGTTTATTGATGAGACTTGACTACAGACATCTCTCAGGTATTGTCAAAATTAATTCCATTCTCTACTAATGATTTGCCAGGATGTATTTCCAAGCATTTCCAAGAGACTGGAAAAACTTTCCAAAGAGGCTTGTCCAGCGCCATGTTGTGCAGTAACTACAGTGTTGACGTAGTATATTAACCACATAGTTTCCACGTTTTCTGCTTTCCTTAAATAACAACTGAAATTCCAAGTCTACCACCTGAAGTACTTCCCGTAGTGTTTCACTTAGAAGTCTGGTGGTGATGAATTCTCTCAGTTTTCTTTCCCCTAAGAATGGCATTATTTGAGCTTTACTCCTGAAGGTAATGATACATAGATACATGATACATAGAATTCTGGGTTAATATTTCCATCTTTCAGGGTTGAAAAAATGTTGTTTCACAATCTTTTTTTTTTTGGCTTCCATGGCTTCTGATAGTGAATACAGAGTCATTCAAATTATTTTTCTCAGGTGAAATGTGTTGTTTTCTCTCTACCTCCTTCCTGAGTATTTTCTTGACCTTTGTTATTCTGCAGTTGATTTATATATATATGTGTGTGTCAACTGTTTTTCCCCTCCCAGGTATGTCTGTAAGTTCAGTACACTGTTTTTTTCTTTTTACATGCTGCTGTTAAAAAATATATATATATATTAGTAATGTACTTACAAATATACTTGGGATGTGGCGTAAGGCCCACTGGGTTGGCAAAAAACCCATAACCCGCAGAATATTTTTGTGCAAATTCGGTATTGGGGCATGGAATTCTTTAACTTGCTGTGGTTTGCTGAACTTCTTGAATCTGTAAGTTTATGTCTTTCACCACATTTGGAAAGTGTTCAGCCAGTATTTTTTCAAATACTATTTTCTTCACCACACGTTTTGTCCACTTCTTCTGGAGTTCCAATAAATAAGCTTTTTGTCTAGTTCTTGAGGCACTGTCCATTTTTTTCCATATTTTCCTCTCAGTTTGCAGAATGGATATTTTCTACTGATCTATTTCAAGTATTTAGTTTTTTTCTCTGTCATCACCATTCTGCTATTGTGAAAATATCAACTGAATTTTTGATTTCTACGATTGTACTTTTAACATGTAAAATTTTCATTTGCAAATAGCACCTATTATCTTTCCATTTATTTAAAAAGTGTCCCTGTTATTTCTTGGATTAGAATAGCATTTTAAAATCTGTTTCTTATGATTTTGAGAGTACAAGTCCTGCTTAAATTTTATGGAGAATTTTTTTGTTTTTAGCAGTCGATTGACCCAGTTATGTTCAGGCTCCAAGTTCTGTCCCATCTTCTGTATTCTATGGTTGAAATGTTAGTTCAATTTTTGAAGGCTTTGCAGCTGTATTAAAGTCTAATCTATGTGAGCGCCACTCAGTATGGAACCTTGATGGCATTCTAACCCATAGTGCGGGTCTTAAAGGATTTGATAATGCTTCTTTGGGTCAGGGCAATGGATACGCACCTGAGGGGTGAACCAGGAGTTCATAGCAAGTCTGCAGAATCTCTTTCTTGCACAGCCTCCTCTTTCTCTTTCTCTTCTGCTCTCTGAGTTCAGAAGGAGTGCTTTCCTGGCCCACTGGTGGGAATGCTGGGGCTTTAATCTCCTCATTCTGTTGTGCACATCAGTGACTGGTTCTGCCTATGGGGCCAAAGCACTGGACAACCAGCCAAAAGGCTGGCAGTTTGAACCTGTCAAGAAGCGCCTCAGAAGACAAGCCTGGCGATCAGCTTTTGAAAAGTCTCACCCTTTGAGGTAGAATTGACTAGGTGTCAGTTAACAGCAGAGAGAGAGAAAATGTAATGGAGCTTTCTCTACAATATTTGGTTCTTCCATACTCTGGTCAGAGAGAAGGATTCTCCTCTGCCAGAGTTTCAGGTGTCTGCCCACCTGCCCAGCTGCCTGTCTCTCTCCTTTGTGGACCTTCTATCCCATTTATATGAGAGAGGGCTTCTCTCGGGGCTGTTTCTGTCCACAACAGGTGTGCAGCTGTGAGATTTGGGCTCATTTAATTTCAGCCTCTGGAATGTTCATACTTTATGTTCTGGCTCCGCCCCGCCCCCATCCACCTTCAACACTTTCCTTTGCAGAGTCCTGAGATAGTGTCCCATGCATTTGTCCAGATACTTAGTTGTCAGATACCAGCATAGCCACCGGGGAAGTGTTGGTTGTGGTTGCGGGGAGGGACTGTACACTGAAGGAGCTGCAAGACCTGGCTGCCTTGTGTGAGCAGGACGGGGGTGTGCTGAGGAGTGGGTGCTGAAGGTGCTGAGTCAAGGGGCGTTTAATATAAAGTTGGGTCAAGGAGAGTTTGTTGACAAGGATTTATTGCCGTAGCAAGGGTTCTGGAAATGGGTTTAATATGCTGTGGGATTGCTTTTGGAAGCTTAGAAAAGGCAATGGCCCACATTCTCTGAAATCGAAATGCCAGACCTGCTGTGTCAGATGTTGGAAGAGGGATTAAAAGCCTCCAATATGTGGGCACGTCTGAGTTAGTCTTCTATAAGACCATTTCTTGGAGGTCCTGAAGGATACCCATTTCATCAGAAGAATAAGGAATGCGGAGATGAGGGGAGCACCAGCAACACAGAGCTTTCCAATATGTATACTTTGTAGGGAGTCCCTGGACACCACAAACAGTTAAGTGCTTGACTATTATCCGAAAATCTGGCAGTTTGGCAGTTTGAACGTACTCAGAGGGTCCTTGGAAGACAGTCCTGGCCATCTGCTACTAAAGGATGAAAGCCTTAAAAACACTATTGAACAGTTAGTTCTACTATGCCCACATGGGGTGGTCATGAGTCAGAAATGACTTGCTGACAACTAACAGCAACAATCGTCTATAGGCTCAGGTTGTTAGTGGGAGCTGGGCTGCCTAGTAGCAATGCAAATCATGGGATCCCAGCTCCACAGAGGCCAGGTGGAAGTACTTAACTGTCAGAAACAAGTTGTGTGTGATTACAATAATGGTCAGCAGGTCAGAGTAGTAGTTATCTATTGGGGCATAATAGATTCTCCCCAAACTTAGCAGGTGTGAGTTAAATGGAAAATTAATATTCAACTCATTCTGATAAATTTGGAACTAGACAAAAATTTTGGTATCACTCAACATAGTTTTCAGGTGAAGGAATAAACTGGAAAATTTAAATAACTAGTATAAGTATAATAAGAGATTTTTCAAATAATGATGATATAATTGCATACCTGAATAAAAGACAAATACATCAAAATCAATGGTTTGTCTCCAGCATAGACATGAGGGTCTCAAATTGGCAAGGGTGAGAAGGGCAGACCGTTCTCTTTCCCCTACTACTTGACTGGATCAAACTGTGTTCAAAACTGTAAAATATTTAGGAAAACATTGTTTTGACCAGAGCAGCAAAGGACTTCTATGACGAAAACTAATGTACTAAAATACATAAAATGAAACCTGAATATATGCAAAAAATATGCCATATTTTCAAATGAGAAGTCTTGTCAATCAAATGGAGGTCCCTAAAACTAATATATAAGTGGAATGTATTTCCAGTCGAATATTAAGATAGTTGTTTTTGAATTGTATACAGTAATCATATGCTACAAATAGTACAGTAGATAGCAGAGGATGTTGCTGGTGTTAGGAGACTTGGAGTCCATTTCTGACTCATAGTGATCCCATTTCACTGCCCCATAGGGTTTTCTAGGCTGTGATCATTATGGGAGGAGAACAATAGGTCTTTCCCCTCAGTGCCCCCTGGTGGGTTCGACCTGCCAAACCTTCTTTGGATTAGCAGATGAGCACTTAATCACTGCAACACCACGGCTGCTTTAAAAGGTATAGAGAAGAAAAACATGAAAAAGCAGGATACTGACAGGTGTCTACCTCCTCAGGTAACAGAAAAAATTGATATTACATAGCATAGAAACTGACAAGTCGACCAATGAAACAAAATCTGCTAAGAAGTCACAATAACCATTGATACAAAGGCGGTATTTTGAGAAAATTATATTTATTTAATAAACGGTGCTGACTCAAGTGATCGTTCCTGGGGAAAAAGCTTGAGAAAATGTGATACACAAATGATAGATTTGGAAAATCATGTGAAATGGAGATGATAAGACTTAATAACAATTTCCATTTTACACAGAAGGATAAAAGTTAAGCACTTGAAAAATGAGCAGTGAATTCAAAAAGATCGTTCACAGCAAATCCACATGCCCAATAAACATAGTCCAAGTTGCTCAAAAACACTGCTAGTTAAGAAAATATCAAAGTCCCAGTGAAACTGGCACAATTTAAAAATCAACACCATCTATGGCTGGCTGGGCTGTGGGGAGAAGGATACCCTGAGACATGGCTGGAAAGGTGCTTTAGGACAGCCTCTAGGGGAAAGACACGGCCATGGCTCTGTACTTTTAAAACATACTTTGAGCTGGAAATCTCACTCTATGGAGTCTATTCCACAGAAACAGATCCTGTAGTACACAACGGATAGTTATTATTAGTGTTGACCAAACATTGACTGTACATTGATAGTTGAATGATAGATAACTTATGGTAAAGCTACATCATCAATAAATGAGTTGTAGTAGTTGAGTGGGAAAAATATCTGTGAAGTATTATTTATTACTGAAAAAATCTAGGTGCATGCAGAGAAGTGTATATAAAATGAGCATTTCTGGGTTAAACAATATCAATTGTTTGAATATGCTTGAATACCTGTTTATGTTTATGAGTGTGTATAAGTCCGTGTGCTTGTTTAAGCAAGGATAAGAGAGACTACTTACCACACTGTTAACCTGAATTATCTTGGATTCACTTGCGGGAAAGAACAGGGGGAGGAGAGCTAGAACACGCAGGAAGAGTGGACTTAAAAAGCATGGATGATAATGTTTCCATTTTAGTAGTGTTACGTATGGACGAATAAATCTGTCTTAAAGGGAGAAAGCCAGAATATTCCTTAGAAGCAAGGATGGCTTTGGCCATGTTATCAAGAGGGAGGGACCAGTCCCTGGAAAAGGACATCATGCTTGGTAAAGCAGAGGTCCAGTGAAAAAGAGGAAGACCCTCAATGAGATTGATACAGTGGCTGCAACAGTGTGCTCAAATAGAGCAAAGATTATTAGGATTGCACGTGACCGGGTGGTGTTTTGTTCTGTGGTGCAAAGGGCCACTGTGAGTCAGAACTGACTTGATAGCTTCTGACAAGAACATGTAGAAGTCCAGATAAAGTGTACTGAATTGATATCATCTATTTAAATTATTCATGTAAGTTAAAAGATCAAAAAATATAGTGGCAGTGCCATATCTAATGACTTACAGAGAATCAAGGTAGAATATCAAGTGAAATAAGGGGCGAGAGCAATGTGGGTGGAGTGTGACCAGGCTTTCATAAAAGTAAACACCCCAGCAGATGTACTTGTGTACCTGTGACTGTGTATATGTGTCCCTGCAGAGAGGTGTAGGGAAGGATACACGTGTGTCTATTAACATTGGATACCTTGGGGGAGCAGGACCAAATTACATATGAGGGTGGGACCCTGACATAAATTTTTTTGTCACACAAATCTGTGATCTTGCAAATGTGATAAAAAACAATTTCAGAGCTTTGGAAATTCATAAACATCATAGATATATGTATATTTTAACGTGTTTTGTTAGATATTTAAAATAGGTGAAAATTCTCCAGAATGACAGACAAAAGATTTGAATCACTGGCAGGAGAGCACACCGCAGAAAGTAATAATCAGATCCAGTGGATTTCTTGTTGTTCTTGGAGCCAGTGAGTTCTTCTGGTCTCTATAACTGGAAATGACCAAAAATAACTTTGGGAAGTCAGTAGAGTTACCCCTCAAATACGTCCTGCAAGTACACGTCTACAGCTAAATGTAGAAGGCTGGACACCACGTGCAATCCACTAGGTAACTCATGCGCCTCTAGAAGATTCTCTTTCCTGAATATGCTGCTTCCACCTCCTCCCTGCCTAGCCCCACTGGATAACCCACCTTTGTGCATTGTAGGCCCCATTCAGGTCTGAGCCTAGATCATAGAGGACATCAACTGGGAAGGTAGCTTTTAAGAAGAAAGATGTTGATGAAAAGATTTCAGAAACCAGCACCTCCCAAGCCAGCCTCTCCCCAGCCTGGGAATGCCAACCCCTCCCACCCTGATACCTCTGAGAATCTCTGAGTTTTCGGTTTGGATTCTTAGGAGACTGCAGAATTTACCAGGTCTGAACACCTTGGTTCTTTTCTGCCTGTGACCCTCTGCCTCGCAGGAGCCGTCCCTGTCACTCTGAGGAATACACACAGGACAGACTGTGGACGGAGGTGCCCATCCTAGAGGCCCTGCCCTCCATTTCTCTGCCCCTGGGGGGTTCCCTGTGATACTTGTGGTCTCATTTCCTAGAGAGATGGATACACCCCTGTCATGTCCAGGGCTTCCCCAGAGTTGGGATTTGATGTCGCGACTGAGACTGGGGCTTTGTTGTCCACTGTTGAGTCTGGGCCTGAATCTGCCCCTTCCCACCATTACCTCTGATCACCTGTGTTCTCGCTGTTCTCCCTGGGTTTGAAGCCTGTCCTCTCTTTTGGTTCTTTCACCTCAGAGGGCCTTTTTCTTCCAGTTCTTTGACCTCGCGACAGGTCGGATTTGACCACAGGAAAACAAAAAAAAATTAGCAAGTTTGTTTGACATGTCAAGAACCGGAATGTACAGCTTGATTTTAAGGAGAAGAAAAAGTTCCAAAGCTCTACCCCTTACCCTAGGACATGCTCTACAGGAAATATCCTGCAAGCCCTGGATCAGCTCTTATCCACAAATGGTTAACACCCAGGGGGATTTTTCTACACCACCTCCCACTTACATTCCCCTAATGTGGCAAAAAGGATGCATCCCAATCATAAACCCAAATTCACCCTAGGAGCCCAGAAGACATGGCTTGGGTGAGTTCATTTTCCTTCAACCTGCCCTCCTCTCCTCCTACCAAGCCCTGCCTCTTTCTCTGCCTCTATACTGCTGGGAAGGGACCCAGAGTTGTTTGTTTAGGGCTTTATGTCCACTGCTTACCTGCAGACATGTTTCCCAACAGCCTGCCATCTCTCTGATTCCTTCTTCTCCAAAGAACTCAGTGACACCCCCTTCACCATCACACCTCAGCAGGGCCCCCCCCCAATCCCCCCAAGTCCCACTGAAATCCCATTTCCCTTTCCCTATTTATGCTGCGCTCATCCTTAGGGTCCCAAGATCTCACCATCCAGATGAGGCCTGTCCTATCCTCTCCTGGGCCAGGGGAGCCTCTGAGGGGACCTGGTGTCTGCGGTCAGCTATCTGGGGCTTCTTCCATCCAGATCCCCCTTAGGGCTGGAGCTCTCTGTGCACTTGGGTTGGGAGGGTTGGGGTCACAGGGGAAGGAGGGTAGGATCTTCCAGGGGAGCTGGGTGAAACGAACCTGAATGGAGGTCTCTCCTGAAGGGCCCACGTTTCCAGCCCAAAGGCCTTGCTCCTCCTAGTCCCGGGGTTCTAGCACGTCTTCAGGCGCTTCCCCCTCTGGCCTCGGTGGTGTGCCTGCTCCTTCTGCAGCCTGGTCTCCTGCCTCTTCAGCCTGTCCAGCTGGTGCCTCAGCCTCTTCAGTTCTTCTCTCTGCTTCTCCAGCTGCTCCTCCAGGCGTCTGCAGACCGCTCTCTTCTCCCTCACCTCCCTCTTCTTGGCGGCCATCAGGCAACGCCTGGCCAGCTGGTGGCAGCGTCTGGGCCTGCGCTGCACTGAGCGTGGCAGCCGCCTCTCCAGCAGCTCTTCAAAGAAGACCCGGCAGCTGAAGCCCTGGCTCACACCATGCTCCGCATGGGCCACGAGGGCCTCCCGGGACTCGAACACGCGGCAGCAGGCCACGCAGCGGAATCCGCGCTCATGGGTCACCAGCCACTCCGGGGTGGTTGCATGGGGTCTCTCAGCATGCTCCTCCCGTTGGTCAGTGGGCTCCTGGGTACAGGTCTGGGGCCCCTCCTGCCAGGGCTCCAGGGTGCTGACCAGGGACTCAGTGTTGGCCAGACTTGGGGCAGAGCCGATGGTGCTCTCCTCAGAGAGCTCGGCTTCAAAGACCTGGGGCATCTTGCCCACGGGGGCAAAGGAGGTTTTGGTCTGCCAGGAGACCGCCACCCCCTTGACCGTGTGCACCTTGGTGAAATATGCGCACCTGACCCATGGCTTTCCTGGGGCAGCCCCGTAGCTGGAGGAGTGAGAGGTCTGCTCGGTGGAAGATGAAGGAGAAGGGTTCTCGGATTGTTTTGGAATCTTCCTGGGCCTGGAGCTTCGACTTTTTTCATGGGACGTTGTTGACTGTTGCACATTTTCCTCTTGGATAGAGACCTCTGAGAATAGAGAGTTAATTTAGTTGAGCTTTCAGGGTCCTTATTCTCACCTGTGACCCCGAAGCTTTGGTCATAGGGACCCCTGGAGGCCTCTCCATCACCACATCCTCCACCTCTGCAGACCCCATGGTTTCTTTCTTCTTCCCCAGAGACCCACCACCCTTTGGGGGCACTGCTGTGGAAGACAAAGTCTCCATTGTAAAGTGGCACTGTTTATGGTAGTTCATTTTTTAAGAAGTTATTTTTCTTTAATTCCACATTTATTGAATTCCAATGAATTTGTTCCTTTGGAACTTAGAAATGACCTCATTCCCATGAAGCTTCATAATAAATGTGTGACTTGATGTTTTGTATGCGGGTGATATTCTTAGTAAATTTGGAGGGTAAACACTCCAGAGCAATGGTCACCTCTTTTCATCCTCTTTTTACTGAAAGGCTTTTTATAGAGGAGTTATACGTAAAGAGAAGAATGTGTATATTTAGTTATGATTCTTACACGTATACCTCTTCCTTGCACCCTTCTTAACCCAGCCACAGTAGAAGATGAAAATTGTTTTTCTCGGAATAGAAGCCCAGTCCTTAGTAGATGAAGTGAGGCAGAAAGAGATGGCCGTATCTGAGAACCTTGATGCGAGAACTTCAGATGGAGAACACACAGCCTCCTCCGCTGTGTATGTCTCAGTGGGTTGTCTATGTCAACCTAAAGGCCTCTGTATGTTTCTGAATCTTTGGGAACGACTGCAGAGTTCAGGATGCAGAAAGAGATGGAGCTAGGTCAGGTGCGTTGGATGGAGGGAAAGCTTGAGAGAGAGACAAGATTCAGAGATGGAACATGCCAGCAGTTGGTTAGAAGGATACAGAGATCAAGGAGGGAGCAGAAAGCAGGGCTCAGCCACTGAAGGGCAGAATGGGGCAGCAACAAAGAAGACAAGGCGGGGGCAGACTAGTCGGAGAAAGAATGGATAACTAAGAATGACAGCAGAAGCTGAGGTTAGCTATAGTTGGAATTTTAAAATTCTTTCCTGCTAGACTTTGAAAACATCATGCTAAATGGAATAAGTTAGTATTTGCCCTAAGTATAGGGCAAATACTGTACGATCTGACTTATATGAAATAAGCAAATATATAGAAAGCAAGGATTATTGGTCGTTGCCAGTTGTGGGCAGGGGGAAGGGGAAGTTTTTCCACTGGGGCATTGAGGTTATGTTAATGGTTGTAGAAAAGTTTGGAGAAGGATATTGAGAATGGTTATATGACTTGAAGAATGTAATGAGTATCACTGACTCACACATTAGCAATTATTCAGTTATGTTTTATGTATATTTTGAACACAATTAAAAAAAATAAAACTTTGCAATTACAAGAGAAAAAAAAACGATCTATACTATAGCTGTCTTTACCTAGAAGAAATGTTAAACCCTTCGGTAAAGATGGTCAGGAGACCTTGGAGGAGAAGGGAAATCCCTAGAGCTAGAGGGGCAGGGCCTTCCTGGACCTTCTTCTGCTTGAGTCCAGGCTGAGGACTGTGGCAGCTTACATTGACTGGGAACTCTGAATGAACGTGTCGTACTGTGCTCCATCACACCACCCACTCCCAAAACCTCCTGATAAATTTGATATATTTTTTTAATTCGCATGATATATTAATTCATTCTCATGAAAAAATTAAGTACAAGTCTCTGTAACCACCCTTCTCCCTGGTTCTATACCCACTGCCCCAGTTGCCCACCTGCGTTCTTTCCACTAACAGAGCAGGAGAGTTCACAAATCTGACTTGTCTGCTGCTGTTATGGAAAGCCCCTCAGATGACAGTAGATTTCTATACTTCACTCACATATTTATTCCTTCATTTATTTATTCACACTATAATTTCTTACTGTTTACTAATTGATAGGAAGTTTTTTCAGGTGAAAGCCTCAGTGATCCCTTGTGGTCCTTGTCTCCGGGGTGAATCAAACCTCTTGCTGCCCAGCACCCATCACACAGACTGAATTTTTCTCCCACCCTTACCTTGGGCCTTAGAGAAAGGCCTCTTCCTCATGTATTGCCGCTCCATTCTGGCTGGGTGAAGATGAACCACGAAGGATGGTCACCGGCAAGATGTTTCTCCTCCTCCCACGTAGAGATGATGTCCCAAACTCTCACAAGTGGGGACCTTGATTTAGGCAGAACCGTTTGTAATTTGGTATCCAAAGTCGCTCTCCCACAGGAGACCTCAGACCCACAAACAGCAGTTGGGATCTGAGTGAGCACCAAGGTTTCCAGTAACTCTTGTGTGACATCATCGCTGACATCGCTCAGTTCCAAGGGCCCAGTTTGAATCTAAACAGCGCACTAGGAAAAAATATGGCAACTGTTGTGGGAGAGGCTAGGAGGCTGGGAGGAGGGAAATTATATCTTAAAAATGAATTGAAATGTTCACTTAAAGAAGTCAACATCTAAGAGGAAGGAAACTATGAGTTGAGGAAATAGAAGAGTATAATGAGTCGCTATTTCTCCCAAACCTCTTCTCTGGCCCTGAATCAAATCTCTCCAGCCCTAGAAACACAATGTCCACTCTGAACACCTCTCAGGCCTCCTTTGCCACTTAGGCTTCACACAGGCTGTTCCCTCTGACTAGTAGACATTCTCTCCCTTCCTGTTGACTGGTTCCTCCTCCAAGGTACCCAGTCTGTGCTTCTGGTTTATGTATTCAGAGGACCTAGTAATCTTTTAGTAATCCTCCATCATAGCACTGAGTCATAGGAGATGCTCAATTTCCAATTTGTGTCTTCCAAATGTGTTGTAAATAACTTGGGGACAAAGACGAGGTCTGCCTCATATTTGGTAGTCCCAGAAAGTGAGACAGAACCCCACCCATAGGAGATACCCAATATATATCTATTGATTAAATAAAAGAAAACTCTTCCAAAAGACTCACCCTTCGTAGCTATCCGTGCAGAATGGAGTTTTTGGTCTGTTGCCTGGAGGTACCATCACTCAGTGGTGGTGTCTAGGCCACTCTCTCTTGACCTCCTGACTCTAAACCCTGTGAAGCCTCTTGGCCTGTCCACACGCTTCTCCCTTGGAGCCACTAAAAAGGGTAGGATTACATCATCACAGAAAAGCACTGAGACTCCGGACGTCTATGGTTAACCTGCCTGGGAGGCTTAGGAGAGCCCTCGGGGAAAGGTCCACTGTCCTCTGCTTGATCTCCTTGTTTGTCCAAGGGGCAATTAGAAAAGGAACAAGCAAATTGTTGAAACATTTTAAGGCAGGGTTTGGGAAGTTGTGCTTGGTAGGTAGAGGAGAGCCTGAGGATTTGAAGGAAAAAAATAAAGATGTCAACGTGGGAGCAGAGGGCTCGCTTTGTGTGACGACAGATGGTAGAATGTGGGCAAGTGGTTGGAAATATATAAAAAAAGAAAATCTCCTAACCATCCACTCGTATTTCAAAATTTAGGTCAAGCATCACTTCCTGGTGGAAGCCTTTCCGACCCTACACCTGGTAGAATTTCCCACCCTGCTCCACACTCTATTGTATTTAAGAAACGCTTCTGCCACAACTAGGGACAAACTTGGTTGCATTTACATGTTGTGATGGATAGCAAAAATGGCCACATGTTCTAATATGTATGTATCCATACATATTATATGACTTATAGCTCCCTTTCTCAAGAGCAAGATTCTTCCTCCACTCCTTGAATTTGGACTGATCTATGATTGCTTTGGCCTTTGGAACAGTACAAAGACCAATAGAAGCAGAGACCGAACATAATTAGACACATCGTGACTTGCTCTCTTACCAAAAACGAAACCCATCACTCTCAAGTATATTCTAACTCATAGTGACCCTGAAGGACAGAGTAGAACTGCCCCATAGGATTTCCAAGGCTGTCATCTTTACAGAAGGAGAGTGCCATGTCTTTCTTCCACAGAGCAGCTGGTGGGTACAAACTGATTACCTTTCCTTTAGCAACTGAGCCCTTAACCACTGCACCACCAGGGCTCCTCCTTGCCTTCTTGCTGCTCTTCAAACACTGAGAACCCATGGGAACAGCCCAGGCCACCCTAATAAATGACAAGAGACCATTAGAGAGAGAATCCAGCTGAGAAGACTTCAGGCCCTCTGCCCGCCAGCTGACATGGTGGCTGATTCCAGATACATGAGGGAGCCCAGCCGAGAGCGGCTGAGTCTGGCCCAGACCAGAAGAACCCCAAACTGCCAACCCGGAAACCTGTGAGCGAAGTAACTGCTTGTTCTTTTAAGGCACTTCATTTTTGGGTCATTTGTTATACAGCAATTGATAACTGATTCATTAACTGGGCTGTTTCTCTCACCAGACTGCAAGGAATCTTAATCATTTCTGTATCAACAGTATCTGGCAGAGGGTTGTTCCTGTAGTCATTAAAAAGTAGAAATTTCTTCATTTGCATAATTTAAAAGTTTCTATCATTATGTTTTAACTTTCTTTTATAAATAAGATATGGCTGGATTTGCAAGTCTAAGCTGAGTGTACATGTTTTTTCCTTAGGTATTAATCCCTTTTTCTTGCTATTACTCATACATTTAGACATAATTCCAATATTATACTTCATATTCACTGTTCTTTTTTTTCTGCCTTTCCTCTGTTTCTTTTTTTATTGGAATGATGAAATTTCTCTTACTTTCTTTTTCCTTCTAGCTATTTGAAAGTCGTATTTTCAATTCCTATTCATTCATGGCAAACATGAGATCTTTGAACATTTTAATATTTGGTATATTGTATCAAGTTCATATCTCAGTTCTCCTCTCAAACAGTAATTTTTTGCTAGCTGCCATTGAGGTGACTCCGACTAATGGTGAACTTAGGTACCACAGAACTAAAGGTTGCCAGGTCCTGTGTCATCCTCACAAGTGCCAGCAATTTAGATTCCATCATTATGGCTAATGTGCCAGTCCATCTCACCAAGGGTCTCCTACAGCCTTGTTGGCCTTCTCCTTCACCAACCATGATATTCTCCTCTAGGACTGATTAATCTCTCCTGATGACATGTCCAAAGCAAGTGAATTGGACAGTATTCTCTTGTGATCTGTAAGGGTTTAATTGTCTAATTTTCAGAAGTAAATCTCCAGGTCTTTCTTCCTAGTGTGTCTTAGTCTTGAAGCTCCACTGAAACCTGTCCACCATGGATAACCCTGTTGGTATTTAAAATACTGGTGGCCTAGCTTCCAGCATCATAGCAACATCCAAACCACCACCGTACAGCAAACTAAGACAGGCAGCGAGCTGAACAGCATATTGTTGTTGTTAGGTGTCATCAGGTCAGTTCTAATTTATTGTGACCCTATATACAGCAGAACAAAACACTGGCCAGTCTTGTGCCATCCTCACACTTGTTATTATGCTAGAGCCCATTGTTGCAGCCACCGTGTCAATCCATCTCACTGAGGGTCTTCCTCTTTTTCACTTTCTACTTTACCAAGCATAATGTCCTTCTCCAGGGCCTGGTCTCCCCTGATAACATGTCCAAAGTATGTGATACAAACACTCACCATCTGTGCTTGTA
Organism: Loxodonta africana; assembly: GCF_030014295.1. NCBI lineage: Eukaryota > Metazoa > Chordata > Mammalia > Proboscidea > Elephantidae > Loxodonta > Loxodonta africana. The sequence goes on from NW_026975550.1 coordinate 957,067, forward strand.
AGGAATATTCTGGCTGTACTTCTTCCAAGACAGATTTGTTTGTTCTTCTGGCAGTCTATGGTATATTCAATATCGTTCACCAACACCATAATTCAAAGGCAGCCTTTCTTCATCAGTTTCCCTTATTCATTGTCCAGCTTTCACATGCGTATGAGGTGTTTGAAAATGTCATGGCTTGTGTCAGGCACACCTTAGCCTTCAGAGTGACATCTGTGCTTGTCACCAGCTTAAAGAGTTCTTTTGCAGCAGATTTGCAATACGTCATTTGATTCCTTGATTGCTGCTTCCATGAGCGTGGACTGGGGAACTGAATAAAATGAGATGCTTGATAACTTCAATCTTTTCTCTGTTTATCATGATGTTGCTTATTGGTCCAGTTGTGAAGATTTTTGTTTTCTTTATGTTGAGGTGCAACCCATACTGAAGGTTGTAGTCTTTGATATTCACCACTAAGTGCTTCAGGTCCTCTTCACTTTCACCAAGTTTGTGTTATCTGCATATCGTAGGTTGTTAATGAATCTTCCTCTAAACCTAATGCCACGTTTGTCTTCATAGAGTGCAGCTTTTTGGATTATTTGCTCAGCATACAGATTGAATAAATGTGATGAAAGGATAGAACCCTGACACAAACTATTCCTGATTTTAAACCACATAGTGCCCTTTGTTCTCTCTGAAAAACTGCCTCGTGGTCTATGTACAGGTTTCAAATGAGCAATATTAAGTGTTCTAGAATTTCCGTTCTTTGAAGTGTTATCCATAATTTTTTATGATTCACACAGTATAATGCCATTTCATAGTCAATAAAACGCATGGAAACATCTTTCTGGTATTCTGGTATTCTCTGCTTTCAGCCCAGATCCATCAGACATCAGTAATGATATTCCTCATTCCATATCCTCTTCTGAATCTGACTTGAATTTCTGTTGCAACTTCTTTTTAATGATCTTCAGCAAAATTTTACTGAGTTTTGATATTAATGATATTGTTTGATAGTTTCTGAATTTTGTTGAATCACTTTCTTTGGAATGTGCACAAACATGGACCTCTTCCAATCGGATGGCTAAATTATTCGGCCAGTGCTGCATCTGTTTGTTGAAACATCTCAATTGGTACCTGTCAGTTCTTGGAGTCTTGTTTTTTGCCAATGCCTTCAGTGAAGTGTGGACTTCTTCCTTCAATACCATCAGTTCTTGATGACATGCTACCTCCTGAAATGGATGAACATCGACCCATGCTTTTGTGTGTGTGTGTGTGTGTGTGTGTGTCTGTGCAGTGACCCTGTGTATTCTTTCCATCTTATTTTGATGCTTCCTGTGTTGTTCAAGATTTTGCCTGTATAATCCTTCACTATTGCATCTCGAGGCTTGGATTTTTTCTTCAGTTCCTTTAGCTTGAGAGATGCCAAGCATGTTCTTCCCTTTTGTTTTTCTAACGCCAAGTCTTTGCACATGTCATTATCATACTTTGTCTTCTCGAGCCACCCTTTGAAATCTTCTCTTCAGCTCTTCTACTTCCTCATTTCTTTCATTTCCTTTAGCTACTTTACGTTCAAGAGCAAGTTTCAGAGTATCTCTGACATTCATATTGGTCTTTTCTTTCAGTATAAGGGCTGTATTAGAGGGTACCATCATTTTTATAACTTGCAAGTATCCTCTGTCAGGGCAGTTATTGACTGTAGCTGCACACCACCTAGTTCTTCTGGTTTCAGGCTGATGGCGTCTCTGGTTTATGTGGCCATTAAGGGAAGACCTTTTATTCAAAGAATTATACTTAGAGCAAAATTTGTATATTTATGTATAATTTAAAGCTTCTCCTTTAAGATTGCCTTTCCCTGAACAGAAAGCTCTCACCATGTCATTATGAGAAATACTCTTTCAGTGTGAGGCAGAAAGAGATGTCCATATTTGAGAGTCCGATGGTACAAATCTCAGTAGCCAAGACACAACCACATCAACTGTGTGTGTGGGTGGGTTGTATAAGGGAACATAAGGGTCTGTATTTTCCTGAGTATGAAGGTAGGATTGGCGAGTTAAGGAAGAAAGAGATGGAAGCATCTTGGGAGTGGAGTGCAAACTCCGTGACAGAAGTTGCAGCAGGGGATCTCTCAAGAGGGTTTTAGAGGCCAGTTAGAAACCTAGGAAGCAAAAGGAAATAGGGCCAGTGGAGGGCAGCACTACAGTAGTGGTGGGGGGTAGCAAAAATAATGGTAGTGGAGAGGGCAACAAAACTGCCCTGAAAGGAGTGGCAAATTAAAGATCCTAGACAAAATTCAGGTTAAGAAAAGTAGGAATGTAAAAAAATTCTATCCTATAGCTTTCTTTGCTGTGAGAGTTTTTTAGGCCCTTCGAGAGATGTGGGGAGAAGACATAGGAGGAGAAGGGGAGTTCCTGAATCTAGGGGAGGAGTCTGCAAGCCATCTTCTGCCCTCAATGATGTGGGCTCTGGGCTCCTTCAACTTCTCACTCCCAGAACCTCCTGAAATATTTTCTTAATTCTTCACATAGTACATTAATATCATGTCATTAGAAAATATAATAAGTACGCTTCTCTCTAACCACCCTTTCCCCCATCTATACTCTCTGCCCTAGTTGTCCACTGGCTTCCTTCCTTTCCATCAGGTACAGATCCTAAACAACAGAGTGCCTGGAAAGCTCTCGAACTCCCAATGAATTCTGTAGCTTGATCCCTCACTTATTCCTACATTTCTTATTGATATAAGAATTTGGTTAATTGCCCACCAAATGACAGGAAATGCTTTCTCAGGACCCTCCTTCTTATGACCTTATCCATTCCCAATTCCTTCATCTTGTCCTATCATGGCTCTCTTTTCTGGTGGAAACCAGACCCTTTGTTCCGTAACACACATCAGTCTGGGACAATTTTTCCTCTCACCCTTATCTAGAGTCTTAGAGAAAGGCCTCTTCCTTGTGTATCACTGTTTCCTCCTCTCTGGGTGAAGAAGTTCAATCATAATGATGTTCTGAAGGATCTTTATCCCTTTTCCCAGTTCTTCACGATGCATGACCGTTTGGTGACTTGGGGACCCCGGTTTAGTCCGGAATTTCCGTGATAGAGTAGTTCCAGGTGCTCTCCCACAGAATCTCAGATCGACACCCTCTCCAAAAGAGTAGGTGAGATCAGCGTGAACTTCCATAACCCTGTGTGACATCATTCCTGACATTGCTCAGTTCCATGGGCCCACTTTAAATAGAAACACAGCAAAAACAAAAATATGAAACAGTTCAAGTAGGAGCTTGAATACTGCCAGTCCCAGACTGGGAAAAGGGGGCTTAGATATAAAAAAGGAATTGCAACTTTTCTCTGCACTCCATGTCGTTACTATCCCTTGGTGGGGAGAGAGAGAGTACAGGGAATCGTTACAGTGTGATCAGGAGTTGATTTGCCCAAAACTTCTCATTTGACTCTCTTGGAATCATGTCTCTCCAGCCCTGGTCATACAATGTCCACTCTGAACACCTCTCAGGTCTCCTTAGCCTCTGACGCTTCACACAGGCTCTTCCCCGTGACTAGAAGATTTTCTCTCCCATCCCATCTTATGGCCTACTCTCTGGTGAAGCATGGTGGTTAAGAGAACTGACCCCATTGGAACAGATTGGGCTTATGAGCTCACCATAAAATGCTAAGACTTAGGAATTTGTGGTCAGCCAGAATGGGAGGTTTAGGAGTTGAGTTGGGGAAAGTCCATGACCTCTGCATCTTCCAGGCTCTGCTTTCACTCTGGAGCCCATATAGAAAAGGAGCTGGTAAATGGAGACAGCATTTGAGGAAGCAGTTAAGAACGTTGGGGTGGTGATGACTTCTCAGAGGAAAATAAAAGTTTCAACAGGGAAATGCTAGGGTCTACTCTTGTATGACTCCAAACTATAAATAGGGACGAGTGGTTGGAAAACAGTAGAACAAAAGATGATCTGCATCTGGTCACAAATGTACCAAATGCCTCAGTGGCTTCAGCCTGTCTCCTCAGACTTCTCTCTGGAGAAGACATGGGGCTTCCTGGACCTGGGCCTTTTGTCACCCCTTAACTATCCAATCATATTCCCAACTTGGTTCAGGCATCAATTCCTGGTTGTGCTCTTCCCTAAATATCCTCCTGGTAGATTTGTTCACTTCTTGCTCCCTACTCCATTGTACCTGCAAAACCCTTTACCACAGTATAAAACACAATTGCATTTACCTGTTGTGGTTGATGTAAGAAATGTCTACACATTTATCCGCTGTCTGTGCCCATGCCTTCTATGAGACTCTGGAGAGCCTTTCATTAGCAGTAGGAGTCTTTCTCCATCCCTTAGTTGGGGCTGACATTATTGTTTTGGACATTGGGATGGTAGAAAACCTGATAAAATGAGAGAGTTGAAAGACTTTACACTGAGACTTCCCTTTTGTTGCTCTTAAACCCTGAGAACTCATGGGAACATCCTCATGCCAGCCTGCTAGATGATGGAAGACCAATGGAGGGAGGATCTAGCGGTTTCACTGACTTGATGTTATGAACTGGCTCCCAGCTACCTGGAAGCAAATTGTGGACACATGAGGAAGCCATGTTGTGAGCCACTGTGCCTGGCCCAGATCAGAAGAGCTCCAAACTGACAACTTGAAAAATTGTGAGCTGGTAAATTGTTGTTGTTTTAAGACACTACAATTTGGGGTCATTTGTTACAGAGCAATACATGACTGATACAACTGTTAACTTGGCTGTTTCTCTCACCAGGCATTGAGGGAAATTTTCTGAGTCATTTCATCATCAAGAGCAACTGCCATAGGGTCTCACATGTAGCTATTGTATAGTAAATCTTTGGTGGCTTCATGGATGAATGAATAATATGAACCGTAACTGTGAATCTGCACAAATTCATGTGTGCAAGAAAACATGATATTTCTTTCAATCAACTGAATTCCAACTCAGAGCTCTTGGCTTACAAAATTGGGGTGAAATTTTAACCTTACTTATTTTTAGGGCTTTGTTTTTTTTTTCCGTGTTGGTTTATTTTTAGGGTGCCCCTCACCCAGATATGCAGTAATTCCTGGAGTCTAATGAAGGACCAAGGTTTGGAGAAGAGCTTTAACACACTCATTGCCCCAGTCTATGTGGGTGATCTCTCTAGAAGCATTGCCTCTGCGGCTTCCTTTCCCAGCTGGAGCATGAGAACGTTGGCAGGGCTGGGAACGCCATAAGGGAGTCTGTCTACTTACGTGCCTGCATCACCCTTTGAGGTGCTGCCACTTACCCCAGGGCTTTATCAAGAAGCAGACCTCACCCCTTCCTAATGTCTAGGACTCTGCTGTCTGACTCCCACTCTTCCCCTGGGTTCCAGTTCACTCACTGTGATTAATCCAGTGAGCTGAGGCTTTTACCATAGACTCTTCAGAGTCTCCAGGCTTCAGGGATTCAACTCTGTGAGTCCAACTACCTCTCTGAAATGAGGTAGGGAAGGAAGGAAAACGCAGAAAGATTTTATGTTGAATTTAATGTTTCAATAAAATTTCTTGCCCTGCGTTTTCAAAGGGTCCTGCCTGACGGTTCCCTCTGTTCTCTTACAAGATGCAGGACGATGAGGAGGGAATGTTTGTTGTGTCATAATCTGTGGAAGGATGCAAAGTGCACATGGGGTTCGTTACTCCTGATGCTCACACTATTGCAGCCCACCTACTGGGAAATCACCGTAAGTGTTGCTGAGTCCCTCACACATCCACACTGAACAGCTTTCGGATTCTCATAAGCAGGAGTTATTTGTGTCCTAAGATGAGCCACTCCTTGGAAGCCCTACCCTGTCCTATAGGGTCGCTGTGAGTCGGAATCAACTGCATGGCAAGAGTGTTTTTTTTGGAGAGGGGTTGATATTAGCTGCAGAATAATGTTTAAAAAAATGCTGACAGCGTAGCAGGTGAAACCAACACAATGAAACTGAAATGAAATCTCTTTTTCACACTTATCGACCCCACAGTTCCTTCGAAGTGTGTACTTTTCACTGGGTTTAGAGGAAAGAGAGAACTCTTCACGAGAGAGACACAGCTTGGGACACCTCCAAAATCACACGACTCCTCCCTGATGTTAGGTAACATTCCATGCTGTTTGGCTGGTTTATCATCTGACTGCTCCACACAAATAGAAGGCCCATAAGGGCAGGAGCTTCTCTGCTGTGTTGCAAGAGTATCCTGGTTCCTAGCACCTAAGAAGCACTCAAAACTGATTTGAGTGAATGAATGAGTGGGTGGGTTTTTATAAAAACCATGGTACTGCTCTCTTTATGTAGTTACAATAGTGAAAACAGGGATAAGGAAATGGAGACTAGTACTTGTATAACTTAAAGTTATATAAAATGAGAACAGAACTTCTATAATGAAGAGAGAGACAAAAATAAAGTGTACTAACTGAATGTACCCCCTTCGCTTTGGTTGGAAAGAGACATGGTAAAGTTGGGTTGTTTTTCCCCTACTGATTTATAAGTTCTATATATTGAATTGAAAAGTTAGTCTTTTAGGAGTCAGAAATATTTCTATTGAGAGATAATTCACCCGCCATAACATTGCCCTTTGAAATGTGCACAATTCTGTGGTTGTTAGTATATGGACAGAGTTGTGCAACAATCACCACTGTCTAGCTTCACGATATTTTCAGTGCCCTGTAAATAAATGCCCTACATATTAGTAGTCATCCTCATTATTCCTTTCGTCCAAGACGTAGCAACCACTAATCTACTTTCTGTCTGTGTTGTTTTGTCTGTTCTGGACATCTCATATAAATGGAGTCACACACCATGTGGTCATTTCTGTTTGGCTTCTTTCACTTAGCATAACGTTCTCAAAGTTTGTCCATATTGTTGCATGTATTTTAATGACTAATATTCCAGTCTACGAATATACCACAGCTTGTCTATCAGTTCATGACATTTGGATTCTCTCCATATTTTGGGTATTTATGAATAATTCTGCTATGAAAATTCTTTTGTAAGTTGTTATGTGAACATGCTTCAGCTCTCCTGGGTACATACCTAGGAGTGGAATTGCTATGCATGGTAACTCTATGTTTAACTTTCTGAGCAAGTACTTAACTGTTTTCCAAACTGATTGGATCGTGTCACATGTCCACCAGCAATGTATGAGGGTTCCAGTTTCTCCACATCCTCACCACATATGTTGTCCATCCTATTGATTTGAGCCATCTTAGTGGTTTTGAAATAATAGTGCGTTTTGGTTTTGATTTGCATTTCCCTAATGACTAATGAGGTTGAGCTTCTTTTCATGTGATTATTGACCATTTATATATCTTCTTTGGAGAAATGTCTAGTCAAATCCTTAGCCTGCAATTTTTTTTTTCAGCTTTTTGCCTGTATTTTTGCTTTCTTCATATAGTTTTTGCTATGCCAAAGATCTGTATCTATATCTTACCAGTTTTAGCCTTCACAGCTTTGGGATTTTTAGAAAATCTTTCTCTTTTACCAATAAAAAGCAAAACAAAATCTCTCATAGTTTCTTCTGAAATTTTTATGGTGGCATATTTTACTTTTAAATATGTGATCCTTTTGGAATTTTTTTTCCTGCAAGCTATGAGAAAAAGGATGAAAATATTTTTACAGGTGATCTAAATGATTACCAAATTGCTGCAAACATTCCTTTTTGCCTTTTTGCATAAGCCATATCTTAACTGCATTTTCCCATATTCCATATAGAAAAGCATTTTTACAGAAGGAGGCCCGCCATTCCCAGCCATTTCATTTTAAGGTTTTGCTTTGCTGCAATAGAAATCCCTTCTATACCTTATCTATACACCTGTTCTCATAGCCAATAAAAATTTTGTGTGAGTAGGACTCCTGTGAATTTATAAGATGAGGTTGAATTTTATAACTGGTTCCATGTGGTGCAGCCCAGCAGAAGGACAGACAGAAGCAGTAGCTCCAGAGGGAACAGAAGCTATAAGCACATGAGCCTCTAGAGATTTGCTCTTGAATTTCAGAGAAAGCTCTAGACTTTTCTATATAAACATATTATATATGGCCATCACCTTAGAACAGACAGAGAATAATGCTTTGAATGTGAAGCATTCAGGACAGAACTGGAGAAAAATGTAGAACAATCTTCTAACTCACAAAAAAAAACACCAGACTTACTAACTTGACAGGGATTGGAGAAACCCTGAGTGTATGGACCCCAGATATCCTTTGAGGTCAATAATGAAGTCGCTCATGAGGTTCACCCTTCAGCCAAAGATTAGACAGGCCCATAAAACGAAATGAGGCTCCAGCAGCATACTAGCCCAGGAACAAGGACTAGAAGGTAGAAGAGGACAGGAAAGCTGGTAATAGGGAACCTAAGTTGAAGAAGAGAGAGTGTCGACATGTCATGGGGTTGGTAACCATTGTTATAAAACAATATATGTACTAGCTGTTTAGTAAGAAGCTAGTTTGTTCTGTAAACCTTCATCTAAAGAAAAATTTAAAAAGTTAGGCTTTCAGAATGAGAGTGTTCATTCCTTAGAAGTATGTGCTTTGTTGAACATATCTACCCATTTCTATTGGGTATGTATCTAGAAGTAGAATTGCTGGGTCGTAGGATACATGTGTGTTCACAGCTTTAGTAGATATGGCCAAAGCATTTTTAAAGTGGTTGTACCAAATTACACTTTCACTAGCAGTAAATTAGAGATCCCTTTGCTCCATGCTCTACCTAGTAGTTGGTATTTTCCATCTTTTTCATTTTAGCCATTCTGGTGTGTGGGGGATAGTATCACATTGTGACATTTTGTTAAGAGTTTCTCTGATAACTAATGAATGTATGTTGGCCATATAGAAATCTTTTCAAGTATTTCCTCATCTATTGGACTTTTTTTTTGTTTTTGCTTTATAAACGGTTCTTTATATATTCTAGAACCAAGTCCATAGTAGGACATAGGTATTGCAAATAACTTCTGCTACCATACGAATTCACCCTTGTGGCTTGTCAAGAGCTTTCAGATTCAGAAACCTGCCTTTTATAAGAACAGGCAAATGTATAGTAACGAAAGTTTATTAGGGGTTAACAGGGGCAGGAGGGAGGAAATAAAGCAGTGTTATTGCATACAGAGCACGGAGTTTCAGTTTATGGTGATGGAAAAATCCCATTGATAAGGGTAAGTTTGCACAGCTGATTAATGTAATTGCTGTCAATAGCTTGTACACCTGTACATCTTGTTCACTTGGCAAAGGTTGTGTGCAATATTTACAGCAGCAACAAAAATGAGCAGCTTCTGAGGCAACATTATAGTCTGCAATTGATGAGATGTATTCTTTTATTATACTTTTCTCAGTTTTCTGGTTTGTTAACATGTGACTGTTTAAATCAAAGATAATAAAGCGTTTGCATGATGAAAGTGGTAACAATGTCTATTCCACCCATTGTGTCCCTCTGAAGCTTAAATGAGGAACTACATGCCACTAGCAGTCGCCCAGCCTTACTTGGCACTCGGGAAATATTTCATTTCTCCCACTCCTCTGGCTCACGGTCTTCTCCCCTTGTTTATTTGCTCTTTTCTCTTTCCAGCTGGCTGCATGTGACCACCAGGCTTCCTGACTCCATCATTCTGCTTTCCATACCAATGTTATTGTAACCTTGGGATCTTGGGCAGTGGTGAAAGTTACACACTGTCCCTGCCATTAGGAAGGGGACAAGCCAGTGCGGGTGGGAGGGGCAGTGGGGAAATTCGGCCTAGAGAAAGGACAGGCCACCTTCCAGGAACCGCACTGGCCTTCAGAGAGCTTTGTTGGCTGTGGTTCACCTGGCCAGCTTGTAGGCGTCAGGGTGCCCTAGGGCTCGGTGCTTAGTTCTCTCTATTGACACCCTCTGTCTAGGATGACTCAGTGAGTCCACTGCTGTCTATCTGTAGCTAAAGATGCCAGCTTTGTAGCTCTAGTCAAATTCCTCCTGGGTGCAGACTCGTATATTCAAATGTCAGCCTAACTCTCTGTATCGACCTCTTTTGTAAAATGGGCATTATAATGGCACATTCCTCATAGGACTATCATGCAGAGCAAAACTCTTAAGGAGAAGCTTTTACAAGAGCCCCTGACACCAGTGCATGTGCTCAGTAAGTGTTAGCTGTTAGTATTATTACCTGACATCTCCACGTGGACGTCTGACAGCTATGCCATGTTATCAAGGCCATGAAGTAAGTCTTGGTCCCAAACCCATTCCACCCGCATCAATTTCTCAAGGCTACAGTGATGGGAGTCTGTGTGTTTTTCCACATAATGGACATGGTTAAAAAGGTTGACCAGGTCCTTCATAATAAGTTGCTCCAAAGTTCATATGGGTGACCATTGATACAAGTTACAGTCAACTAATATAGAAAAAAAAACAGAACCACTCTCAGCAGCTCATGCTTGGACTCTCAGTCCAGAATATCTGGTGAGGGCACTATTATGGACTGAATTGTATAACCCCAAAAGGTATGTTGAAATCCTAACCATTGTACCTGTAAATGTGACCTAATTTAGAAATAGGGGATTTTTAAAATTATGTTAATAAGGCCATACCAGTGTAGGGTGGGTCCTAGACCTAGTCCCTTCTGAGTTATAAAAACAGCAGAATAGACACAGACAGGAGCAGATGCATCTACAAGGCCAGGAACACAAAGGGTGGCTGGAAGCTGCTAGAAGCTGAAGTAGACATGAGCCATGCCCTGAATTCAGACTTCGAGCCTCTCCTGAACTGTAAGAAAATAAATTTCTGTTCTTTAAAGCCACTCAGTTGTGTTATTTTTTTCTTATGGCGGCACTAGGTAACTAACACACATATCTGTGCTTATAAATCCAGCCTAGGGTAAAATAGTGCTCTCCCCTCCTTGTCTAGCCCACCTGGATCCTGCTGTTTCCCTATCAGTGTCCTCTGCTTTCACTAAGCTACAAAAGAGCCGGCTTGATGCTGATGCATAGAAATTCATTCTATTTTTTACTTTGTATTTATGATTAGTATTAATTCTAATGTTTTCTATGGCTTTTAAAAATTTCCTGTGAAGACATTCGTATAATCTATGAATAATAACAGTTATACTTTTTCTTGTCATTTCGTTCTAGCTTCGACCTCCATTGTTAAATATTTCATAGAAATAATAAGAGAAAGCATCCTTGTTTTATTGCTAATTAATTTTAAAGAGAATGTCCCACATTTCGCCATGAACTATCATGCTAGTTGTAGTTTTCCAAGTTTGGGAACTCCTTTTTTTGTTCCTAGTTTGCTCAGAGTTCTTATGTCTCAGTGTGATTGGATTTTATCACTACTTTTCGCCACCTCTTTATGTGAGCCTTGTCTTTTCTTCCTTAACCTACACATGTGGTGAATTAAGTTATTAAATGTTTAATGTTCACTCGATTGCATGCTGACAATAAACCCCCTTGATCGTGGCGTATTACATGGTTTACACTTGTCTGGAGTTCTTTGCCAGCATTTTATGTAGGGTTTTGCATCTCAATTACTTATACCTTTCTTTTCTAATTCGGTATCAATATTAAAGTAGCCTTAAGGATCAAGTTGGAGAGCATCTCATATTTTTCTCTTCTTTGGTGACTATGTACAAGATTAAGATGATCTGTTTTTTGCATGTTTGCTGGAACTTGCCTGAAAGTGGTCTCCCAAACCTGAAACCATTTGGCCATCGAGTTGATTCCTTCTTCTTAGGGAGATCTTGAACTACTGACCCATTTTGTATAGTGATTAAAGGCCATTTCTGGTGCCAATTTACTTAGAAAAATTTTCACTGCATGTTGTAGACTGCTAGGATGTCATCATTAAATATTACGCGGTTATCACTGTTTTCAGCCTCATCCAGGCCAATTAATCAATCCCAGATTTTCCATTTTCCGGAAGTCACGCTGCGTATCTACTCCTGGTACCAGTTCCCTTATCTAAGACTTATTTGCAAAGAAACATACAACCAAGCCTCCTTTGAGTCTATGATGTGAGAATACAGTCAGTCCCATATAATGTGACATCTTTGTAATTGTTCTTTTTAAGTGTTTCACATTTACTTTTTTTTTTTTTTCATTTCCCACCTATCTAGCAGTTTTAAAGTTGTGCATTTCAGGTTGAGGTCATTAGCTGGATTGACTCTGCGGGGCGGTGCGGTGCCCAGTTGCATCTGGGCATCAAGAAAAGGCGCCTCTAGAACTAGGAGGCCTGAGGCGGAGGGTGGGTGGTTGGGGGTGGGGGCGGGGCAGGGCTGCACAGAGAGGGGCGCCCTGGGGGATGCGCGATGCCCAGGGCTGCCCCACCGCAAGCTCGCGGGCAGCAGGATGAAGCTGGCTTCAGGAGCCTTTTGCGACAGTCCCAGCCCACCCAGCCCTGCCCTGAACTCACCCACCAGGCTCACAGGTCGCACCAGAATAGGGGAAGCCTGAGGCCCCAGAGAGCGAGACCCAGTGCACGCACCTGAGCCTGATCACAGCGCTTATGCTGGGATAGGAGAGCAGAGGAGGCATATGGGGACTTGGGTCCAGAGGATGACCCAGGAAAGGTGGGAGAGTTGAGGTCACCCTCTAACTCTGGGTCCGCACGTGGAGGCCCGAGGTTGCACTTCTGGGAGGAGAAGGCAAAGCCCCAGAGGCCACACTGTAGGTACACACACTGCACCCCCTTTCTCCCTCAGAAGGGCTCCCCAGGGAGGTCACCCCTAGTTTGGGGTGCAGCAGAGCCGACCCCGGTCAGGACTAGGGACTTTATTTCCTGCACTTTCACCACTGGCTTATAGTAGACTCCTTTCTCCATAGACTAAAGAAGAAATCATCAAAATAAGCTCAAAACTCCAGATTTGAGTTAAGGATCATAAATACAACTTCAGTGATAAATGCCTGTTTGGAGCCCAAGTTGCATTAAAAAAAAAAAAAAATCCTGAACAAGACCCCAGAGGGAGTGATAGGAACCTCCCTCTTTTGCCACAGTCCCTCTGTGGCCCCAAGCTTTCTTATCTCCCACCTCCTAAGACTGTATCAACTGCTTTGAGAGTTTTAAAATAAAGATCCCCAGGAATATGGCTGCTCTCATTCAGTAAGGATTTCCCCAGTGCTGGATTAGACTAAATTCTGAGAATTCTCCAGAGGCTTCCGGGGCCTTCATACTGGATGGTCAACACACCAAGCTGCAGAGCTAATTCCTTTTTCCTGCAATTGGGCATGACCCCAGGGACATGACCCTGAGGGTGCTGACACTTCCTCAACCAATGACCCTCCCCCTGGGTTTCCCTCTGTCTGGGTCTCAGGATCAGTCAGGCCAACTTGTCCCCTCCAGAAAGTTTCTGTTGAAGGACACCTAAGCGGCACTATGGGTTTGTGCCCCCCACCCTGCAAACCTGCCTCCTCTGAGTGGGGTGAGGTGCTACTGAAACATTGAAACTAGCAGAAGCCACAG